>NC_046368.1:7278357-7643572 GCF_011125445.2 Fundulus heteroclitus | reverse complement strand
CAGGGTCCTCCACTGGGAAAACGATCCCATCCACGCATCAAATCTGGATATCTGGACTGAGTAAACAAGGCTAACACTGAATTTCTGAAATGATTTTCCTAAACCCCCTATCTGCTTATTAAAAGCTGGGTTCAGAAATGTACCAGAAGTTTGCTGAAGGCTACAGAAAAGGTGGTGGTCGAGGTGCAACTAGCAGAGGGACATTTAACCACATTTGAGGGGGAAAAAAAATCAACTAAAAATGTAGAGTTTGTCTCTAGTCTTTGCAGCTGTATGCTGGGGAATCAACACATGCTGGACAAAGAACAGTTAAATATACTATTAAAAGCTCCCCTGCTAAAAAACAACAACATTGATGACCACGATGAGTCTAAACTTCTGACCAGAACTGTAATTAGTTTTACTGTGGCTTATTATTATGAAACTCTTGATTCTCAATCATATTATTGTTTTGACAAATCTATAATTGTTTTAAGTGTTAAGCAAAAGTAAGGGCATTTAAAAAAAATGTTTACAGTTTGGGATCATAAATGCAATGTCTTGTCTCTAGGATCATTTGTATGCACTTTGCTGCACTTAAAACATAAGATTCCTCATGACTTCTTTTTTGATAGGAAAAAAGGCAAATCTACCAAAAGAGCCAAACTACATCCAAAGTCTAAAAGTACTGAAAACATATGCAAAGTTCTTAATTCAATCAGTGAGCTCAGAACTGATACCCAAAATGATAAAAAAAAAACTCAGTTGTAAAATATAAAAATAAATGTTTACTATAGACAAAGGTGATTCAGTGTGATAAATGCAATTCTATACCCCCCCCCCCCCCCCTGCCCCAGGTCATTTACTCTATGATGTTGACATCTTAAAGTGATAGAACCCTGCTCCCCCTCTCAGCTCACTGAAGCCTTTAACACTATGAGCAACGACAAGGCTGCTAAGATATTTAAACATCTGCATCAAAGAGACGCTGAAAAGCAAAGCTTCAGTCTGCAAAGTGAAGCTGAGTGGAGAGTACCTTTCCATTTCGTTGCCTTTGTCCTTGCACCTGCAGGCTCTTTAAATCCAGGAGCAGGCATCCCAACAGCAAGTACCATCCGACATGGTGGAGCATGACTGCAGGAGACACGGCAGGTCCGCCTGCTCCTCAGCTTTGTACCCACACACAGGACCACTGCAGGGGAGGCTGATCCAGCTCTCAGCAGGCACACCCACACACACACCTACAGGCTACACACCTACAGCACCTGACAATTTTACCTACATAAATAACACACCTTATAGTGGTGCACAAAAAGAGGCTACAGCAAAGCAGAAAGGTCCATTAATCTAAAGATATGGGACGTTAGAAATGCAGCAACTTAAAACTCATGAATCCTTTCTCAAAAGTTAAAACATAGGTGTATAGCACCATTTAAGATATAGTATTTGTACCATGCATTGTGGCTTTAAATTAGGTAAATATAATAAAATAACATGTGAAACCAAATTGCTGCTTCTCTGGTTTGTGTGCAAGCTAGCATTAGCGCTGCAGTACAGCTAGCTAGAAAAAGGCAACTCTATATGCTGTATATAAAGCTCAGCTTTTGTTTTTAAAGTAAAAATAGGTTTTATGAGATTGTTAATGATCCAGCCGCTGAGTTTTGCCACGTGGATATCAGTTAGTCAGCTTTAAAAACCAATTGTCACATGGTCGCTGTAAAAGCTAGTTTAGCGCAGCTAGTGTTTCAGCCCAGCTAGCTCCTGAAGAATGTTAGAAAATTAGGAGCTAACATTTACACAAGCAAAGCCCAAAAGTGTGTCTTACATTTATTCCTTTACTCTAAATTAAGTGTCTCTAAAATAGTTGATCCTCTGTGTCTGTTCTGCCCTGTGACAGACTGTACTCAGGGTATTCGGCTTTTTGCCTGAGGATTACTGGAATAAGCAAGTACAGACAACAGATGGTTGGATGTTTATTTCTTTTACCACATGCCTATTAGCTGACCTAAAAAAAATTAACCCACATACACCCATTAAACCAATTCAACTGTACTTTTACCAGTTTACATACAAGCTGCATTGGCACTGCAGCACCTACAGCAGGCATGTCCAAAGTGCGGCCAGGGGGCCATTTGTGGCCCCTGTGCTGATTTTGGGTGGCCCTCTAACTGCATTTCAAGAAAGATTCGGTCCACCAGCACAGGCTGATGCAGTTTTTAATTAGGGCAAAATTATTCTAGAAAAGTTAAAATCCTATAATTGAGAATGTTAAAGTTTTCATCTTTAATAAACACCCTTCTGTCATTCTCTTTAATTTCATAGAACATCTGTCCAATGACATTTAAAGACTCAAATTCTGACTTTGGTGCATTAAAATCTGCTTTGAACTAAATTATAAAATTGGCTAATTACAGCAAGTGTTTTCAAAGAACAACTGACCCAAATACTGTTCTGATATTGCTAGACCAAAAACAGCTCATTATTGTTAAAGAGTCAAATTAAATTATTCTAAATAATTTGCAAACTAGACGACCATCTTTTAATATGGCAAATAAGCAAAACTCTTTTTTTAAACTTTGGATATACAGTGATTTACACATTCATTTCCTACAACGCACTAATTTATGTATTTAAAATTATCATATTTTGTAGCGCAAACAAATTAACATATTTTTTTGGTTTAAAAAATGTTTTTATAAACTTTTTGGCCCTTGAGTTCCTTTGACTTGACAATTTCGGCCCACGTACCGAAAAGTTTGGACACCCCTGACCTACAGCAAACCGGCAGCAGCAGCACGTGGCCATCTCTACATCATATCCACCATGACATCTATGCTGTATCAGAGGATGTTTGAGGAGCATGTGCAACCATTTGTAAATAATACATTTAAAAAAGCCTCAAGCAGAACTGGACCCTGGAGCATGACAATGACTGAAATGATACCAATAAATCCAACATGAACTGTCTGACAATTATTAGAAGGACAGTATTGGATGGATAGAACACACTCAGCCAAATCGATAGGTTTATTAAAGAAAAATACTGTTTTAAATGTTACAAACTGTCCACCAACTCTCTGCAACCTAAACTACACCGAAGCTGAAAGTGATCACCGCGAATGGCTGCAGGACTCTGACCATGACGTTAGAGGCAAGTGGAAAGTCGCTCGGCTTGTTGGGAATTAGACGGTCCCGGCCGGGGGGAGCAGTTCTCAGGAAGGAAAACACGGACGGGGCGTGTGCGAGGGAATCCCCGCGGCCTTCACACATGAATGGATTTTGTTAGGAGAACGCTCGCTCTCTGGAGGACGATAAAAAGACTTCTAGGAAATCAGAAGTGGGTAAAGCCACAGAGCTGAGATTCACTGAATGAACCACAGCTGAGAGAAGATTTGAGGAGAAACTTTTCGCCACAGACGTGATTTATGCAGTCCTGCCGACGCAGAGAAGAGACCTCCTCTGTACATGAGCAGAAAAACAGCGGGGGCTGCTCGTTTTGTTCTTCTTTTTTCCAGAGGACACATTGCCTCACATGTCTATCAGTGAGAGAAGGGAAGGCTGCCATGCATAAACAGCAGTAGAAATTAACAACAGCAGAGGGAGTTTAGCTTAGGGTGAAAAGCTCCTCTGTGGGTTTTAAAAGCTCGGGGCAGATGTGCAAACAGGGGGGAAACAGTGGACTTTTAGTCTTAAACAACTTCCCCGCACACCGTCGTCCTCCTGCCCACGTAAAAGCTTCAAGAGAACTCAACTGCGCTCTCTGATAGGTTCATTAAACCTAAACAATAAAGTCCAGCAGAGGCAGGATTTCTGTCCTCACGGACGGGAATTTGGTGATGGAGCACTCTGGTGACCGCGTTTCATCACCTGACATTCAACCATGTCTGATTTATCTCCGCACCACAGAAACTCCCCTTTAAATCACAGTATAGAGGGGGAAATTATTAGTCTGAGCATTCTGGGCCTTCTCACGCTGAGAAAACGCTTCAGTGACAAAGACAAGAAAACAAGCGGATAAAGATATCTGCTTTTCCTGTCTCCATCCTCTCCAGATCCCAGATCTCCTCCTCCCTTTCTTTATCCACGCCTGTGTGCTTTTAACAGCTTCTTCCCCACTATAATCTATGTCTTTCATTATTTCATACTGGAAGCAGTCCTAAACCTCATCAGGAAAATGACAAATTACAGCTGAATCCCTTTTAAAGTGCATGAAAGAAACGCCTATGTGCATAATTGCCTTTTCTTTTAATAAAAAGCAAGCACGCAATTCAGACAAAACATAAAGCCCTTCTACACAGCCACATCCTTTAATTTGAAAATAAATAGCTGGGAAAACCGTGCGATCAAATAACTTGGAGCAAACACCAAACAACAAAAAAAAAAAAAAAAGAAGCTTAAAGCTGCAAAATAAATTCTGTCACATGGATTCACTGGGTATATCATTACGAGCAGCTCTATACGTTAAGACTGCGATGACACAAGCTAACGGAGAAAAACAAATTGATCCAATCTACTTTAATGCAACACAGACAGCCAAGATATCAGGATGGGAAATGTGGACCTCCACAAGGCTGGGTCATCCACAATTCACAGGTAAAGGTACCGCATTAATCTGTGCAAATGATTACACACAAGTCCAAACGTCATGGGAATGTCCTGCTTTTAGTCCAGGAAGGTTTTCCTCCTTGTTCTGTGTCTCAGCGATGAACTTGTTTTCAACAAAAACGTCCAAATCGACCCCAGAACAAGCGCAAACGATCTTGTGAAGATTCTGGCTGAGTGTCGTCATCACCCAAAGCCCATTATGGACAGGTTTAAAGCAACAGGAGCCTCCCTAGAGACCCAAAGCAACAACACCTGGTTGTGAAGGAGTATGGAAGGGGGGGGCAGGATGCCCACAGGCATCTGCGTGTCTGCCTGTCTCTAAAACTGACACATATTAAGCTTTAGGGATCAAGAGTGTTTACATCTTGGAGCACCTTTACAAATTGGATACAGTCAGCTGGTGAAGCTCAATTGGGGAAGACGAGCGTTGTCTCGATCAAACTTCCACAGAAAGGTCTTGTGTAACTATGAGTCTGTGAAGGACCGCCACATACCGACTTCTGGTCCGTTTCTGGCCTGTGAGCTCATTCTATTGGAACCACAACGTGTTACGGTACAATAAATAAGTTTGATTCAGAAATCAGTCGTGGCAACAACAGGCCTCACTTGTAAATGAGAACTTGTGTCTCCATGAGACTGCCTGTAGAAATAAAGATTTAACAATAATAACTAAGCCAATCATGTTGAAGGAGGCTCTGCGTGTAAAAACTACCTGATATAATAAAACATGAATATAACTACAGGTCTTTTCTAGTAGCTGGCCATTACAGCGCCTTAAAAAAAATCTAGTTTCACGTTAGGAGCTTTTATGCATTTTGTTACATCACAGCCATTATATTCAATTACATTTAGACGTTACGCAATAGAGCAAAACAGAAGGGTTTATAATTATAATGTATGGATAAAAATATGTATCCCGAGGCGAAACCTGTTATTATTACACAGGACCAGGTTGTTTGATAAATTTCTCCCTTCATAAACAATCATCACTGGACAGCTGTGTTTTGTATTTATTTCTTTGTTTGTATTAAAAAAATTTTCATGATATGAAACACTTAAGGCTGAGGTATAATCGCGTGTTGCGTTGTTGCGCCGGTCTGTGCGGACTGAGCTCATAGAAACGCTGTAGACGTTTATACTTTACACTGACGTAGTTGCAGTGTTTGCCAAAAACACAACATAACTTGTGGAATGCAGTAAAAGGGGAAGAAAAAGTTAAATTCAATTCCATTGAATTTTATTTATATTGCGTCAATTAACAACACACATCATCTCAACGCTCTTTCCAAAGTCAAATTCAATCAGATTACACAAATTGGTCAGAAAGTTTCCTCTGTAAGGAAACCCAGCAGGTTGCATCAAGTCTCTCCAAGCAGCATTCACTCCTCCTGAAAGAGCGTAGAGCCACAGTGGACAGTCGTCTGCATTGTTGATGGCTTTGCAGCAATCCCTCATACTGAGCATGCATGAAGCGACAGTGGAGAGGAAAACACCCCTTTAACAGGGAGGAGAACCTCCAGCAGAACCAGAACCAGGCTCAGTGTGAACCTTCATCTGCCTCCACCCACTGGGGCTTAGAGAAGACAGAGCAGAGACACAGAAAGCTCAGAAGCTCACATTGACCCAGGAGTACTTTCTATGTTAGATGTAATAGTGGATGATCTGCCGCTAGACCAGGTGTACCTTCTATGAAAAGAAAATAATGAAAGAAAACAAAAAGTTAAAAGCTAAAATAACAACATACAATGCAGTTAAACACCAGATCACACTAAGCTAAACATTAAAGCAATTTTAAAAGGTGTGTTTTGCATTGTATGCCCACCCGTTGCATATAGAAAGATGTGAATAGAATAAAGCCTGTCTGTAAAGTTTACTGGGTTTTAAAAAACACTTTGCTTTGCTAAATAAAAGCTGATCTCTTTAGAAACCGAGAGCTTTTGTTCTAGACTTAATTCACGCACGACCTCGCACCACGGCAGCTTGCGGGGCCCACGCTCAGATGGAGTGATTGTGTCATTTTTAGCATGTGCAACCTGTTCAATACAGCAAGTATAAACCTGTCTTTACTCATGAAAAAACAGCCAAAAAAAGACAACAAAATGAGTAAGGAAGACAAACCTTGACATCTACATCATGGATGGCATAAACGCACGTTTCTTCAGTTTGTAGTACATTTTGACGAGTAGATACATCTACATTTGTGCAATTACACGAGTAGAAATTAAAGCACGCACAAAATGGCTTCACCCTTATAGAGGACAACGCAAATGGTGCTTTGCAGTGTCCTCTATAAGGGTGCACGCTCTGAGGCCGGGAGTGTTTCCTGGTCCAAGATGGCGACTGGCTAATCAGCTGCTTGAGGCTTTTTTAGGCCAATCCTCCAGGAACTCAGCTCAAAGCAAAGCAGTACCCCTAACGCTGCCGATTTGTTTGATTCTTCCAACTGGGGCAATGTGCATTTTGTCCTTAAACAAGCGTAAAGCCGGCATAATGAAGATGAAGAAGGCTTACTTTAAAAGACACGGAGGGAGGAACTCATGAAGGCAAACTTGCAGATTCAGCCCAAGGACTCAGAAAGAGACACATTAGTGAAAAACAGAAACAGATGAACACGTAGAGATAAAAAGAGGTTCACCGAGCCGAGGTGCAGCTTGCTCCTTTGAACAGTTTCTACACCATTAGGAGACGTTGCTGACATTTACATCATCACTGAGGCACCCAAGTCTCATGTTGATGGAGAGACTTCATGCCAAGCTGGGCTGGCACGGCACGGCACGGTGTGATCAAGGACTGCGGTGGCCTGTCTGCATAATGCAAAGAGAAACCGATATCCACCAATTATTCAATCTTATTTTTTTTTTTTGGTTACGCGCACAAAGATGTAAATTCAAACCAGCTTTGCTTGTCTTTTGTTTCCAAGCATTCATCCATTACTTGGTCCTCGTGTCAGACATCTGGTGAGTCCAGAAACCCGATTCGCTCTCAAAGTGAAGTCATGCCATCGGCTATATTTAGTTTGGTTTAAAGGATTCGGCTACACAGCGTGTAACAAAACCATGTGTAACGCACGAGACGGCAGAGAGAGGCTTATTCTCGACACAGACCAGATAAAATTGATCATTGTCCAGCATTGATGCACTCAGCATTCAGTCTCTAGAGCAAAACCAAACAGTGAGAGGATATCGTCTTTTAAAGGCTCAACTTAATTACGGTTTTACTGAATTTCAAATGCTTTTGAGCTCTGGACGACCAGTAAAGGCTCAAAGGATTTCAAAAAGGGAACTAAAAGTAAAATGTTCCTGAAATGAGTGCATTTGTCCTTGATTTGAGCAGGTAAATAAGATTATTTGCCAATAGAATAAGACGCTTTACCCCTGAAATAAGATAATTATAAATACTGCACTTGAAATAAGATGGTGGAGATGAGTTGTTTCTATTTTAAGGGCAAAAATCTTATTCCATTGGCAGATCATTCAAACATGCCTGATCAAATCAAGGATAAATACACTCATTTCAAGAAAGTTTTACTCACGTTTTGTTCCCTTTTTGCAGTATGGGTATGGTTCTGATTGGGTTTGAGCTTTTTCAGGTGCAATATTAATATTTATAGGGTGGAATAATATAATAAACCACTGAAATGGCTTATTATGTTATGGTTTATTATAATAAATTTAATGTAAATTTCCTCTGATCCTGGGTCAAAATTAAAGATACAGGTGCATACACACCAAAAATAATATTTGTCTCCAGCTGTCTTAGCAGGTGCATCCTTTTTGTAGCCGTCAACAAGCCTAGATATTTGGTTAAATTAAAATTGTTAGGTTCCTGGCACAGAGCCTGGCTCAAAAGCTAAAAGTTCGGCTACTTGAGACAATTCTAACAACAAGTTTGCTGCTTGTTTGGGATCATTGGCTCAGATGGAGGACCCACTTCTGCCTGTGTTTTAACCATCCAGCTGCCGATTTGACGTGAAGTTGAAGGATTTGGAGACGGGCTTCCCTCTTCATCAGTCCATCCACGTGTGGCAATGGGAATTAGCCACATTCCTGACCAATTTCCATTCATCAGAGGATCCAACAGTGGAAACGTTGGCACAAGCAATAATCCCCAAACCCATTTAAATAATGGTTAAAGCAGGTTAACATTAAGCGTCTGGCATGGCCCCTAACTGAACCCTGTGGAAAAGTAGTTTGCTTTGCATTAAAGCTGGGTGAGTGCCAGGAAACAGAGCAATTTAAACTAATTGCCAGTTATAAAGAGAGTTGTCTCATAGACTGTCAGAATTAAGCATCTCAGCCTCAGCTCTGTCAACAGGGCAATGATTTGTCATTCACTCTATAAACATTGCCTTTGTGGAAAAATGGCAAGAAAAAGCCAAGAAAAGCCCCGTTTGGTGTTTGTTGCAACTCATGTAAGCAAACATGAGGGCAAGGTGCGGTAGTCTGATGAGACTAAACATAAAGTGTTTCAGGTAAACCTAATGGCATATGGTGTTGGTAGCATGATGCTGTGGGGGTGTTTTCCTTCAGCATGGGAGAGGAAAACCGGTCAGAGGTGAATGGGAAGACAAGAAGGAGCTGTGAAACAAAGAGGATATTCCTGGAAGAAAAGCTACAAAATACCTGAACACTATGGCAAGCTGATGGAGCCAATTATCGTCCGTACAATAGCGCACAGTTCCAACGTAACATACGTGCGGTGGCATTAACAACGTTTGATGGCGTTTTTTGCATATTATATTATCAGGAGGTTGTCTTTTATGTGCTCAGCCACTAGATTTAAAGGTGTTTTACCCAATAAGAACACTGCAGCACCAGACACAACCAGGACGTCCCTGATCGTTGGGGAAAGGCAAAAAGAAGATGCACCTTCCTTTCTGATCCTGTCTAAATCCTGCTTAGTTCAATAATAAAGTCTGATATTACACAAAACTCACTCTACTTGTTCACTGAATGTTAAAAAGAAATTAAAAGCTAAATAAAATAAACCAGGTCACTTAATAAAGCTGCATTTTCTGTATGCTTTGTATTTATATTCACATGATAATATTTTTAAAAATATTATCATGTATTATATGATAATATATTTTTGCATATATTAATATGCAAAACACGCCACCAAACGTTATTAACGCCACCGCAACGGGCCCTCGCATAAAATACGGGTTGGAACTGCGCGTTATTGTACGGACGATAATTGGCCCCATCGGCTTGCCATAGAACACCTCACTGCCACAGTTTCTACAGATCAACCACACAAACATCTCACACGACGCACATTTAAGTTTATAGTGGGTGGGCACCGATGCCCGAATCAATCACCGTCAGACACCGGACTTGAGGTCTGACAGAATCCGAAACCAGTGGACGAAAAACGAAAAACCACACGAGACTAAACCACGCGTTGGTATATAAAAAATATTGGCAGGCCCACAGCTGGTTATGATCCCCCCCCCCCCCACACACACACACACACACACACCGCTCACACACAGTGAAACCAGAACACCAACAGCTTTGAACTAGTTCAGCGTCCTGCTGAGAGTCCGGCTCCAGCAGAAAACACCGACTCCTCCTCCGGATGCCCGTGCTGGTCCTCCGGGTCACTTGAGGACAGCAAACAATGGTGACGATGTCTGAACTCACACAGACACGCACGCTCATCAGTCTGGATCAAAACCACAGGAGTCTGTACAATTCAGATAAAATCCACAGATTTTTTTTTTCAAATGCTTCTATTAGAGACTATAACATGCTCTCCTGTCGGCGCACCAACTGCAGGAGTCTAAGTGTCTGCCCCGTGGGCGTCGGAGACATCTGGCTTCACCTTAAACACGTCCCAATTACATGCCAGAGCACTTCAGAGTGCATTAAGAGTTATTATAAGTCACGATACAAAGCTTTTTTTTTTTTTGGATCCAATATATTTATCTGTCGTTACCTCCATGGCGCCGTCGGCGCGTGGAGAGCGAGGGGGCTTAGGAGCCGAGCTGCGGCAGCGGGGCGGATGGTGACCGCAGTGGTTCTGGGCGGCATCAGGGTCGTCTAACAGGAAGGCCAGCTGTCGAAGTTCCCCCTGCAGGGAGAGAGACGCGAAGAATGCAGCGTAAAATCACACGGCGGCATCAGATGGAAGAAAAGAAAAGCCAAAACCCGGACCCCTGCCTCCCAAAAAGGCCTCTGCAGGTTCATGCAAGGTCACGGTGCAGAGATCAGATCTATGGTGGTGGTTCTCAGCATCAGGATGCAATAAGAATTAGGGCTGGACGATATAGAAAAAAAGCATACTGATAAAATAGCAAACATATTGTATCGGTATAGATAATTATCAACAAATTCAAAACAGATTTTAAGTGCAGCCCTGGTCATTTTATACTGTTACTTAGTGGCCTATTTTTAGATTTTAGCCAACTTTTTACCAAAACTACAAGTATTTAAAAAATAAAAAGAATGCGTGCTCTCTGAACTCTATGAAGGGGGCGGAGCTTGGTTCCTGGGTCTGCGTTGTGATTGGTTGGGAGGATGTAATGACTGTAATATTAACCTACACGATAGGCTAGAATGCAAAAAGAAGGAAAACTTTTATTCTATGGAACTTTTTATTGACCCTTTTTTTCTATCGATCGATATCTATTGTTACTGAATTATCGTCCAGTCCTAGTAAGAATCACTCCGAATGTACAAAAACAGCAAATTACACATGATCATATTTCAACAAAGATGCAAACTAAACGAAAAACCTTGGTGAGACTAACCTTTAGGTACTTTCTATATAATTTAACCCCCTAGGAGTCCTTTTATTCAGTGCTTCACCTCATTGAGTGTTGTCAAGACGCCGATGATGGACATAGTAGAGATCAGGTCCTCTGGGCGAGACTCCAGCTCCCTTCCAGACCACAAAACAAGGCCCTCAACCATTTAGTTTAGTTGTATCCTTCGCATTAGCGTAGGGCTGAACGATTTTGGAAAATAATCTAATTGCAATTTTTTTTCTTAATATTGCGATTTATCATGTGTTTTAAAATATATACAAACAACAAATCAATTTGTTTCCTCACCATGTGGATTAGTTGCTAAAAGCCCCACAGCATCTAAACTCGAAGGCGTAATGATTGCGTTCTGCCTACTATATATTTCAATCAAGATTGCAGTTTTGACTTTTCTCCGCATTAACCACAAGCAACAAAAAATGGCCTCTAAATAAAGATGTTTGTAAACAAGGACTATTTTAAATGTGAACTTTTAATGTTTCTATTGATCAGAATATTATTCAAGAGAACAGCTTTTAATTTAATTGGACGTCAATCCTTGTTGAACATAAAGTGCAACCAACAAGTAGGTCTATGTATTAAACTGATTGACCTGTACTTAATGCTTTGTATGATTATATAAACTCTAAAACAAGTAATACAATTAGATTATCTCACTGCTGCAACTGTCTTCCCTTCAATGTGGAGGCAAACCCACTTCAAACATTTTACTGACACCTAATGGACGTGTCTAATTCCGTAATTGTTACATAGCCAAAAATTGCAGACCTCTGCGATTTGGAAATTGCGTTTTTTTAAATCACGATTATATTGAAAATGCTATTAATTGTTCAGCCCTACTTTAGCGCCGTGTTAGCCTGAATTATCGAAGCCTCGTTTGATCAGGTCCCATTTCTTTCTGTTGTCTCTAACATCTGTAAGAAGATGCTCTGTCCTGTCTTTTTTTAGGACATAAACATGTGTTCTACATATAACAGCAGCGATGATTATAAAAACTTCAACAGAAAAGATGGTGTCAGCATTTCTCAGAGCGGAAACACTCTGTCCTTGTTGCTCACTAGAAGCATGTCACCGCGTGATGTTTAGGGCAGGCAGAATCCATTTCATCTAATGCTCTGAACAAATCCAGATGCAGGCTTTGTGATCCATTTATGACAGTCACACCGCCTGCTCCGGACCCTCAGGCTGCACTTATTGCTGTAGCAGAAACAGGATATGCATAAAGCAAAGCTGTGTGCCTTATAAGTCATAAAGAAAGTCGTGTTATGAAGAACCTCTTCTGAAGTTTTACCACAAGATGAGGTTACAGTACAAGGGAGGCAAGGATAAACACATTCAAACCTTATCAGCAGTTTTACCCAATCAGTCAATGTTCTTTTTGGGATGAAGGTGTTTAAGGTTGTGGTTAAAGAGATTTTATTTGCAGACTTCATGAAAAGAAACCCTTGGGTTCTAAGGATCAGGGTATTTACTCTGTTTGTGATGAAAGAGAACAGGGCGGGCCACGTTATTTTTTTTTCTCCACGCAGGGAAGGATTAGCAGATTTGCCTGCTCAAACGTAATAAAAATAAACCAGACTTCAAACATATGACACATTAACCTCCAACCTGTTTTCAGATCAAATGGTCCCAGCATCATTTAGCAAGTCTATGTGGTATAATATACAAACTTCTAAGGACATTTTTTTTTAAATATTTATAGATGAAGTCCATTGCTTAAAGTTCTAACTAAGTTCTTAGAGTCTGGATTACATTATGTCTACTTTTACAGTAAAGTGGAACTTTTCACGCATTTTTCTTCTGATGCCAGAAAGCAAAATTAATTGAATTTTTATTGAAATCTGGAAGGGAACATGAAGGGAACAAATTTACCTGAGGCCACTTTTTAAGCACTAAGAAGTTGGTGTTCCTCTCTGAGAGAATATTAATTCTGTTTAAACCTCTTAATTGTTAAAATAATCTCTTTTGACAAGATCTGTCTCTTATTTTGGAAAAACTGACTTTGTAAAATAGTGAAAATAGTAAATAGACTAAATGCATCTGGAGCTTCATCGATCTGCCCGTATCTGCTGTAGCAGCAAACCCAGAGCTGGACTTAGTCTAGTCGATAAAATAGAAATCATATTGATCGATATCCATAATTATCTTCAAATTCAAAACATATATTTTAAGCTCAGCCCTGGCCATTTTATGCTGTTGCTTAACCTATCTTTAGATACAGAACACACAAACACTGAATTCAAACTCAACCCTTTATTCAACCAACTTTTTACCAAAACTACAACCATTTAAAAAATTAAAAAGAACATGTACTCTCTGAATTCTTTGAGGGGGCGGAGCTTAGTGATGGAGCATTCCTGGGTCTGCTTTTTATTGACCCTTTTTATCTATCATCGATATACGTCTATCGATCGATATACAGTATATTGTTATTGAATTATCATCCAGCCTTATCAATATCTTACCTAAAACTAAATTTTAGATTTTTTTCCATGTAAAGAAGCTGAGGTTTGCCCCAAAACTTGAAGTTAACCAGTCATGACTCAAGAAAAGGTTCATTTGAACAGGTTTAAGCAGAACAGTGAAGGCAGCTTACCTCAAATGGAGTTTCGAAGCCCTCAAGGATGCCTCCGACCATGAGGAGCCCATCAGTGCCAATCTCCAGGCCATGATTCACCCACTCTACGCTCTCCAGCAGCGAGCAGTCCACATACAGGCCCAGGTGAGTGGTGGAGACACTGAAAGCCACATGATGCCACTCCCCATCACACAGGCCGCTAACTGGGAACCTAGAACAGAAAAAAGGAAATCAATATCAGGTAAAATAGATCATTTTAAAACCTAACCCTTATATTATCATATTAACTTTAAGAAACAACAAAGACATATTTAGATATTTTCAAACCTGTTTAAAAAACAGGCCATTTCATGTGCTGCAACCGGACTTGTGAGATTTAAGCAACAGTTTTGAGTTGTTCAGTCCACCAGTCTGTTATATTATTTTCAAATTTTTCAAAAATTCTGAATAGTTTCTTTCCATTTTCTTTAAACAATTTCTGATGCATGATGCACAAATTTTTTGACACGGTTAAAATAAAGCAGATATTAAATGAGTTGTGGTCCGTGATCATAACTGGAAGGTTCCCCAATCAAATTCTGCTCAATTAAATTTTATTTATATGGCGCCAATTCATGATACATGTCATCTCAAGGCACTTTCTGAAGTAAAATCCATCAGATCCACCAGGTTGGTCAGAAAGTTTCCTCTCTAAGGAAACCCAGCAGGTTGCATCAAGTCTCTCCAAGCAGCATTCACTCCTCCTGAAAGAGCGTAGAGCCACAGTGGACAGTCGTCTGCATTGTTGATGGCTTTGCAGCAATCCCTCATACTGAGCATGCATGAAGCCCATTTAGCGTAGGGCCAGCTCTGGTGATTCCTGAAAACCAACCATTAAAATACTCCGCCCTTTCTCACTGAGAATAATCCAAATTGCTGGACAAGCACCCCCACAGATTAACAATAAAAAACCCTTTTTGTGCTGACAGTTTAAAAGCAGCCAGTATGCAGTAAGTCACATTGGGCCCATTTCCATGCCTGTTTCTTTTTTACCGCTTGTTGATGAGATGCTCCTCAGATGTTTGTGTTTCCTGAACAGGAAGAACAAGCTAGGACACTTCAATAAATCATTTCACCAAAGACGAGGCTGTAGCCTTTTAGTCATCTTCAAAACAAAATCCCAAGATGCAAACAGATCTCCTGCTTCAGGGCTGTTCACCGCCCTGGATGCACATTTGCATACAGTGAGGAGGAATACAAGACTGAGCATGAGTACTTTTGTTTTTAAACCAATGTTAGAAACACTGACACAGTTTTTGGCAAAAGGATTTAAAGCTGAGGCATGTGCTGCGTCTGCCTGGAGCTGCGTCATTAGCTAAATACAACCAACACTGTAGGTAATTTGGCTGTGAACATTACTTTGTTAGGAACCTGCTTCATAATTGTTGTATATTTTTTCATTTTTATCCATGCCCTACAAAATAAAAGCAGAAC
The DNA here is from genome assembly GCF_011125445.2 of Fundulus heteroclitus. Taxonomy (NCBI): domain Eukaryota; kingdom Metazoa; phylum Chordata; class Actinopteri; order Cyprinodontiformes; family Fundulidae; genus Fundulus; species Fundulus heteroclitus. The sequence goes on along the minus strand of NC_046368.1, from coordinate 7,628,168 downwards.
AAAATAATTAAATCCTGCAGCCTTTCACCTTTTAAGTAAGAAACTATTTAATTTCAAGGCATTCATTTGTGTTGCATCTTAAGTTTAAAAATCGGCTTTAAAGGGATATTTTTTGATAAACTTCTTCGAGCATACTCACTCGTAATGGCGCTGCTGCGTGCCGATGAAAATAATGGCGTGGGCGCTGATCCGGATCTGCAGCATGATGTGGCTGTCGGGGCTGAGCATGGTGAAGACGCTGTGCTCTTCCCTCTGAAGACTGCGAAGCTGCACCAGTAGACTGAACATGTCTGCAAATCTGTAGATGGGCACAGTCAACACAGGCTGCATGAATGAGGCTTAAAATGCAACATACGGCTAGAAAAAAAATTAAACATCAATGCATTTTACTGGGAGTCCATGTGAAAAACCAGCATACAGTGTAGGGCTTGACGATATGTGGGAAAAAAAGCATATCGATAAAATAGAAATCATATTGATCGACATCGATAATTATCAACAAATTCAAACTTTAACCTTTATTCAACCCACTTCTTACCAAAACATCAAATATTTAAAAAATTAAAGTGTGTACTCTCTGAACTCTTTGAAGGGGCGGGGCATTCCTGGGTCTGCGTTGTGATTGGCTGGGAGGATGTAATGACTGTAATATTAACCTACATGGCTAGCATGCTAAGGGAAGGAAAACTATTATTTTATTGAACTTTTTACTGACCTTTTTTTCTATCACAGATATTCGTCTGTCAATCGATATATATTGTTATTGAATTATCGTCCAGTCCTAATACAGTGGTTCTTAACAGGTATACAGATTTTTCTTACTGAAAGTGTCCCGTGCTGTTTTAGCTGCAGCTGATCGAGAACGCTGCCGTTCGCGTTCTCACTAAAACCAGGAAGACAGAGCAAATCCCCCCGGTTCTAAAGTTCCTACACTGGTTTCCTGTAGCTCAGATAATAGACTTTAAAATACTTCTGTTAGTTTATAAATCCCTGAACGGCTAAGCACCAAATTACATTAAAGACCTGTTGCTGCTGTATCAACCCTCCAGACCACTCAGATCTTCTGGTTCCGGTCTACTCTGCAGACCCAGAACCAAACATGGAGAAGCAGCGTTGAGTTCCTATGCTCCACAAATCTGGAACAAACTCCCAGAAAGCTGCAAAACCGACAAAACTCTGAGTTATAAACCCACCCGTTTAGAGTTGCTTTCTACCCATAATAACAGGAAAATTGACCAACATGTTTTCCTTGATAAAATTTAACGTTTGTTACTGGTCTTACAACCGGTGACCGTTTTTATGTGTTTATGATGTTTTTATGTTTTCATGATGTAAAGCACTTTGAACTGCCTTGCTACTGGAATGTGCTACAAATAAACTTGACTTGACTTTTAGTCAGCCTACTTTTAGTCAGATTCCCCTAAATAAATCCCAATGCAAGCATCGTTCAGTCCTAAAAATGTGGATTATGACAACTGCAGCTTGCTAATGAATGGCCGTCCACCTAAACTGACAGGTCTTGCAAGAGGCCAATATTGACTGTGGAAGAGCTGTATAAATCCACAGTTCAGGTGGTTCAATAGGCAATATGAAAAATGTTCCATAAAATAAAATGTGAATTAGGCATGCTTCCATCCACTGGTCCATTTTGACCAAGCCTCAGCTTTTTTGAAACACTGATATTAACTTTGCTGTAATTGTAGCAAACAATGTGATTCTACAAAGCATTTAGTCAGAGCAGGTCAAACTTTCTCTAATAAAAAAAATAACATTTTAAATCCATAAATAATTTTCCTCTCACTTTTCTATTGTGCTCTACGTTATGTTGGTTTATGCTTAAAATCCCAATAATATACATTTGAGTGTATTACAATGTAACAAAAGGCTGCATCGCATAACTTAAAGGGGTATGAATACTTTTGCAAGGCCTTGTGGACCACAGTAGGTTCTTTAAATCTCAAGAAACAAACCTGTCACTGAAGATCTGCTCCAGGGGCAGAGTTAAGGTGGAGTACTGTCCAACTCTGATCACCGGACACCTTCCACCTTCGACAGTCATGGAGGAGTTACTGCGCTCGGACACCTGAAGAGAAAGCTCCTGCAGAATATCCACCTCTTCTGCAGGGAGACAGAAAGACATGGAGATCTCAGAACATCAGCTGGTTCTCTGATTGAATGGCCAGTGCTGCCCATCTATTAAGCTTATAAAAACATGAAACACAGGACATGTTAAATGAACTATGTGCATGCTCTGTGGATGAAAATAAACCTTTAATACCCTGCAAGACACTGGTGCAATCCTTGGGAAATTGTATCACAGCAATAACGATAATAACAATAAAGCATTGCAAAGGTGGTGTTTAAGAAACAGAAAAAAACAGGACCTCAACAATGAGGAACAGCTATGTCTTCAAAAGTTAAACTCTTCATAGTCCTTCCCGAGAGTCAAACTGCCTGTAATAAAATGCCAAAGATGGTCCAAAAGTGGGTGGGGCTTGGTGCAGAGCCACACCCACCCTCCCAGATTTTACACACTACTGATAAATCACTTTTCTCTTTACAGGAAAAACAGTCAGCTCTTTGGAAAGCTATTGGATTCAACTTTAACATGTGACAGATAACTGGCATGAAGGCAAATCTCTTTGCCAAAACGTTTTGAGCAGCGTGCTGGTCAACCAGAGTGCAGGCTCGCTAAATGAGCCTAGCAAATTAGACAGCTAATATTAGCTTTACTTCACTGAAAGGCAAGAAGCTGTACTAATCTGCCCATTTAGTAAATAAATAATTGTAGTATTTTTTAATAAATAATTTTACTAAATCTGACAGGTGTTTCTAAATTCAGCCTTTGTGTACAGCTCTTAAACAATCTACGGTCAGTGACTTCTAATTTTATTTGGCCATTTGTGACAGATGTAGCATTTAATTCTTATTTAATTGTTATTAATCATCATTTTAGCTGTAACTATGTAAAAATTGTTGCTTTCTGGTTAAAAAGATACGAAATGGTGCTACACCTTTCTCAGTAGAATACAATGAAGACATCCAAAAGTTTCTGGCACTGCTTCACTGAACTGAGAGGGTCAAATATCTGGTTAAGTTTCAGTAAAAAAAACTTTATTAGCTGACCAGAACGCTTCGCATCGTATGACCCAGATGAAGAAACAAGCCGAATCGGGTTGGTCAGCTATTAAAGTTGCTTCGTAGCACTTAATGCCATGAAACTAGGGTGTTTGACGTGACGTCATCAGTGATCCTTCTGGGTCTGAAAGTAGCTCCTTTAAGGTTAGAGCCGCGTTAACCCTAACCCAACATCACAGGTGGAACAATAAAACCATTACAGCGCTAATAAATGAGGGCACAACTCAATGAGGACCAAATTACGCCATTAACAGTCCTTTTTCTGGATTTATGGAGATCATTGCAGCCCTGGCACATTCAACATTTCACAGTCCACACTGGGGTCCTGAAAACCGCCTTGGGAGCCACTAGAATTGAGAACATCTGTGAGCCACATCACCCACCAGTCTGCTGGCACTTAGAGAAACCACAGCATGCTGCGAACACACCACTCACTTAAAGGCCAACCACAATCTGCCGTGCAGCCGGCTTTTAAAAGGATTCCTTTTAGCCACAGTGCCACACGTTGTTATACCTCATCCCCCCCACACTGGCTGATTTCCTGTCACTGGTTGCAAGTTATATGCAAGCCTTTTATTTTTACCCCCAGAGAGCAGCTAAAGTGCCATTCATCATGTGGAGCCCACAGGTGTCTTCCTTGAATAGCTGCTTTCAGACGGTCATGAACGCAGCTCCTCATTATATCTGGAGAAAGTGAGTCACCGCTGCAGAGCGCGAGTGGGAGACCGGTGCCGATGTTCCACCGACCTGACAACTGACAGGGACCCGTCTGAACAGAAACGCCGACGGCATTATGTAAGACGTGGATCTAAGATTATTAGGGTGATGCGTTTGAGCGCCGTGGAAGAAAAAACATCTAGCATTGTCAGAGGGATCTGCGCGCCGACTTAAAGAAAGCACTTATTAAAAATCCCCTCAGGGTCCCAGCGGCTACAGTATGAACATGTTTCAGGCTGACGCTGGACCGCCGCCAAGCAGCGCAGAGGCAGATCAGGCCCGACTCCTGTCAGGCGTGTTTTTAAAGAAATGAGCCCGCATCTGTCAGCCCCCTTTAGAAGCTCATTATCTCTTCCTGCTATTAAAGCGAGTAAACTCTCTGGTCCACTGAGCGCTGAAACTCTGCTGCCAGGAGGAAACTCAACTTTTCTGATGAGCCTAAACAAAGAAAGAGCATCAGTGCTGACTGGACATCGACTCTGACTCTTAATTAGCAGCTGCGAGGGGCCGTGCGTACTGCACAACGTGCTGTGGTTGATTGTGACTGCAGTTAAAGTATGTTGCAAAATAGATCCCCATTTATCCTGGCCTCTGTTCAAAATGGGAAAGACAACAGAACATGCATCGGGAAATGGGTAGAAGGAAACAGCTTCTCGCCTAAACTTCATTTAGCTACAATCTGATTATAAGCTAATTGCCCGTTTACAGCTTTCTTCTGTTTTTGCTTTTTCATCACATCTGAACCATAGAATCAGACAGAGATCAACTGAGTGAATAGGAAACGCTGCTCGCACATGTTGGTGAGGGAAGGAGATTAATGAACACAGAGGGGCTGACTTAAGACAAGAGCAAACACCTAACCAAAATGAGATAATTAGAGAAATAAAATAAAGACACAGGGAAGAGAACACAAGAAATAAGGGAGAGGGTAAACCTAAAAGAATGAAATAATAAAACACCTAAAAGATTATGAAAGCAGAGGCATAAAAAAAACCAAAACTATCCTAATAGTAATATTTTCATTAAAAGAATAAAATGTCTGTTGAAGAACTGAGATTTTTAGATCATGTTAATCCAATAGTTTTTTTTTTTGTTTTTGTTTTTTTTGCACAAATGTCTTATTAAATTAAAGGCAAACCAAGTTTTTGGGGTTGAAATCTTGTGGCTGAGCAACAGGAACCAAGCTTGCATCTGTATAAAAGCTGCAGAATATTTGTGGTCCTGATACTATTTAAAGGCAGAGTAAATAAAAAGGTTAAGACAAAAATACAATGTCTTGGAACAAAAATTTTCAATTCTATGATTTCTATTTTTTTTTTCAATCAAACCGTTGCCCAAATCCTGGAGAGCAGATATGTATATTATTCTTGAACTGTGGTTTGGGGCGGTACAAAAATCATTCCATTGACTTCTGAGGCGCACTGTGGACACCCCCTTATCTAGAAGGATTGTGCAAATGGGAATAGTTTAAACAGCAGCAGCTGTGTGTAAACTTTTCAGCTATTGGGCAAAAATTGTTCAACTAAAACCGCTCGACGGCCAAAAAATCTATACAAATAAATAACATAAGTATATTAAACTGTATTTGGCCCATTTTATTAAATTAATTCCAATCAGACTTTAATGCACCAAATTATTGTTAAAAAAACAATGTTTTGTGTTGTCCTGAGCATTCAATTAAACATTCAATTGTAAGATTTTAACTTGTCTATAATAAATTTACCCCAACTAAAAGTGAAAAGTTTCCATCTGCAAAAAGCCACCAGCGTCATATCTTTCATGAGATTCTATTGGAGGGCCGCACAAAATCAGCGCAGGGGCCACAAATGGCACCCCTGCTCTGCACCTTAAGCTATAGGAGAAAACCAAATGCTTTCTTCTAAAAAAAATAGGGGATTTCTAGTGCCAATAGATGTGGAGGTTGCAATATATAACAACAGGAGAGAAAACAGTTTTAAACACTAGACATATGCATAATACATCCATCCAGGGGTACACCCTGGACAGGTCACCAGTCCATCATAGGGCTAACAACCATTCACACACCTGAGGGCAATTTAGAGAGACCGATTAACCTATAAGTAATGTTTTTGGACTGTGAGAGGAAGCCAGAGTACCAGGAGAGAACCGACACCTTCACAGGGAGAACATGCAGACTTCATGTAGATGACTTCAAGCAGGGATTAAGACCCAGGACCTTCTTGCTGCAAGGCAACAGTGCTACCAACCGTGCCGCTGAGCCACTAATGTTACATAATTGTGCACCCAATTTACTTAATCTAACAACATATCATAGATTGACACTCAGCACGTTTTATTGAAAGAAATGATTACATGAAAGCTAAATAAACACGAAGCTCTGAAGGTTTCTGTGCTAAAGTCTGAACAGATTCGCATTTGTGCTGCACGGATCACCTGATGTTCATTTCTGTCAGGCTTCCATGAATCGCTGCCAGAAGCGTTTATTCCAGGATGCGATCAGTTTTAGACAACTTCCCAGGCTGTGATTTTGGATTCCATGATTGTGAGATGGTTATTCTCCAAAGCTTTCTTTAACAGACAAATTTTAGAACTGCCTTACTGCAAACTTCATTTTAAACACCCGTTCACCCGCCATCTACCTTCCATTCTACAGCCAATATAATCACAACAACATTACAAAGGCTTTCTCACTGAGGCCTCTGATTAGTTGTCGGTTTATTTAGGAATGCATCTATTTTCTACCACCAATACCAACAACATTACGACCATAAAAGAACTGTTATGGTGCTAATTATCAAAAAAGGCTCAAGTTGCTATATTAATTTCAGTAAAATTTTATTCATATAGTACCAATTCACAACATGTCATCTCAAGGCACTTTCCAAAGTCAGATTCCATCAGATCCTCCAGATAGATTGGTCAGAAAGTTTCCTCTCTAGGGAAACCCAGCAGGTTGCATCAAGTCTCTCCAAGCAGCATTCACTCCTCCTGAAAGAGCGTAGAGCCACAGTGGACAGTCGTCTGCATTGTTGATGGCTTTGCAGCAATCCCTCATACTGAGCATGCATGAAGCGACAGTGGAGAGGAAAACTCCCCTTTAACAGGGAGGAGAACCTCCAGCAGAACCAGAACCAGGCTCCAGGAGTACTTTCTATGTTAGATGGTAATAGAGGATGATCTGCCTCCCCTGATGATGTCACAGCTAACAGAACGCCAGACCAGGTGTACCTTCTATGAAACGAAAAAAAGAACAAAACGTTAAAAGTTAAAATAACAACAAACAATGCAGATTGGAGAGCAGTAGGAGAAATCAGCAGAGTGAGAGAAATAGACCCTGATGTCCTCCAGCAGCCTAAACCTATAGCAGCATAACTATAGAGGTAGCTAAGGGTAACATGAGCCACTCTGACTATAAGTTTTGTCAAAAAGGAAAGTTTTAAGATTAGTCTTAAAAGTAGACAGGGTGTCTGCCTCACGGACCAAAACTGGTCCAAATGATCAGTAATTTATAGCCTGTGAAAATGTGCTGCTCTGCTCATCTTCAGTAATCCCCACTTGTGTGGGATCCTGCGCCCTCAAGAAAAACCTTGAAACATTCTGACACGTTTATAGTCCTGAAAATTCTGCAATCAGAGGATGAAGCCAAGATGTTTTTTTATTATTATTTGAAGGTATTTATCTAATAGGTCATTTCCTCTAGAGGATTTCCTCTTAATCTCCTGATTTAAGGAATTGAATCAACCTTAATTTATACAGTTGTGCCATTAACCAGTTGAGGCCAGAACCCTCGACACACCAGATAACAACAATGCGAGCATTATGGGCCTCCAGCTGGCGTCTACCACAGGCAGGTGAAAGGGGCCGGTGGTTTTATGGAGCTTAAGCAGCACAACAGGGAGGTTTCTCCACCAAACAAGGTCCCATCAGGTGTGGCCGTTCACAGCAGCTAGAAAAACATTTCAGAACCCGTCACCGGCTGGTAGGCGGCACAAAGGAGGCTCTGAGCGACGTCCGGTGGTAATATACCCACCCCAACAAGACTAAAATGGACATTCTGGGCATGTATCATGCATCTGTGCAGGATCACGGTTCAGCCACCATTAAAAAATAACCTGTTCAGTACCAAGTTAAGCATCCAGAAGTTCTGCCCCAATTTGGATGTAGTTTGGTCCACATGAAGACCAGCAACGGATGGTCCAAGGATTATCATCTCTGCAAACTGGGACATCTACTTGCTCCTCTCAGTAAAGTCAAAAGGGTGTATTTATTTTCAGTAACTGGAGGTCTAATGTGAAGCTCATATGATGCCGATTTATTACAAATCTTTACATTTCTCACATTTATTGTTGACGGTTACAGCTCAGAAAACCCAACCATGGCTGTTCACACAGTGTTGTACCCAAGCATAGCCGGGGTAAGTTGAGTGGAAGGAAAAAAAGTGTTGATCATGATGAAATAAAGTTATACGCACCGAGCGTCCATCCTGATAGTGTATTAATCATCCTTTTTGAGACTAAATAGAACCTCAGCAACGGGCGTGATGAGCAGATATAAGCAGATGTGGCGCCATCTACAGGCGGGACCGCAGAACAATCAGGAAGCCAGATGACGACTACTAAATCACTAATAAATAATACCGGACCGAGCCTGACCCTCTGCAATGCCTCGCGGTAAAGCAGGAGCTTGAGGTTATCGAAGACCAACCGTTATTAATCAAATAAACCGATATACAGCAACTCTAAGAGCCTCATATCAGAACATCATGGAGAAATTAATTTTGCGTTCATTAACGGAAACAGGGACACAGCATCAAGGTAACAACCGATCAATCAATTGATCCATTTATAATGTTTGTACTTCAGACTGTAGAGGCTAAGAAGAGCATTGCTATCTCTATCACAGTATTAATAAGGATGTTTACTCACATTAATCAACTTTAGCTTATGCTTCAGTGAACACCAACATCCATACTGTATTCCCAGCACTATTTCAGTATTTTCCCTCTTGGAATCATATTATTTTGTGTTTTTTTTTTTTTTTACACCGGTTCTTGAACCTTTCTTTATTGTTTCCACACTTTGCTGGGAGATGCTAACAGCTGTTAGCTGCTTCCTTGTTTATCCCCTGCTGCACACACGCAATGACGTACTTCCGTTATAATTATAAATAAAGACAAGCGGCTTTTTTTACTAACATATTGAGCAAAAGCAAAGCATAAAACACCAAAATAACAACTGATAGACCAGCAGGACGTGATTCTCTTTCAGAAAAACCTTGTACGTAACCACAGTAAGCTACTGACGTATAAATAAAAAAAAACAGTCATATAACGTGGCTTTGCATCTTTAAGTTATGTTTTGCTCTCATGCATCAGGGTTGACTCTGTAAAGGGAAGCTGCCTTTTTTTGCTCCATGATCTGTTCAGTCCAGTTTATGAGGATGATGAAGTTGCAGTTTGTATTGTTCTTTTTTTTTGATGTTCCTCTGCTTTTCTCAGTGTTTTTGCCTTTTCCCTTTTTTAATTCAGAGATTTTTGTGTTTGTCATTAAGTTAATGCCCCCCTATTTGAAAAACTAGCAGAAATAAATGGATAAAATGTACATCCTTTAGCATTGTAATAGTGTACTGTTATCCTCGTTTGACCCGTTTAGTGCCGTAACAGCCTGATCGTTGGATATTTTGTGTCCAACATGTTGGACCATCTGTCTGTTTTTGATGACTCGACCGATTTGCACGTTCGCAATGATAACTCTTCAGCTGCAAAATGCTTTTATGATGATGATCAAAGTTTATTTCTGTGTGATGGTTTCTTAAGGGGACATCAAATGAGGTAATCTAGTTGCTGGAACATGTTTTCTTGCTCTGCATGCATATAAAAACCTTCTGGGAATCCTTTTTTTCCTGACTTTTATCATTTATCCACCGTCACATAACTCTGACCAACCCAGAGAATTTCTTGCGTATCACAAACGATCTGTTTTGTTGTGTCTGGAGACCGTGCGTCACAATCAGACTTTCAGTACAAAGTGCAAAAAAAAAAAAAAAAAAAAAAAAAAAAACATCATCAACAACGGCATTATTTTCATTTTTCACACTAGCGGTAAATTCGCCGTGATACGCGGGACTCCTGCAGGAGACATAACTGAGCAGGAGGAGCGCAACCACTGCTCTGTGTTAAATGAACGACCCGCCGTCTGGCTGCAGTGCATTTTGCATGATGCATTTAGCACATTATTTTTAGGGGTGGTGGGGGGGTTTTACAAGCTGCTATTAAAGTTACAAGCATCGCGATTTAATAAAAAAAAAGTTGTTTGGGCCATTCTGGGCAACAGTTTTAAAACAAACATGGCAGATTAAACCGTCTGCTACACTGTCAAATGACCCAATCGTCAGGGTGTGACAGAAGTGCTCTGAAGTACGACAGGTAGAGATAAACTACAGGGCTTCGATGGATGCTTATTAATGCTTAATAAGCATCAGAACAGACAACACCTGGACTCTTAAACGCCCTGAAGTTGGATCAAGGTGCCGATCTGCTATGCTTTTACTTTATATGTGGATGTTTCCACAAACTGATTGTTTGCTTAATTAATGCTTTGTCTGCCTTTTCATGTGCCGACTCTGTGCAGCTCAACAAATCAGTTTCACTTCATTTTGTTTTAACAACATTCAATCACGTTACAATCTAAATTATTCCAATTCAAACCAGACAAACTCATTTAAAAATACATTTTGGATCATTACATTTTGATTTGGAGGTAGATCTCTCATCAGGCCTGTAGCCTATTTGTAATTCAGCCTCATTTGTTTTTGCAAATCTGTTGCAGATGAGGAATCCTTTTGCATTAGTAAGAATGCTGCCACAGTTTAGAACAGGATTTTCCTGGAAGCCAACTTTCAACATGTGAAGTAAACATTCTTACAGCCCAGAATACTCAATTATTACCATCTTTCATCTTGGCTCTAATGTGTGGCTTTGCTGTCAGAGGAGCATGTTACAAATGTGCAGTTTTTTTTGACAGGCTGTCAATACAGGCATGAAAACTCTGCTTCACAGTAAATAATCTCAAATTTCTGTGCGAATTCTGCAAGGATGCCAAAGTTTGTCCAGTGCTCAAAGCAAATACAGAACATTGGCAAATTTTTACCAAATACAACCACTTTATGTAAGCAGGTAATCCCAGTAAAATACTCAGAGGTGAGAGCGCATTAGTATCAAACGGATAAAGCAGTAAAATGACTGGTGAGTAAAAATAAAGCAAATCAAAATAATGATGCGGATGTAAATAAGGCACGTTGAAACATTTTGGTGCTGCGTGACAATTATTTAATTTTGCTAAGTTCCATCATCATGTCATACATCTCTGAATCTAATCAGCTAATTAATCTTAAGCTAAGAATCCTAGGTAGGAATATTTAGGAGATAGTTTTTGTGGATACTGACACAGATCAACAGCGAGGTTCAGAGGTGGTAGCATCATAGCGTGGGGCTGTTTTCCAGCATATGGTCCGAATTCATAAAATTGAAGAAAAGATTTAAAAGGAGAAATTTATTCAGACACTCTTGATAAACAAATCTGAAAATAAACCATAGGTTGGATTAATTTCCTCCAGGACGATGACAATAAACGAACATCCGTTTTTTAAAGAATCCTAGAAAGTAAGACACAAGCTTCGAACGCAACTATAACTAAATCCTTTCTAACGGGGAATCCAATTCAACGATGACGACAAACTATAATAAATGCAGTCAGAAAATAAAACTGGTGTGTTTTACATTTATTCAGCGAGATTTGAAATTACAAGAGATCACCTTCAGGTCGTTTCATTTTCAACTAAATGTGACATTTTTCAGGTCCTGTGACACCAGCTTTATTTATAAAGCGCTTTAAAACAACCACAGCAGAAACAAAGGGGCGAAAAAATATAGAAATATGACATATGGATAAAAGATTAGACTCAACATAAACATCTCAAGAAAAAGTCAAACCAAGACTTGCCTAAGAGGAAAATTTAGTTTTACACAGATTTTTAAAAATATGGATTAAAGGAGCCTGTCAAATGTGCAGGGGGAGGTTTTAACTGGCCTGTAAAATGCACAGGCAGCCAGTGGAGTGAGTCCAGAACAGGGCTGATGTTCTCTGTGCCGTTTGGTGCCAGATAAAAGACGTGCAGCGGCGTTTTGAGCCAGCTGCAGACAGGACAGCGAGGCCTGACTCACTGCAACATAAAGTCCATTACACTGATCCAAAGGGAACAAAGTAAAAGCGCAGTTTGTCGCGTTAAAGAGTCGCCTGGACAATGGCCTCAAATTAAGAAACGAAATCTGAAACAATTTTTTCCCCCCAAGAAAAAGTTAAATCAGTCCAACACGTGACTTTTAAATGTCCTCTTTATTAATTGAAACGCATGTGTATTAATGAAGATTTTTCATTAAAAAGTGAGACTACAACGGCAAGATCCTGAAGCGGCCATGACTTTCTGAAACGACGTGCAAAGATCGAAAAAGATTCCTTTTAAAAATGTTTCTGAATCTGCAGAGTTTCAACAACTTTATGTGCCTGAAAACACGACAGACTGTAAAACGCCGCCAAAGATTCATCCTTTTAGACCCGTTGGGCTTCACGTCACACGACTGCTGTTTACATTAGATACAGATCAAGACGGCTCAACTGATTCACATCCGAATGTAAGATGCTGAACAAGCAGTTTGAATACATCCTGCGGCACAAACATGAGCTTCTCATGTTCTGTGAGCAACTCTGAGGCAAAGGTCATGAAAGACCTGATCCTCCTGCGGGAGATTTGACCCATTCATCAGAGACTTGGTCCACTGCTGGACACGCCTTGACCCTGAGGTCAGAGAGGCCGAGGTTAACCTTAATGCCACTAACCGAGGAGATGCATGCAGGTTGAAAGGCTCTCAGAAATGTGGATGTGTTGTAGTGAACCAGTGGGGGGGGGGGGGGGGGGAGGCTTTAAACTAGACCGATCAAAAGTAAAGAAGGCTGTTCAGATGCATGCAGCCATGTGTCACCATTTCTGTAATCCCCAGTGGGACATTCATGACATTTGTGACAATACGGGCCATAATGAAATATTTAAACATGTAAGAAGCAAAAAGCAAGCAAATAATATTGCAGGGTGGCAGAAGGTGACGGTACCCACCTCCAGCGGTCATTAAGCGTGACGCGGGATGCAGCTTGGACAGGTTGTCAGCCAATCACGGAGAAGCACAGGACCAACAACCCTGAACGTGCACCAGTGACGTAGAACAATGTTCAGGGGCCGAACAATCACCTTAGAGTCCTGTTTTTGGAGCCCGGCAGGGAGTCTGAGCACCCCAGCCAGAAGCCACACATCAAAGGAGAGAAAGCACCGAAAGCCCAGGCTGGGATTTGAACCCAAGACCTTCTGGCACGGCAGCAGTGCTAAGCATTGCAACACCAAGCTCCCAGTTATGCAAAGTTGTAAAACCTATAAATCAGTCGACAGAGAGAAAAACCACCATAACAAACTTATGGTTGCTTCAACTGATTTTATTCATTTACTTTTAATTATTATTTTTAGCTACAAACGTTTAGCAATAACACTATATCATAATCATTGTTCTTAACTTTACTAAATGTTACCATATTAAGATTTTTATTTATTTATTGACAGTTTCATGGGAATTTTAGATGTTGCCGTTCCACCAACAGATTATAAACCTGGATTTAACATCTGCTGTGTTTCTCATGCAGAAAACTGCATGAGTTAGGTTCTGGTTTTTGTTTTGAGGAACACTTGGATTAATAAAACATCATTTCAAGACTAGATAATTAATTCCTGCAGTTTAAACTCTTAATGAAATACCAGAGAGAATCGTCACTTTCCACCAGCTATGTCGAAGAGATGTTACAAGCAGCCAGTCTGCTCTGCAGGCTGGTCAAATGGTTGTTCTGATTAGTGGTGATGGGGGTATGTCAGTGAGTTGGACAGCAACTACACCGTAGTTTTGTTTCATTAGCCACAGCCATTGAATTGGTTTTTATGAAGCGAAAGGGAAAAGAAGTTGTTAATTGAATCTGGTCAAACATGGTCGGGAAATTTTATTTTTGGCCTTAAATTGAAAGCCATCAGAGTTTATTCTTCTTTTTCAGATAGCTGACATGTTAATAATCTGCATTACATTTTTAACAGTCTGGCGTTCTGTTAACTGTGACATCATCCAGAGAAGACGGCTCACCCGCTACTACCATCTAATGTAGAACAGATTACTAGATCAATGTGTGCTTCTGTGCTTTTTTGTCTCTCTTGTTGTGTCTCTGTTCTGTCTTCTGTAACCCCAGTTGGTCGAGGCAAATGACCGTTCATACTGAGCCCGGTTCTGCCGGAGGTTTTCCTTCCAGTTAATGGGGAGTTTTTCTTCCCACTGTCGCTTCATGCTTGCTCGGTATGAGGGATTGCAGCAAAGCCATGTACAATGCAGACGATTCTCCCTGTGGCTCTACGCTTCTCCAGGAGTGAATGCTGCTTGTCGGGACTTTGACGCAATCAACTGGTTCCCTTATATAGGACATTTTTGACCAATCTGTATAATCTGACCCAATCTGTATAATATGATTGAACTTGACTTTGTAAAATGCCTTGATATGACATGTTTCATGATTTGGCGCTATATAAATAAAATTGAATTGAATTGAATTGAATAAATTGTGTGCACTGGCAGAATTGCACATGGATGTAGAAACTATGTGGAAAGCTCTTGAAAAATGCATCTTGAATTTCTGAATTGGGCGGTTTGCTGGCGCCTAATAAAGATCAATAAGCAAAACATGCAAGTCTATTAATAAAGTTGGTTTCTTCAAATAACTGAAGTCCCTAGCTGCTGGACTCATTCCCTCTCCATGCACTGGAACATGCCGTTGTCTTCTAAGAAACTTCTAGATGTTTTGCAAAGTACGTTGGCATAAAGCCAAGGATCCTAAAAATGACCTCCTGCAGTTCTTTAAAAGAAGAGACATAAACCTGCTGTTACGGCTGCAGAGAACATATTGTACCGAGCTTCATGTTTTCACAGATGTCTTCACTTTCCATGAGTTGTACTTCTCAGTGAGGAGACAGAGAACGGACATCCAGGTCCAGGGATGGGTAGCATCCCAGAACTCCACCAACAAAAAGATGGAGGACAGGAAAAGGTCCCAGCAGACAAACTTCACTCACACATCTGGAGAACTCGACTTTACTGGCATATAGTCTCTCAGGTTGGAAATAAACAACACCTGCAGTCGTCAGCTGGCCTACAAACAACCCCTGGAAACATCCGACCATGTCATCCCCTGCTGTTAGTTAGATTTTAAACCCTTTAGCTCAGCAACCGCAGGAACGTTCGAATACCAGGGACTTTTTATGTGATTGCATCTGAATATATACACAATTACAACACATTGTCTCTTCGCTGCCATGTTCTGACCTCCCTTCTGTGGTTCCACGAAGCCGCACCGCCAGATGAGGAATGTCTGGATTCAAACTGCAAACACATGCGGCGGGGCGGCGTGGGGGCGCGGGGTGCGTGCAACTTTCCCCACCAGCAAGAAAAGTACGGAGCCACAGAGGGCAGGGAGGCCAGAAGAAGACTGTAAATTAGCATTTTACGTGAGACAAAGGGGGCCAAGACGCTGGTTTTTGGGGCGGCTCGGGGAGCTGTTGGCTCAGGTGAGGATCTGGCTGAACCGACGACAGAGAAACTGGAGCTGGGGGGGCAGCTGGGCGCACCACAAGAAATCAGCGGAGATGCATAATTCATCTGCAAACCCTCTGTCATCAGAGGGAAATGACTTTTTAATTCACAGCACCTTCATGCTCATTGATCCTTTCTTGTTGTTCCACATGGTTCCTGCAGCCGTGCATCACATTAGGAGGATTAACGTTTCCGATTCCTGAATACACACCGTGTTCTAGTCTGCACTCCAAACATGTTACCGAGTAAACAATCTGGAAAGATGTTTTCTTTCCACCTAAGAGGCTAATCTGCAAAAGACTAAGGCACATTCGTGTGTGGTTACGCCGCCGTTAGCTGGCTCAACACTTGCTCAGGAGAATTTAACCACCAACAAAAGGGATTTTATCAAACATGTCACTTTCTAAATCTGCGTTTCTTTTTTTCCAATTTCAGGAACTTTCCTACTTTCAGAAGCTTGCACTGCAGCAGCCTCTGGAGACAGGTGGAAAAAACCTTGAAAGGACAAATCTTCATTCCAGCTTTGAGTGCATTTATCAAGAGGGAAATAAATAAATTAAATTATGTTTACCAGACTTATTGATAACCCTGCTGATAAAACATAAGCCCTCCTTAGGACTGTCAAGGGGAGTGGTTGTTGAGTGGTTTGAGAAAAGTGCTCGCCTGCTGGAAATGGGTGCAAGTTACCCAGTTCAAATCCCACAGACTGTCACTTTAGGTCCCTGAGCAGGACGATAAGCCCCAGAATTCTCCCAGGGGCCCGTACCGTATCAACCCACAGCTCCCTAAGGGATGGGTTAAATGCACAGGACACATTTCACATATGATTATCATATTAACAATGCAAATGTTGCCCTGTGATGGAGTGACAACCCGCTCAATCAAAAGATGGATGGATTTCAGACCAGTGCAGCACACAGAGATCAGTGGTCGGCAACTTTTATAACCATATGAGCCATTTTTGCATTTGGTTTAGCTGAACGACAGTTGTTTTGAGCCCCAAAAGCAACAAAAAAGCTTTAAATAATATATTACTTACTGAAGGAAACAGTTTAAAATGTTTATTCTTAAGTCTGATACATGTTTAAAACATTTGACTTCAGTGGTACATACAATTTTTTTTTAATGTAGAAAATGGCATCAAAACAAGAACGTGATATGCAACAAACTATTGGTGTCATTCTTCGCGGAAATATTGTGCATGTATTGCTCGGAGACACAAAGGAAAAACACTGCTAAAGCTAGCGTTTTTTTTTTTACAATATAATTTTTTACATTATATATTTAAATGTTGCAAATCTTTAGCATTTTTGGAGCAAGTTATTAAGAGCCGCAGTGGAGAGTCTAAACAGTGCAGAGCTCTGCGCTAGGTCGTCTGGAACCACACCGGTTTTCTGTAGGATATAGGTTGGGTTTGTCTCTGCTGACCATTTGTTGTGGTAATTAGGACATTTTTTTTTTGCCACAAAGCACAATGATGACCCTTTTTAAGTTTTGGGGGAGATTTTTATCTCAATTATCCTGTTTTTTCACAGACTTCATGATCCGGTACGCTCCGACATGGTCCATTTCAAGTAAGAACAAAGGTTCTTCACCAGATAAGGTTCTAAAATTACATTTTACAGCTTTTAAAAAGGATTTTTCTTTACTATTAATGATTTTTTTCCCCAGCTTTGTTCAAATTTATCTTAAAAAAACATTTCTTGTCTGTAAACAGAACCAAATCACATCAAATATCATCCAGCGTGTCCAATTCGTTTCCAGAAGAGATCAACTGGGTCGTGTCTGTACTGCAGGGAAACAGGAAGTTATACATTACTGAGAGAAATTAACGAAAACAGGGATTTTATTAAAAATAATTTTTTACATCAGAAATTTAATTCACTCACTGAATAAAGTCACTTAAATGAAAAAGTGAGGTTTATCTCTATATGCTCCTGCATCGACCAATTAATTAATTTTAAAATGTTTAAGCAGGAGTACAAACGTACAGCACTGCAACAGCAGAATATATCATTTTGCATGATATGATTTTAAAAATAATTGAAAAAAAAAAACAATCTCCTGGTCTCTCCAGTCTCTATTTCTCTGCCCTGCTCCATCTTGCTGAGGTCAGCTCAACCACACTAGCATGGGGTTAGGAAACTGACACACCTAAAATGACAAAGTCATTAAAGTGCTTGTAAATTTTTTTAAATATCCTCCTAAAAAGATCCAAATATTTTACTGTGTTTTGACAAACTGCCTCAAACTGCATTAATCCTGAGCTGGAGGGTGAAGAGCTGACGAGCTGCTTACCGTCACACGAATAAAATGAAGATAAACACAATCCATTACAACAAATCTGGCCTAAAAATAAATAAAATAAATAAATATGCACCAACACCACACTGCTAAATAAAACGTCATTCACACGGAGCTTTTCCTGTTTAAATTAAATTATTAGGCATGTTTCGATATCAAAGTTTGGGCTGATAATGATATCTATTATTCATTTTGCCATTATGGCCGATATGGTCAATTCTTACTTGAATGCAATCTCTGAATATTCAAGCCGTGTCCGGTTTCATCACTGAACAAAAGGAAAAACACATTTTAACCACCAAACACCTACATAGTTCATGTTACCATGAAACCTACAGGCTTTACTGTTCCAGTGTCACTTTCTACCTGCTGAGCCTGCTGTGCCATTTGGAGGTACAGTTAATATATAGTCAATGGTATAAATTGCCACTGGAAGTACTTTGGAATATTCTAGCATATTTTACTTGCCGAAAGTTTTGGCTTCAGACTTTTATATGAGAAAAGCTCTATAAATAAAGGCTTAAGGTTCATGCTGTGAAATAGTTTGAAATGTTTTTCTTCCTGAATCTGTCATTTTCTAACTTTCTAACGTTCTAATTTACTTTTTACTCTTTTCATTCTTTAAAATATCAGAACTTACACATTACTTTATATTTTTGCTTCTGTATTGTAAGTAAAAACATGTTTTTAAATTTGACAGCGTCCTGTAACATAACCGCGTGGGAAAAAATTGCAGTGACTGTAAAGAACCACAGAGATTTAACATGTGATATAGACCTAAACACATCACAGCGATTTCTGTAAAATAAAGAAGTATTTTAACCCCCTTAACGTAGTTGTATTATTAAGGGGTATGAACAGAAAAGCTACTAGTTTCCACTAAATTAAGCATTTGTTAGTTATCACTTCATGTCTATTGGTTCAGTAAACCAAAATATATTAGGATCAAAGAACTGTATTAAGTTGTGGTTAAATATAGTTTTTTTTTTTATTAGAAATATGATTAATCATGATCCCACTATTAGTACAAATTTATTAATTTGCAGCCTGTTAATTGGATACTTTGTTGTCTGTCATGTCAATTAGCTGACCATCTACGCTGTCTTTAAAATAGTTTTTGGCTTCCTCCTATAGGACTGTTTGTTTAGTAGACAAAGTGCTAAAACAAACTGTTGCATTTACTATACGAGCTCTTTAGTTATGCCAGGTTTTAACTCTGATTGCTTCTGATGTAATCCCTCACTCTTCCAACAAGCAAACCTTCTGCCAACAAACCTTCATTCTGACAAGTAAACCGACACAAAGCACCAAAAAAAAAAAAAGAAAGAAAAAAAAAAGCTTTGCTCTCTGCGCTCGGAGCGAAGTGTTTTGATTTATGTGGCACCATGATGTGTAAGGCAGAAGGAAAGCCAGCCAGACCGAACTCCATCAGCAGATCCTCCAGGGCGGATAAATCCTGGCAAAAACGTGAGCGCAGAAGGTGACAGACTTTACAAGTCAGTCACTGGAAAGCAAACAACAGCCTCACAAGTTAAACAGGTCGTGACAGACAGCGGTGGAAAGACATTTAAAGGCGAGGGCAGAGGTTAACCCAGAGGAAATTAATGGAAAAGGGGAAAACAAAACAGATTTCAAGGCCTGTCCCTCTGGCTGCACCGTATCAGCTCTGCTCGCGTCCTCAGAGACAGATTGTCAGCTCAGGATCTTCAGTCAGCCGTCGACAGGCGAATAAAGATAAGCATCTTCACCGGGCCGTCATCATTAGAGCTGAAGTTTGCAAACAGCTCAGAAACTTTCCCTTTCAGCCCGTCGTGTTATTCACTCGACCCAAAGACTCCGCCCGTGTATCTCAGACAGGGTCACGGGTTCAATGCAGACTAAGAATGAGAAATTTCATCCAACAACAGGAAAAAAGGCTGAAGTTGGATTAGTGGCAACTTAAAAAAAAAGGAATTTTGATAGATGTTATAAAGTGTAACTATAGAAGCCTTTTCATTTTTTTTTTACCAATGCACATTTTGCAAAACCACCTTTTTCCATTTTGCAGCTTTAACCACAAGCAAAAAATACATACAGAAATAAAACAACTCACTTTCTAAAAACGTTTCAGAGTAAAGATGTGAAAAATAACTAAGAAAAAACCTCAAGACTTTACAGGGCTAGACTGAGAGGCAGCTGGCAGCAAGAAGATCCTGGTTCGAATCCCACAAGCCATGGTAAGTTGCACTAATTCAACCATGCCTCTCTCTTTTCTAAAAACACTGTATATTTACACATATTTACATATATTACAGTTATTTCTCTTATAGTATATTTAGAGTGCATTAGATCAGAGGTGAAATTCCTTGTTTGCACAAACTTGGCGAATAAATAGGATTTTGATTCTGGATCTTGAACTGGTTTTTATTAACTTATGATTTAATCTTCTAGAACAATCCCCATGATCATGTGTAGTTGACAAAGCTGCACTGCCAAGCTTCCTTTTCACAGTTCAATACTATAAATGTAGCTTTCAGTATGTGAGGTTCTGTTTAGGTGGCTCCAATAATTAATGAGAAATGGAAATGTGTCTAACAGGCCTTATGCTTTGAAGACAAAACATAAACATACACACTTTATGTGTGAACGATATCCTCCACCTTTAATATTGGTTAAAAAAGGAACTTCAAAGTCCAGAGAGGTCCTGTGTCAATAATGTATGGCAACAGGACGACAGTTTCCAGGAAAGTAACCTGCAATGTCAGCTGCGTGTATAAAGCTACCTGTACATTTATCCACAGGCAAGTATCAGAACGTAACCTGCAAGATTTGTGAACGTTCTCAGATGATCTGGAAAGTTATGCCGTAAAGTGGGTTAAGCAAGTGAAACTTGCAAGTACAGGGTAGATTCCAGCTAAATAACCTGCAATTCCCAGGAAAGTAACAAGCAACATCTGGGAAATGTACATGCAGGCCATACTTAACAGTAACCTTTAAGTTCGGGAAAGGTAGATCGAAGCTTTTCGGAAACCCTGTTTTGTGTTTTTACACAAGTGCTGCGAGTGAGTTTGAAATCCATGCTCTCTTTCCTGGTATGCAAATGGTGTGGAGCGTGTCGGAGGGTCAGAATCGGCAGGTTTTTGACTAAATGGTATGAGACAACATCACATCCCCTGACATCTGCTTGGCAGAACAAACAAGTTAAGGCAGTTACGTGTTTAACAGCTGCAGAGGTTTTATGATGAATTACGATAATCAGACAAATTAGCATGTACCATGATGCAAAGCTTGCTAATAAAGTCAGACCGTGCCATCAGACACCAATCTGCAAGAGATTTACTTTTGTTACTAAAACCATTACTGAGAAGAAAGTCCTAAAACGAGCCGTAAAAGTTAACATGGAGCTGAATTGGCAGGTTTCCTTGATCAAATCCAAATAGAAACACAATCTTCCATAACACTGCTTAACATTTACTTCACTTTAGAAGGTAAACAACAAATTAAAGGGTATAGTTGGCGATTTTTCCGGAAATGTAGGCAAGTAATACCCAATTAATTATTTTAATAACCGCGCATGTAGAAAACCGTCTTACCGGCTCTTCGTCCGTCCGGGGGATGGCGTGAAAGAATCTCCCAAATACACGCTGGTCTTATTTCTTTTTCTCTGAGACCTTCCTCTTCTCCTCATAAACCTAAGACTGTTTGCTCTTCGCGACTTTCAGCCATTTTCAACAATAAACAGCTCAAACCAAAGCTACACTGTAAAAACGGAACTAAAAATAAGTCAGATTTTCTTGAAATGAGTGTATTTGTCCTTGATTTAAGCAGGTAAATAAGATTATCTGCCAATGGAATGAGTATATTGACCCCTAAAATAAGATAATTAGATATTCTGCCCTCTAAATAAGATGATGGAGATGAGTTGTTCCTATTTGAAGTGCAACAATCTCATTCCATTGGCAAATCATCTTATTTACCTGCTTAAATCAAGGACAAATACACTCATTTCAAGAAAATCTGACTTATGTTTAGTTCCGTTTTTGCAGTGTAGATGGTTACATAAACACAAGAAGGGTGAATGCGTAGCAAGAGGAAACTAGTAAGGAACGAGCACGCACATTCGAGAGATAAGACGATTCCTCCAGAAGTCGAAGCATATGAGGAAAATTTTATAGATTCAGGATACAAGCCGTATTACAGTCCATACTATGCACCTTAACCCTGGTCATCAGGGCCTACTATCCTGCGTGTTTAAGACATTTTCCCGATGCCAAACACCCGAAATGGATGTTTAACAGGCTTCTGCAATACTTTCTGCAATTCTTTAGAGGTAATGCAATCATTTGAATCTGGTGTGCTGGCACATAAAAATAAAAAACCAGGAATGATAGCAGACCCCGAGGACCATGGTTAAGAAACAATGAGCTAGCAGTGTTTACATGCAAATTAAACTACATGCTCACTTGTGGACAAGTTTGGCAACGTAACCTGAAAGTTCCAGAAGGTAATTATTAGATTAAGAAATCTTTAACTTAAAAAAATAAAATAAACCTGTAACTTAAAGCAGCCAGCGGGTTCTGGGAAACCACTGGAAAGCTTTCTTAGGCGCAGGTTCCAGGAAGTAGCCCGAGATCCAGAAATTAACATCCAAGTTCTAGGAAGTAACCTGCACATTCAAAAGAGTAACCTTTAAGTTTATGAAAGAAGACCTCCTCAAGCCCCAGAAAGTATTCTGTAAGTTGCAGAAAGCAACATCTTAACCTACAGACTACTACTTTAAAGATATTATTAAAGATATTATTAAACAGAGGAGCAGCCAGAAATTGTACTCAAGAGTAGCACTACTTCAACATATTTTTACTGAAGTAAAAGTAACAAGTTGTAAGCCAAGAAATTACTCAAGAGTTAAAAAAATATTCAGTAAGAAGGCCGCTCAAGTACTGAGGAACTAATCATAACAGCTGATGATTTAATATTTAAAAATGATGTAATCAGACAAAAATATAATGTTATGTGCATATTCTGGTATTTTAAAGACAAAATATATACTAAAGACAAAAGAAACAGTTTTCTACATCTTTTTTTCAATATTAAACTTAAAAGCAATACTTACAGCAGGTAATGTATACACAGTATGTCAGAACAGTGCAAAGTACTTCCAGTGACAATATCTACTGTTTATGTTTTTCTAACCTCCAAATGGCTCAAAGAGCCCAGTAAACAGAAAATAACATTAAAATAACAAAGCTTGTGTACAAATAAGAAGTCTCATGTTAACCAAGTCTAGGTTTTTGTCTCTCTGGTTCATTTTTAAATAAAACTAGTCTGTTCTTTATTCATGAAGTTTCTGGCAGTAGGTACAGTAGCCAGAGATTTTACTCAAGTAAGATTAGCGATACTAAGTAAAAGTAAGAAGTACAGTGCAGTAAAACTACTCCTAAAAGTACATTTTGTTCAAAACGTTACTTAAGTAAATGTAACTGAGTAAATGTAACTAGTTACTACCCACCTCTGATCATAAAGTACTATAGGGAGATACCAAGGCAACAGGCCACAGAGATTCAAATTACAAACTATGCTTAATTACCAAGAATACAAACTGACAGAGCAAATAAAAAGGCACATCAGGTTTAAAAGGCAATACCTGCAACATGACGTGTGTAACACCTTTGCCTTGTTTAGTTAACGTCACAAAGCAGGTGTTCAACATTTGCAAGCTGCATAAAAACATGTAAGTACTGCTCAGTGAATGGATATAATTACATATGTCAACACTTTAGTTGGAGCGGAACAGCTTGGGACAAAGCAACTAGATCATCAACTTCCTTTTTTTTTCTCCCATCCTCACATTTGTCTTCTCTGCATCTGCAGACTCTTTGTGGTTTGTGGTGGGAGGCACACAGAGAAATGACTGAGAAGTCATCACTGAGGTAATGCTGAAAAAGTCAAGCAAAAGAGGAGCTCTGCTTCCTTTATTCGTCCCTAACTGCGAACATCTGAGGAGCTTTCCCTGGACGCTTTCAAACCACTGTCCTCCAGCTGCTTCTAGTTGGCTCAGAAGAAGATTACAGACGAGGAAACAGGTTGGGGTCCAACATGTGGGCTGCACCTATCCCACTTCATCCACTTTAGTTCACACTAATTTAGCCACAAGCTCCACACCCAGAACCACTCATGGCCACAGCACACGTGAGGCTCTTTCAGGTTAAAGGTTGGCTAATGGCTCACAGATCATCTCAGCCAGTCCAGAAATCACGTGTGATTGATTCCACATGCCTGTTATGGATCTGGCCTCGTGTCACCAGTGACATCAAGGGCTTAACCTGCTTAACACAAACAATCCTAATAACATGGCTGGGGTTGAGCTTTTGATCGTGTCGCTCTCCAAGATTGAATGGGGTGATATACTGTAAGCGATAGAGCGTAGAAAAAAAAGTTAAATACGACGACAGCAGTTGTCTAGTAGAAGAGTGAGAGGACATGAGACACAAAGACTTGTGCGGCACATTTTCTATTGTTTGACCTGAGTTGGTTGACTAAAGGCCCAGATCCACTGGCTCGTATTTGCTGTGGACGGCACGGCTCCGCTCACTTTCAAGTGTTTCAGGAGAAACAAATGTCCGGGGCTAGCCCGGGTTCCTCCGGCTCTGCTGAGCAGTAGGACTAAAATGTGCTGAGTCGAGAGTTTTGAGTGAACGCCCCTCTCTTCAGTGATTGGCCACGGGGCGAGGAGACTTTAGGTGTTCTCCAAGAAAGTCCAGCAAAAACTGAAGAGCGACGACATTAACATTAAGGACTAATATGAACAGAGTGAGTCAAATCGACAAATAGTTATATTATTTTCAAACCATGAACAATACCTGAAGGGGAAAAAGAAGAAAAAGTAAGCTTCAGCTTTCTATACCCAGACGCGCTGCATCAGATCCATGAATTTATCGGTATGATTTTATTGAATTTGACAATATGCCTATAGATGACATGTGTTGTGAATTGCAGCTATATAATTACAATTGAATGAAGGCGTTCTCTCATTTCACACTGAAAGCTGTTAAGTTTTGTCTCTGAAGTGTCCATCCGTCCACCTCCTGCGGTATAAGGCAGCGGCTGCCTGCCTTTCTGTGCTGCCTGCCCGTCTTTCTGTATAACGCACCCAGGGGGGAGCAGCGAGGTGCTTTCACAGAGGTGGCCGCTGAAAGGAGCTCAAAGCCTCTCCCTCCCTCCGCTGGCAGAGCAGCCCGCTGCAACCAAAGCCGTAAAAATAATATCACCGTGGTTAAAATCTTTTTTGTTAATGCGGTCTCTTCACCCCCGCCATGGCTGAGAAAAAAGGTATCATATAAAAAGGTGTAAATATTAACTCTGTCACTGAAAACCAACTGAGGAAGGAACCCGCAGCAGCACTCTCACAGTTTCACAGCAGAGTTCAGACAGGGTCTGATTTATTTTATTATTAGATGTGTGATCCAGACATTCATCCCAGTGGATGAACTCCTTAAAAATATCCAAGACAGTCTTGCATGTCCATCTATATATTATTTATATTTTTTTCTGTTCTTTTTCATATTTTTCATATTTTCCATTTCTCGCAGATTTCTTTAAAGGGTCAACTGGGGATGGGGGGGAGGGGAGGACAGGTGGCTAAAGCCACCCCCAGGAGGCATTTCCCTCTTCCATGAGATCCTGGCTATGGAGACCCTTGCTCATGAGAGAACGGATTTTCAAAAGATCCACATTTACATGATTCCTGTTTTTAACGACACAAGCTTTGCTATGTGAAGACAGCGAGAGAAAGACCAGATGGAGTTTATGGGGTAGGACATGAAGCTGTGACAGGACCATTGGTGAATACATCTCCGTGGAGGTAGGGAGACAACGTCCAGATGAAGAAGCAGAGGCATCGGAGGCACATTCAGACGGAAACGAAGGCGAACCTGTTCGGCCTCCGAGTAGTAGAGGAGTCCAGATAAACGGGCGACGAATCCAAACCAGAAGGGGCAACAAAATCCATATGATAAATACAATAATAGATGTAGAGGGGTAATCCCAGAGGAGATAAGAGCAGGTAAGAAGCACAACCAGCAGCGGCAGCCAAGACACTTCAGCAACCACTTGTTCAGCCCCCCAATGTAACAGAGCAACTGGTCCCCAGGTTTTGAAGTTTGCCAAATAATCAGTTGGTCATTTACCAAATTTTCTAAAAGGCAAAATTTAAAGTTTTCAGATAGGCCTCTAGTCAAGGGTCATCACTTGTCAACAGCGCTAAAAAACTCTTCCAGACCGGATAAAACGTTGAAAACCTCAACTGTGAGGCAATCTGATCAGAAGCTTAAGCCACCTCAGGCAATTCCTTAAACGTGAAACCTCTTGGCTTTTCTCCGAGCCTGTACTCTGTCTGCAAGTCTAAGATCTAAGAGAACTATTCTTTGTACTTTGTCCCCAATGTAGCCAGACCTACTGTTTAACTTTCAAGATATCCCAAAGAATGGGCTTTTGAACAGGTCTCAGCTATGAACTGAAATTGCCAATCCCTCAGTGTGCACGGTCTGCCGCTGGTTAGAGGGTAGTTTATCCTCATGGAGGGAGAGAATACGTTTTTTTTTTTGGGGGGGGGGGGTCTTAGTGGCACAAATCCTTCCCCCAGCTGTTCTGCATCTCTCTAGGATTACTTTCTCAGTTGGTCAGAGGTTAAACAAAAGTTATTCCAAGCATGTAAGAATATCTCAGCTGGATATAATACTTGGGAGGATAGATAGATGGACAGATAAGAAAATGGAGGGATTAAAAATGACAGCAATGCTAAACCTGAAACAGGTTAGATGGTAACGGGAATGCAGCTGTCCCCACAGTCGTTTGTCTCTTTCATGTTTGACTGAATGTGGAAAATACACAAGGATAGATGATATTCCAGATAAAACAAGAAAAACCTGATCCACGCTGCAAAAAAGGCACACATGGATGTTGGTTCAGCCATCGTCTACACCAGGAGGGTTTGGTGCCCATAACCACCAGTCATTGAGCGAGATGCCAGACCCTTCGCCAGTCCAATACAAGGCAACACAGAGACACACAGGAGAGACAGCAAAACACACGCACTTACACCTAAGATCAATTTAGAGGGACCATTAAATCCAACAGTCATGTTTTGAGGCTGTGGGAGAAAACCGGAGTACCCTGAAAGAACCCGTGCATGCATAAAGACCTCAGGCCAGGATTTGAACCCATAATGTTTTTGCTGTAAGGCAACAGAACTGCCAAATGTAAAATTACTTAACACTACAACATTCGGGTTATATACCTATAGCTCCCTCTCTGTGGCCATTAACATCTTGGGTTATGCTCAGAATGCAGGTCTTGATGATCAACTCTGACTTTCTGCTGACATCTGATTTTATTTTTTAGGTAGCCGGTGAAACTGTTAAATGCAGCCGTCATCAGACTTCTGTGTGAACGGTTCAAGACTGAAGTGACCCGCATGTGCAGATAACAGAAGGAGACGTCACACAGCAGCGCACTGTTTACAGAAGTAATGGTGAATCCCAAATCCCCGCAACCCCCAGTTGTTTCTAGAAGTGTTCAATAAAGTTTTGTTAAAAACAGACTTGAAAGAATAAAAACAACTAGGACACCGCCTACTGTCGCTCCTGGTAATTAGAAAGCTCTTCAGCAATGGGAGCCGCCAATATTAAGACCACATCATAACGAGACAAAGGTAAGAAGAGAGCAGAAAAGCTACTAATAATTCCATTTTTAGCTTTCTTTTTAATTCCACAGATGTGCAGCGACTTAATTTTATTGATTAATTAAATTTGATTTAACAAGTGTTTTCTAAAGAAAAGTCCTGTTTTTGTTGCTAAGGGATACAGTTCTTTTTTCAAGGCCAAGAAAATAAAAATAAGTCGATCCTACCAAAAGAAATTAAACCATTGCCTTTTTAAAAAAAAATCTCTTTATGTCTAGGACCCGTTATGATTTAGAGATCCCTTACACACCACACTGAGACTACTTTATTTGTTTCTCCAAAATATTTATGTTTAGTTGAAATTTGAGCACGTAAAATTAACGAGTGTTTGACTCAACAATTTATGCCCGCGTGGCAAAAGATTTAAGCCTTAAGGACGGGTATGACGGTCGCCGAGCGTTGTCCAACATACAGCAGCGCCTGGGATTAGGTCTGATGGATCTCCAGGCTTGTTTCTTTATCTGTAAACCCCAGATGAGCTACGGGTGATTTTTAAGATATATTTAGGTCAGACGCAGGTTTCCAGCTAACCAAGACAGAGGAGCAAACCTGCCACCTTCTACATGAAAGGATCCAGCCGCCCAGAGTTTTCTGTGAAGGAACGGGAACACCAGTACCGATCGGGACGAAGTGATCTGTATATCATCCAGAACCGAGAAGAACTGAGATGAAAAGACTTTTTTTTTTTCTAAGAAGCAGATCCTCAACACCTTCATGTCTGGATGAAATTTCTTCCACCTGAGAGTACAGATGTTCACCAGCAACCAGGCAGCTGGAAGCAATCAGGACCCGGGGAGCGCCGCCTGTCTCTCCAACGGGCTCAGATGTGTCCCAGTGTGGCTCTGCTGTGTGGCTCCAGCATGGGAACCGGTGTCGGGACACATGTAGGCTCTGGCAGAAGTCTTGAATACATTAACAGCTCGGAGACGTCTTGCATCCCAACAACTTGTGATCTGTGGTCTCTGTGTAAAGGCACCGCTACAACGAGGAGGATCCAGACATTCACAGAGACAATAAGTCCCAAGATCCAGCTCAGATAAATATGAGGTTCTGATTAACTGAGTCAGCGTTGCAGAACATTTCCAAACCCTGAATGGTGGGAGGAATCCACACCGTCCCTCATTTATGTACGTTTCCCAAATGTACCAGCTTGAAAACCAACCAAATACTGAAATGTCCAAATAGGCATTGTGTCTTTTAAATCATTTTAAAATGCAATTTCGTAAGATTGACTGATTTAACATATTAAGTTGTATCATTTAATTACATCATTTGTTTTATTATATGCATGGAATATTTAGTTTCTTTATATTTATTTTTAGCCATGAATGTCTAAGAGGAAACTTTAAAGACTATCTGAAACCCTGGAAAACTATTGATCACGTCTGTTTGCTTGGAAACCAAATACATATTGTTATCTTTTCACCCGCAGATCCAAACTTGTATTAAATTCTGTCCATTCCTTAAAGAAGAGCACAGACCAGACTCACACCGGACCAAAGTGCTTTCCGGTTTTCCTTGAAGGCTGACCTGCCAATTCAGATTTTCCTTAAAAACAAAGTTTCCTCAAATGTGAACATTTGAAATAAACCAAAATTAACTAGAAACACAGAGTTGAGCTGCAGATAGGTGATGTAGGCTTAAAACCTTATCACAATATTTTGTGGCACTACTGTGATAACGATAAAAGTGGTAATAACAAATATGAATCACTTAATTGAAGTCAGTTGCAGGCATTGGTATGGATGTGACTGCACGAGATCACAGAAAGCAAATACTACCCATGACAAATATCACCATTTGGAACAGGCTTTTTTTTAGTACACTAGTTACATAAAGAAGTGGGAAAAGTTTAATTTTACAGGTCCAAACAAGCAGAAATCAATGGTTTTTAATACATTCAATGAAAAGAAATAGATTTGTTTTATATCTGACCTGCGGATTACAAGAAAATATTGCCCAGTTGATTAGTGCATTATTAATTTGGATTACGCTTTTTACGCTTAACAGCACAACACTAGGTAAAATTGAGTTTATAATCAAATCAAATGTGCCCTGAAAACACATGGAAAGCTGGAAAGAGTAATTTGTTAAACACCATTAAACCCAACTGTTTTCCACTGAAACTTTATCGTTTCCCTGCGGTCTGAGTTTTTTTCCCCCAGCAGCTAAATTTTATTCCAAGCTTTGGGTTCAGCCTCACGCAAAATAACAAGTTTATCATCAGGATCTGAACTAGACCGAGAGAAAACAACAAAAAAAGGGAAACATGGTGCAGCTTGTCAATCTTAATTAACGACAGAGATTTTGCGAGATGGATACTGAAGGAAAAAAAAAAACACAATAACACACTACACTAAATAAATGTAGATTTAAATATGTAATCATCTTTAAAAAGTGTAATAAACATTGAAACCATTTTTTTTTCATTAGTTTAAACATTGTGACACATTTAAAAAGTCTTGTATTGCTGTCCTGTATGAGCTGTTTTAATAAATGTTTTAACAGGTCTCTCTTGTAACTGAGTATAAATATGCAGGCATAAATAAAAAATAAAGGTTTAACAAAAATATTAGAAAATATGTACATATGCCTATCATTTATTAAAGCAACGTGTAATCACATGCTGCTTTAATGCATGGTGTCTGTAAATCATAAGTAATCTAATGTTGCCTTATGATAGCTAAAATAAACCCTTAAATCCGATTGGTTAAGATGCACAAGAACAGTTTTAACCCCGCCCACTGAAATAAAATAATGTTTACCACTGAAATTACCACGTAAAATATTTGAATAATTAGAAATGCTTTTAAAAATAGTACAGTTGGAAAATGTTAGTAGCGTTTCATAGGTATGTTATTGAATTTAAAAATCATTAAAATACCTATTTTTCAATTTTTTCTTTATTTATCTTAAATATACAACTTAGAGATGTAATGATTTTTTTCGGGCCTCTTTTATGGGGTAAGATAGCTTTCTAAATAGATTTGTACATAAAAGGATAGTTGTGTCCATATCAGTCAGAAGTTGTGCATAACAAACATTTGTAAACTCATAATAATTTAAATCCCATTCAAAAGATACAACATACGGTTTAAATAGTTACAACTTCAATAACTAATAAATACAAATTTCAAGTTTAAATTTGTGCTTTACTCTTTATGAACACAAACAGCAGCGGCTGCTTGAGAATACGGATTTTTTCTTTGAGAATACGAATTCACAACAGTGGTCTGACGTCACGGTTTCCAAGGCTGGTTAATGGAGCACAGAGTGCAAAGATAGGAGCCGCGCATGCGCTCTTCAGACTGACCGTCTCTGAATGCACCGCGGCTGCAGCTTCATTCCAGACAGCGCAGAGCTCACAGTGGTAAATTAAACACTCCCTTTTCTGCTGCTGCTGTTCTTCAAAAGTAAATTTTCAGGTAGTTTGAAGCGAGAACATTATACTTTTAAACTTCCCTATGTGGCCTGTTTACAGAGTTAGTGCATCATTTTAATAAAAAGTCCGACGTTGAGCGTCTGTGCCAACTGGTAGGTTTTTTAAGATTGACAGCCTATTTCCTACTTTTATCTTTAAAAAAACAACATTGAGGATGGTATTAAACATGTGATCACGTTGAAATTGTGACTATTTATCTGTAAATAATTAAAATGAAAACATAATTTTTATATATTAGTAACAGTAAAGGGAGTAGAGTTAAGCTACTTTGTCTAACCTTCACAGCATTGTTCATTAAGGAAAAGTTTTTTCTGTCTGTCCACCTTTACAGCAATTAATCTATAAATTATGTGCAGTTAGTTCAGTTCATTCTTTCAGTGAAATGGTAGAAATACCAGAGAAGGGAAGCCATTATTTACATTTACTACTATACATTTGACCCTTTCTTTCTTGAGAACTATAATAATCTGCATGTTAACCACATATAGTTTTATGGTGTGAAAAGGTGAGAATTGAAAAAAACAATTATGGTAACATTTGGCATTTTTTTTATTTACAGTAAGAAACAGAAACAAAATATGTGAGGATAAACACTTCTGTGCCAATCCTCCAAATATTTTTTAATGAAGGGGACCTGAAACCAGCCTTCAGGCTAAGAAGGGCCACCATCGTCCTCCTCCTTCAGCTGCTGCCCATCCAGAAGGTCCATGGATGGTCACAGGAAATAGAGGTGCTGCTGACCCTCTACTGGGCTGTGGTGCATCCTATAGGGAAACAGCTTGCCAGTAAGATCTCTTACCTTCTTGTCCTTAAATAGAGCCAATAATGACACACAATTGATACATACATTATATTAATTGGATAGAAGATTAAGACAGATCAGCATATTACCTAAATTACAAGTTAATTTTTTATTTGGTACAGGTCAAGTGGAGGCACGCTACAACAGGCACCACGCCAAGGCTGATAAACATTATTGAGCGTGTCTTTGGTGGTCTGAAGACACGGTGGCGTTTCATCTTCTTAAGGGCGCTGGAGGTCCGCCTGACGTTTGCCCCAAAAGTAATCGCCGCCTGCTGCATCCTTCACAATATTAGTATAGAGGCAGGGGACCAGCTGGACGTGGAGGATGAGGAGGTTGACCCAGAGGAGGATGAGGAGGTTGACCCAGAAGACAGGGAGCTGCTCCAGCTGGCTGCATGTTTAAGTGAACATGACTACACCTGACCTAATGTAGATCAGTTCTAGTCATGTACACGTGCTGCTTCATTTCATTTTTTTCACCACCTGTAAAAATACATAAAATAATCAGTAAATTAATTTCCATTCCAACTATTTTTAATTGTATGTTTGTAGGTGTTGTCTATTTGTATAAGATGTGAATAGAAGTTATTTCTTTGTTTTAAACCACGTTAGTAACTTAATTTGTTGAATATGTTACACCTTCATTCTGTTCCAAAGTTAAAACATTTGTCTAAAATAAATATCTGTATTTTTTTAATATATTGTTACTATTGTTTTCTTTCCCTCTTTCTTCTCTCGATTCTTCGTGTCCTCACTCAGAGGAAACTCACTTAGATAGGAAAAACATTTATAGAATTTATTTATAGATTTATTTATAGATTTTATATTAGGGCTGGATGATATAGAAAAAAGCATATTGATTAAAAAAATGCATATTGATCGATAGATAATTATCAAAGATTTAAAACCTGGCTCTTATAATATTGCTAAATGACTTACTTTTAATATATCACACACAAACACTCAATCCCAATTTAATTCTTATTTAACCAACATTTTTAATTATAACTTTATGAAAAATGACTTAACTTAAGAGACCTGGGTGATGTTATTAAATACTGACAAAGAATAAACTAAAGTGACCGGCGCTGTTAAGAGAAAAACTTGCAGCCCGGAACTTTTTTATCGCGGATCATGAGTGGCGAGTAATTGTTTGAAGCCAGGTTTTTCAGCTGCAGAAAACAGCAGCAGCACACCATCACTATGAAGCACGTTACTGCATGCGTGATGTCCTGACGCCGCCAGGACGCTTTGTCATTTTATCACAAAGAACGGAGCCCAGTAGCTGCTATACCTGCTGTTTTGGAAGAACTTCCAGAAGATTCCTAAGAAGATGACGCGCAGCAGCGCGGGGCTGACACAGCTCGCGCTGCTGCGGTAGTGAGCGGCTTACGTGATGAAACAAGTTGGTTGCGTTACCAGACTTTGTTTTTACCGGTTCCTTGCAAATGTTACAGTTCACTGTGGTTTATTTCAGTCAGGCTGGCGAACAAGTAAAACCCCGTTTTGGGACAATTTCCTCCGCCGCTCCTTGCTGCTACATATTCACGTTCTCTGTGTTGTGGTTTGAGAGGGCGGAGCTTTGTGACGGCGTGCCTGGGTCCGCGATTACGATTGGTAGAGAGGAAGCAGTGACTGCAGCATCAACTAATATAGGTTAGAAGGAAGGAAAACTGTCTCTATAACCAACTTTTATCGACCCTTTTTTCCCCTTATTGTGCCACACGTCTTTCGACTGATATATATTGTTATTAAATTATGGTCCAGCTCCATTTTATATGCTGCTGTCATTCTTTGGAGACATTTACAATTTATTCCAGCAATTATTGAGTTAATAAAGCAACATGCGTCAGCCTGATAAACACAAAACAAATAAATCACTCTTTTTTTTTAAATTACGCACTAACTGTGTAAACAGGCCACGTAGGGAAGCTTAAAAGTATAATGTTCTCGCCTCAAACGATACTTTTGAACAGCAGCAGCAGAAAAGGGAGTGTTTAACTTACCACTGTGAGCTCTGCGCTGTCTGGAATGAAGCTGCAGCCGCGGTGCATTCAGAGACGGTCAGTCTGAAGAGCGCATGCGCGGCTCCTATCTTCGCACTCTGTGCTCCATTAACCAGCCTTGGAAACCGTGACGTCAGACCACTGTTGTGAATTCGTATTCTCAAAGAAAAAATCCGTATTCTCAAGCAGCCGCTGCTGTTTGTGTTCATAAAGAGTAAAGCACAAATTTAAACTTGAAATTTGTATTTATTAGTTATTGAAGTTGTAACTATTTAAACTGTATGTTGTATCTTTTGAATGTGATTTAAATTATTATGAGTTTACAAATGTTTTTATGCACAACTTCTGACTAATATGGACACAACTATCCTTTTATGTACAAGTTTATTATGGAACCGCTTTTACCCCATACTCTTTGCCGTGTTATTGCTGTCGTGCACATATGGAGGAAGGTAAATAAAACTAATTTACAAGAATCCAGAAAACGACCTGGGGAGAAACTTGGTGTTTATCATGAGGAATTTAAAACAATCAGTCAACACTAACTCCCGCTGAGCTCAAACAGCACAGAAGATTTTCCAGTAGTTTTCCTATAAATGTCCCGCTGCGGACACCATAGGAAGGTAAGGATGTGCCGTTAGGCTCTACAGGTGAGTCTTCCTACCTGGTGGAAGCATCCCGGATCCAGACTCGCCTCCGAAATCCTCGCCAGGTGAAGCAGCGCTCCTGGTCAACACGCCGAGGAGACAAGCTGTCCATGTGAGCACCCAGAGGGACATCTCCAGCCTTCAGTCCTCCCCGCTCCTGCAAACTGGGAAAGATCCTCCTGGAAACCGGTTCCAGCTACGCAGAGACAAGCAAAGCAAGAAGCATCATTTCCAGCTGAACTAAAACGCGCAGAGCAACAACTGGTCCTCCTCCTCCTGCTGCTGCATCTCATCACCCCGGCGTTAAGCCAGACAATCACAAGCCCCGCCCACTTCTTTCCTACCCAATCACGATCCAGGGGCCTCACCACACCCCTCACCTCTCCGTAGAACCAGCCTGCATCTCATTTCCAGTCCACCTGATCAGCAACGTGGGCCTGATGTAAATCTGACTGCGCATGTCAGGGATTAGAAATCAGAGGTGGTTAAAAAAAAAAAAAGTGCTGAATGGAGTAAACTTTAGTTTCTTAGTTTATTTTGCAGTGGAAACGCATTTCATTAAAAAAAGAGGCTTTGACTGAGAAACAAAAAAGTAAATGCAAAAAAGTAAAAGTAAATGGCCCGTATTAAGACAATGTGGTG
Organism: Fundulus heteroclitus; assembly: GCF_011125445.2. Classification (NCBI taxonomy): domain Eukaryota; kingdom Metazoa; phylum Chordata; class Actinopteri; order Cyprinodontiformes; family Fundulidae; genus Fundulus; species Fundulus heteroclitus. The sequence goes on along the minus strand of NC_046368.1, from coordinate 7,593,046 downwards.
CCCCTGGGCACTATACCTCAAAGTCCCCCCCCCCCCCCCCAATTATTATTATTATTATTATTATTATTATTATATATATTATTATTTAGCTCCAGCTGTCTCATCCGAACAAACACAACCCCACAGCATGATGCTGCCACCACCATGTTTCACCATGTGAGCGGTGAGTTCAGCCAGAACAGAACAGCTGGATTTATCTGAACAGCAGGAAAAAAAAAAACTGTGTCATTTAGAAGCTCTCCATTTTGATAGTTGAGGTTTCTAAGTCCCCGTCTCCACCCTGTCTTCTGTTCAGTTTAGATGTCTCTGTTCTGGATCTTCCTCTCTCCTGGGACTCCTCTCTGTCCCTCTGCTGAATGCTGGTGTTTCATCCCAGATGTTTCAGATATGGAGCCTCTCACATGCCCCCCCACACCCCCCTCCCCCCCATCTCTTCTCCATGCATGAACTCGGTGCTTAAGCGTTTCCACCTGAACCTGAGCTTTGACTCTTTCCAGGTTTCACGGTGAAGGAAAGGTCATCTAGCTCAGGTTCTCTCTGAATACCTGGAAGTCTCTTGGATAATTTTCTAGGTTTTCATGGATATCGTTCACCCTCCTTGAAGTTTCTTTCCCCTTTTTTGTTACCCGAGAGGCCATTAGCATCCTCCACCATGCGGCGTGACAGGAGCTTCTCTAATATCTCACCTGCACCGTATGACAGCTTTAAGTCCCGTCAGTCTTTGAAATCATTCAGGCAGCAGCCGGCCTTTATAGCCCCTTCCAGACAGATTGATGTCAGCTACTTTATTTCTCATCTGTTGTTGAATTCCTTTAGATCAGGTCATGATGTGTTGCCTTTTGGAGACCGTTTAGGCAAACTTTGTGCTGTCATACAGGTTCTGTTTATGAGATTTCTTCATTCTGCAGGCGTAACAGTAATCAGGTTTATATTTATGTTGCATTTGATGATCTGAAAGTGTGACAAAAAAAAAAGAAGCAAAAAACAAATCTAAAAGGAGGAAAATGCTTTTTCTACGGAAGAGGATTAGGGCCACTCAAAAAAAAAAAAAAGTCTACTCAATTTTGACTTTTTTCTCAGAATTCTGAGATAAAGTCAGAATTCTGACTTTTTTTTCTCAGAATTCTGAGATAAAAGTCAGAATTCTGACTTTTTTTCCTCAGAATTCTGACTTTAATCTCAGAATTCTGAGAAAAAAATCAGAATTGAGTAGACTTTTTTTTTTTGAGTGGCCCTAATCCTCTTCCGTATTTTCACTGTACTGTACTGTGACGTATAATACTTCACCTAGAGTTATTTTTGTCACTGTACCGTACTCAAGACATTTAGAAATGTTTTTACATGTTTTAAATGAAAAGTTTTGCGGCAATGAACCCTTTTAAGAGTCACCTGATCAGATAAGTTCTTATCTTGTTGCTTTAATGAGAATTACTTCCGTATTCTCCAAATGTGGATCACTCTGACTGCTGCCTTCTGCTGGTAAGATACTGCCAGCTCATAACTAACCTAGACGACTACTCTAAACAGAACCCCAAACTATCTAAAACATACATTTCCCCTTCTTTTACTTTATTCACCATAAAACAACAAGTTGCCGTTTCTCCGCCGTTACAAGCAACCAACAGGTTCAGGAAAAACATCAACAAAGTCATGCTAATTTCTCCTTTTTCAGAGTTTATTGACAAAAGCGAACATATAACATACAGCAAGCCTTACCTTTAAAAAAATAATAATAGTGTTGAGCCCAGTGGAAGGAGGTAAGGACTGAGGGCAGAGCCTCCGTGTGTTAGCCTGGAGTGGGTTTTAATGTTAGACCTGTGCAGGTTCCTGGGTTAGCGGCTCTTTTTCCACACTGTTAGCCTGAAACAAATCCTAATTGTAAAAACCCGACTCGAGCCATGGCAGCAGCACACAGTTTTCATACGTGGGTTGGTTGCTTTAGAGCAGGCATCGTGCACTCCACTCCACACAGAGAAACAGCAAGAAAACCCACGGTTTTTACACACTTTGATGCTGCTCGTGCCTCGGCTGTACATCTTATATTACATCTTTAATTTACATTTTCCTCGCACTCCAACGTAAAATCCGCTCGCAGTCGCTCGACAGCCTGAACCCGGGGACTGCGGCGGGTAAAGCTACGGGGCAGATGAAGTGTCGTCTTGTTGCATAGCCCTACTTTTTAAACTTTTTTTTTTTTTCCCTTATTTAGTGAACAGTCATCTGCAACAACACATCTTTTTATCGTACCTGTGGGTTTACATACAGGTCAGTTTGCCAACAAACCCTCACACAGTAGACCTTTGAAAAAAACAAAGAGATGAGAAGGAGGAAAGCCCAGACAATCTGGACTTTTTATGGCAGAGAGGATAAATATAATACATGCTCGAGGAGGCAGGTATTTCTGAAATATTTCCTTTTTTTATATATAGATATTTAAAAAAATGGCACTTTTTCTCCATTCAGAGACCGTTTCCTGTGGCTGACTGGCAGTATATTTGAGAGAATAAAGGCAAACGCTTACCACAAACCCTTCACCCAAAGAACAAACACCACTTTTTGACAACCCTTATCATGCACTACATTAGTTACTCTGAATTGTACTAATTTGAATATACCCAACAGAAGAAAAAAAAAAATAGCACATACAAATGTATTTTTCTGCATTTAATTCAGAACTGAACAGGAATTTTGTTCTGTAAAGTTTCTCCCTCCCAGCCACGGTCTCTCTGCTCTCTCTGTTCAGGTCCTTCGGAGTCGAAGCGAAGCTGAAACCTTAACGAGTCGTGGTAAACGAGGCACTTGGTATTTGGCCACTTAATGCCAGAAAAGAGTTCTGTGTGCACCGAAACCTTTTTCCATCCTGTACATGTTACAAACAAACCGTGACGGTGACAGCGGCAGCACAATATGTGGAATCTCAGCTACTGGGGGGGTAATCTGTTGACTTAATAACCAAAAATACTCGACAGCAACAAGCTGTGGCAGCTGGAAGGTTTTCAGGGAACATGACCCCAACAAGAGAGCATTCAGCTGAAACAACGCAGGAGGAAGAGAAAAACCTGCCCCAGAAGGTAAGTCAGCGCTTTTTGAGTCTACTTCATGTTGTCAGACTGGTTCTTTTTAAAGGAGCTAAAAGTAAGAGGTTTACTGTAAAAATCAACCTAAACCATTGTCCTCTTTCACCTGGGATGGAAGAAACATTCCCCTATAAAGAATTGGTCACGTTTTTCTGATTTCAAACCTAGAGGCACGGTGCGGAACTACTTCGGTTCAGAGTGTAGCCCGTGTTTACTTCCTGGTTCCTGAGCCAATCATATCAGAGTTCCCAGGGTTCCCAACACAGAGCGCAGCATTTGGTTTTTTTATCATGGCAAAAGAGCAGCAGCCTGCAGACATGGAAGCCAGTAAGAGAAGCCGACCATAAATAAAACAGAATACTCATCACATACCTGTCCCGAGGAAGTAACAATTCACAACATCTACACACCTTTAAAAACGACATATTAGATTGTTGTGATTGGCAGCCTGTTGTGCCGATTTGAGCCACAAGGTGTCCGTATTACTTATAGCTCCTTTAAGTGATCTCCTGATTCTACAGCTCAGACAGTAATCACATAGACATCATATACGTAGACGTCTCGTTGGGTGCGCGTTCGTACGTCAACTTCACCGCCATATTGTATGTGGCAGAAAGAAGTTAAGTTCTGTTGTAGTGAATGTTGATCAGAGAAGATGCCTCATTCCTGTGCTGCATGGCAATGTAACCAACCGTTTTATATATACAATTAGTATATATATATATATATATATATATATATATATATATATATATATATATATATATATATATATATAGATAGATATATATATATATACATATACACACATATATATATAAATACACACATATATATATATATATATATATATATATATATATATATATATATACATACATACATACATATACACACATATATATATATATATATATATATATATATATATATATATATATATATATATATATATATATATATATATATATATATATATAATTTTTTTTTGTGTGTGTGTGTGAGACATTTTGGGGGAGTATTAAAGACAAAGTTACTAATATGAGAAAAAAAGGTCCTAGGACGATAAAGTAAAAAAAAAAGACAAAAGTGGTAATATTATGAGAAAAACGTCATATTATGAGAATTAAGGGGGGACATTTCCAGAACATTCACAGTTTCAACTATTTTTATATATTCCACAGTCAACTATTTCAGTCCTGGAGTAATAGGGCCAGGTTAGATTATTTTAATTATTTTTATTCTTTATGTATGTATAAAGTCAGGAGAATGAAGCCAAATAGATACAAAAAGAAACTTGTAATATTACAAAAATAAAAATGTTACCAATATAAAGTATGTTCTGAGATTAAACTCCCTCTGATACTGTTTAAGTGACTGAGTCTAACTGCAGATTTGCCACATTCAACATGGCGGACGCTCTGACGCATCGCAGCATAGGCAGACCCCGCCCAACGAGGCGTCTACGTCTATGATGTCTATGAGTAATCAGGCCTGGATGTAGCGAGACAAACTTAACTTGGCTTTTCAAAAAACAAAAAGGGTCAAATCCCAGTTAATTTCAGATTTAACATTAACACTAGTAGGTTACTTTTTCAGGTCATCTCCTCTGATCTTGCTTCACTTTTACAATCTGCACAGTTCGTTTCCATCTTTCAACTTCCAGACCCCGCCAACTGGCGTCTTTTGATGAGCTCCATGTTGATTCGACTCTCCTTGTGGAGCTTTTATAGACGCTCCGTCGTTTCAGCTGAACGCTCTCTTGCTGAGGTCCTTGCTTCGTGGAAAAAAGCTCGCCAAGATCTGCAATCACTCCCTTTTAACTGTGAAGCCATTTGAAGAATTAGACTTGTGCAGGTATTTGTTTTATAAAATGAAATCAACGGGGAATCCATTCGTTTTGTTTACTGACAATTTAGTCTTTTTATATAAACACCTCACTCTGCGCCATTTATCACAGCTATGTAATTATTGTTTTAAGAACTCAGAATGTTCATCTGTTAAATAAAACTGATAAAAATCTGCTTTAAAGTCAAATAAAAACTAACCGGACGTCTTCTAAGAGTAGAGATTCCACATTTTTGCCCCCTTGGTTGAAGTCTCTCTTTCCACTCATGATGTAGATGTCAGATGTATAACAATCTTAATACCTGAATGAAAACATTTTTCCTAACCCTTTTTTTTTTTTGGCAAAAACTACAAAGTAGCAGCTTAACAAACAAACTAAAAAATAATAATAATAATAATCTGAAATGCTGTTCAGTGGATAAAACCTTTAACCCACACATGTGACAGACAAACAAACAGAGGCATAAAATCTGAATTAAAACAGTGTGAGCAGCTATGATAACGTCAGGAATGAGGCATTCCCATTGGTCTGAAACACAGTTCACAGCTCCACTCAGAACATTTTGGCTTATATCTTCTGAATTTACCAGCCAAGGCAGACGGTCAGGGGTCTCCATGTGTGCTATTATCTCAGTGCAATAAACGGGATAGAAAAAGTTGTTTTGTTTTTTTTCCTGTAAAGAGGTTGTAATATTAGAAATTAACACTAAAAAGCTGGAATGATCTGTGAACTCCTTTAACAGCACAGTCCAGGGACGTTCCCCCGTCGACCGGCCTCTACCCGGCTGACGTCGGTGCGCAGCAGCACTTTTTTTTTCTTACTTTTTTAGCGTTTCAGTTATCTTTCTGTAGCTCCCCCCACCCAGCTAGCACCAGTCCTCCTCCTCACGCTCCCTGAGACCTGCTGCTCCCCTGCTCCCGGGCCCCGACGCAGACCCGAGGGTGAAGTGGTACCCGTTGGGCACTCCCGCCGCCCGTCCCTGCACGGTGGCCGCCGGGACGGGCGCGGCCGCGGTTCCCTGTGAGGCTGAGGCGGAAGCGGCGCTTCTGGAGGCGTGTCCCCCGCCGTGGCTGCTCACGGCGTCCTGGTAGTCCTCGCCCTCCTCCAGGAGGGCCTGGTGGGAGGAGTCCAACTGCTGCCGGCTCAAGTTAGAGTCCGAACCGAAGGAGGCGACTGGGATTTTAGACTCTTCGTGACCCGCGAGGAGGCGGTCGTGCTCGGACATGCCGCGGCTGAAGCGGGCCTGGGCCCCGGCCGTAGGGGCGCTGGCACTGGGCGGAGGAGCTGAGGAGGTGGGTGTCTTGTAGGCCACGGCGGGGCGAGGCGTGAGAGGCGTCTGCGGGAGCTGCCTCCGACCGCGGCCTTGTGTGTTGGTACCAGACGGCAGCTTCACCACAGAGCTTCCCTGCTGGGAGACAGAACCATACTGTGACCTTAAGGTTTTCATGAGCCCCATTTACACTACCCTTGTTAAACCCATCCATGGATCAGTTAACCGTGCCGAGCTTGGTTCTGACGACCGTTTACACATCACGCTAGCACGGTTCCTCGCCTCCTAGTGACGATCTACGGTACTACAGCTCTCTGGGATTGAAGGAGGAACTCAGGCAAATCAAAATGGCGGCGCCCGTAACATTCAGGAAGTTATGCTTGGTTATAATTGTGATACTTTGTTGTTTGCTTAGAGTCAGGCGAAGAAGGCAACATTTTGGTGAATTTACTTGACAGAGTCGGCTTTTGGGACGTGGATAAGACAAACAAACGTCTAATCAGGGTTTATAGACACAGGAAACAACGACAGACGATGAGGTTCATCACACTGCTAAGCAGAATCATCACTGGAAATTGTGTGTCACGGTAGGGAAGCTAATATGTCAGCTGACTGTAAGGAGATAACGTGGTCTGCTGATGCGCTCTGTGTTATCAGAGAACCGGGCCACTGAAAAACTGAGCCGAGCCCACCTATTGAATCGGTCTAGATTTAGCGCGGTCCGGTTGTGTCTGGCACGGTCCAGTTCGGTTTGCGTTCCATTTACACTCGATAGTTATCTCAGTTACCGAGCTCTGACTGTTCTCGGCACAGTTAAAAAAGGGTATTGTAAACGGGGCTTTAGTGATTTTGTGTCAAACTCCAGTACCTGTAACCCGACGTATGTTTTAGATATATTCCTGACTAACCATTTAAAACCTTTGTGGTGACAAGGAGATGTGACCCCTAAAGATTTAACACCTCACCTATTTCGTCTCAGGTTCACACAGCGCCGTGCGCAGAGCTCCAAGCTCCTGATCAGAATATGAGGAAGAAATTCCCTGTATGGTGGGTCACACCCAGGGTGGCCTTTTATTAAAAACAGCCTGTTCATCGGCTCATCAGATGTTTATGTCTGCAGAAGTTGGACGGTGTAAAACAATCATTTCAAGTTTTTTAGGTGAGGTTATGGGACAAATCAGCCAGTTTCCACTTTGCTGGGGCGGAGGATATGGTGGGGCATAGCTGCAGGCTCAAGAAAAGGCGAAGCTCTTGATTTACCGGTCGATCTACGTTCCTACCCTTATCTATGGTCACGAGCTTTGGGTCCCGGATACAAGCGGCCGAAATGAGTTTTCTCCGTTGTATATGGTAAATGGCTTGTACTCGTATAGTGCTTTAACTAGTCTTGACGACCTCCAAAGCGCTTCACACTACAGTTCAGTCATTCACCCATTCACACACTGTAGTGTGTCTGGGCTCTCCCTTAGAGATAGGGTGAGGAGCTCAGTCATCCGAGGAGGACTCAGAGTAGAGCCGCTGCTCCTCCACGTCGAGAGGAGCCAGTTGAGGTGGCTCGGGCATCTGGTCAGGATGCCTCCTGGACGCCTCCCTGGTGAGGTGTTCCGGGCACGTCCCACCGGGAGGAGGCCCAGGGGAAGACCCAGGACACGCTGGAGGGACTATGTCTCCCGGCTGGCCTGGGAACACCTTGGGATTCCTCCAGAGGAGCTGGCCCAAGTGGCCGGGGAGAGGAACGTCTGGGCCTCCCTACTGAAGCTGCTGCCCCCACGACCCGACCCCGGATAAGTGGATAAGCTCTTTGTTTGTCTTGATCACTGACATCTATTAAGCTTTAATTAATGAGTAACACCTTCTTATACGCCTTCACAGATTCCCTTCAAGAGACAGAAGAGATTTCTTTATGTTTTACTTTCAGCGATGAGAAAACCTTCCCAATCCAAGCCATTGATCTTCAACAGACTACAACGGGAGGATGGATGGTAAAAACATATTTAAAGGTCCCGTCTCCTCTTACATCACACATTCACCTATTTGGACTTTTCAAAGGAGCACCAAAGATGAGACACAAAAAGGTGGAAGAAGGTTTTATTCTCTGATGAGAAATTAGCTAATCTGGCAATTAGTCCCAAAGATGTCTTCTACGCAGCACAGAGGAGGCTCCATCATGAGGCTGTGAAGAGGCCTGACTGAACGTCTTCGTCTGGATATTTTTTAACACTGTGGCTAAAGCACCTGTCTGGAGAGAGGAATGCTATCAGGAGGATAAAGCTCCTCTTTTGGACCATCCTGCATGTTCATCTGATCTAAATCCCTATGAAAAGAATTTGGGGATGGATGCAAAAGGAGGTTCACAAAATGCGGACATAAAGCTCCAGACTATAGCAGCCTAGTAGATATACTTGCATCACACATTTTAGAAGTGATCAACATTACTCACTGCTGAGCTTCTCTGTTTAGTTATTTTTTAGGTTAAGGGTCCTAAACTTTGATCAGGGCTGATAACAGAGTGTTTGAGTTTTTCTGTCAGTAATTTATCTCCCCTATTTACTTCCATCTGTTTTTTGTTTTTTTTCAATAAGAAAATTGTCCTTATAAACAACAATGCATAAAAACACAACAGAGTGTACTGAAATAAACTGGTTTTATTAGGTACAGATGAGATCAGATGGCGTGAAGATGCTGATGGAGGTGGAGGAGATGGGCTGAACTGAATTACTGAAGTTTTTCGCAGACTTTCGCCATTTTCGTCACACTTTCATCTGCAGGGGATTTGAATTAGAACCTGTCCAGTATAATCTGTCTCATCTTCCCTTTCAGAATGCCTCTGAAGTGAGGCAACTGTCATTAAATAGCAACATTGCTCACTCAGATGCAACTTTTTTTCTTGGGGTTTGTTTTGAATAAAGTCTGAAATTTTCTCCCACATTCCAAAAGTTTCCTTTAACTCTCCCCTGCGTCGTCCTATTCCTCGCAAAACCTCAGCGTACTGCTGTGTCTGTAACTGTTCTGTTACCCATGGCGCCCACTAGTGGCGGGATGTCTGAAGCTGGTTCAGAAGCTGAATTTTAGCTCTCAGTTTACAGCAAAAAATAAATAAATAAAATATAATCGGCTGAGTGATGGCTCGTGTCTCAAAAAACTTGTAAGATGAGACATTTAAAAGTCAAGGTACCTCTGTAATTATCTATTTCTATGATTGGAACGTACCAAAAACAACACACACAAGCTAGTAAATTAGTAAATCTCTACATTTCAATAAAACTAATAAAAGTAATGTACCATAGATACTATGTCAGAAGTTAAATTCTTGGATATAACCACTGACAACAAGCTAAGCTGGAAACCACACATCACACACCAACAAAGTAGATTTTCTAAAAGTGTTTAAATTATTAAAAAGGTTAAATACTTTGTAGATTATAATGCGCTTTGCTTATTATTTTGGTCATGAGTTTTGCTCTACTTAATTTACTGTATAGAAATTTGGGACAATAACTATGCATGTTCACTACATCCCCTGTTTATACTCCAAAAATGTGGTTGCAAAGCTGTAAATGTCATCAACCACATCATTTCTTATGGAATAGGAAATTGGGTGGGAGTAAATAAGTTTGTCTTCATCCCATTCTTTTACGAGTTATTGTTGTTTTTACTAATGTATTGTGTAGTATGTTATATGTAGATGATATTGTACAATGATTTGTTTATACTGGCTTGGAGTAAACCAATCAGCCAGGTTGAAACTAGGTTGACTAACATTAAAATCCAACGTTAAAGGGGAAGTATCTTATTTCGGAGGCCCAAACCTAAATGATATTAAATAAATTACATTTTCCACCCTGTTGCACTTTAGACTTTGTATATCTGATCAACCCGAATGAGAGTGAACGTGCTAGTTTAAGATGATAGATCCAGAGTGAGAAGGAGCCTAGCTTTTATCATCTCACCTGTCTGATGGGACCAAAGTCCTGGCTTTCTCCTGGTGATGTGGACCGGCTCGGTCCGGCCGACCTGGCCTGACACTGCTCCCTGCTGCCGTAACGCTCGCAGGAGTAGTACCGCTGCTTCTCCCCGGCAGAAGAGTGGTGCCTCCTCTCATGCGGGCGACTGCGCTCCCGCTCCCTCGCTCGCTCTCTGGACAGACCATCAGCTGACGGGTCCTCAAACGAGCCTACAGGACGATACCACAGTTACTCGCATCACCATGACCCTTTGATAGAAAATAATCAAAATCCAGTAAAGCTAGTAAAGGTTGCTGCTAGGTGTACCCAGCAGATTTTCTTCTGTTCTTGGCTTTTCTTTTCTGTTTCAGGTCATAATATCAGATGAATTTAACATCAGTAAAAGAAGCTGAATATTTCATTTACTGAACAAACAGAACAAAAAAAGCTTTACAAATTGACAGGCCATTGTGAATTCACGAATAAACTGTTAACCACAACATTGTTTCGGTCAAACAGAACCTGTCTGACAACCTGGAGCAGGCTTAAAGATCGCCAAAAGCAATACACCAAACCCAGATCCAAAGAAGTTCAGATGATCAGTCTGGAAAGGATTTTAAAAAAGTCATTTTTAAGCCTTCTGGACTCCAGGAAACTCCAGAAAACTGGACACAAATGCTTGAGTGCGTGTAATTTTTTAAGATCTTGCATTCAGACTGATTCTATTTCACTAATTCTTCCAAAAATAGTTACCAAGAGAAATAAACTGATAGGCAGTAATTAAACACATGGATTCAATCAGCTATTGTCCCTTTATCACAGACTCCAATTGGCCAGGCTCTACACAGCTCCACCCACTTTGACAGATTTTAATTATTAAAACAACCTGAGTTTTCTCTTGTCTCAAGACGGTCTTTGCATATCATGAAGGCATATTTTTTTTAACATGATGCTGAATTTTAAAAGAGGTACAACATTATGTTTTAACAGTATGTTGTACCACCTGTAATAAATACAGAATTAATAATCAAAAACTGTGGTTTTATCATACATTATTATACTTGGTAATATTTTACAAAATACAACAAAACAGGAACCTATTAGGACGCTGAATAAAAACAGATAAATTGAATAGAATAAAATATATCAAACATTAAGAATCCCCACGAAATCCCTTTCCATTAAGTGTGGTTTTGGCATCATATCTTTTTCTATCATGTTAAATAATAATAACAATAAAATTAATAATAATAATAATTTTATTTATTTATTTTTATTTTGCGTAATGCCCTCTGCTTTTCTATCATAACACCCTTGCCTTATGAGCACATCAGTGAATTTTGGTTGAGAAGCTGATTCTGCTCCGCCATTCAGCCCGGCTGAATGGAAACTACTTAGCTGACAAATTTAGGACCTTGTTGAGTGTTTATGTTTAAAAACAGAACCGCATAAAGAGCATTTTTGCATCCTTGTCGTGATTAAACAGTGCACAAATAACCCCACAACGGACTCAGTTCGGACTGCTTCCTGTTACGTCCGCCATGACGGTCTGGCTCCGCTTTAGAATCACCGGCAGCGCCCTCTGCTGGATGGCAACCACACTACAACACTGAAAGAAGGTCTAAGCGGAAGTTATGAATTAATCAGATGGAAAAAAACTTTAACATAATTAACATTTAATTGACAATTAATAAAATAATAAAATGCACACGTTTAATGATTTACAGACTGCTTTTAACTGTTTTTAATTTAGGTTTTTCACAATCCCCTGATACTTTTGTTAAAAATTTAAATCTTAGAACTATTTGTGGATGCGAGCCAGTTCCCTCTGGGGTGAGGTGGTACAAGGCGAAGCTCTGTAGTGGGTTCAGAGTTGGAATATTTCCAATTTTTGGAATAAACTGTAATGACAGCAACATAGAAGCCCGTTTCATTATAATCTTGTTGGGGCAGATAAGCTTTAAGGACAAAAAATCTTCTTTTCTTTTTCAACAAAGCTGATGTTCTTGGGTCTCACTGGGACATACTAGTCATAAATTTTGTGGCTCACACCTGTCTGCTCTGGCCTTTTATCTTAGCTATACAACCTCACAGCGACCTGCAACAAGATCTCAGGCTTTTATTACTTTAGCAGATGAACCGTGATGGAAACCAAGATCTGCAAATATAAACAGAAATGAACGCACAGCAGCGTTTTTTTGAGGAAAACGTTGTTTTTTTGGAAACTCATAGGCACCCTGTGAAATATGCCAAAAAGGCTAAAAATAGATTGATCTTTTATGGTAGCAGCATAATCTCACACTGTGGAAAAATCCATCATTTAATTCAAATAAAATATATTCAGTGGTGTAAAAAAAATCCCCATTCTAAGAATGTAATGTTCGCTGGCAAAGTTATTACTTGTATACTCAGTTTTCTCTCATGATATTTCGCAGCAAGCAGGGGGAGAGATCTCCAGATATTTACTTTTGTGATGGTGGGACATAAAAATTATCAAATAGTTGTGTCTGATTGATTGCGTTGCAGCAGCTTTGTGACACTTAATTAGCATGTTCTCTCTTCTTTCCCATTTTGAGGAGCAGCTAAGGAAAACAGGCCTTTGTATCGCACTATATTTTAACATCAGACAAACATAGAGTCTTAGATTTGTTTGGTCCCAGTAACACTGAATAACTCAAAAATTCAAGCAGGAGTTAAAAATGCTGCAGTTAAGATTATTTTTACATTCATTGTTAAGTGTGAATGTTTTTTTCAAAAGAGAACGATGGGGGAAAAAAAGGAAAAAAAGGGAAAAAAGGGAAAAAAATAAAATAAATAAATGAATGAATAAAGAGAATGATGGTTAACATGGGTACATATCCCTCACCCTGCATGCTCCAATCTTGTAAAATGGTATAGAAGTGATGAATTATCAGTAAAAGAGGTCTTACTAAATATTGACAACAAAAGTGGCATTTCTTATGTCAAAATGAATTAGTTCTCACTGTGGATTTTACAACCCCAGTTAGTAAAGGCTCAGTCAAAGGTTTATTTTCTACAAAATACATTTGGAAGGCTTTTTCTTTAACAGAAGCGCCAAAACGTGTGGAGGTTGTTGTATTGTTATTATTGAGGTAAAGCTTTAAGTATATAAATGTTTTTCTATACTCAGTTTTCAGAACTCAGAATCTGAGCGAGCGGCTCACCGACTGTGCTGGACGGCTGCACTGACGACGATTTATCCAGAGACTTCTGCTTCTTGTCTTTGTCCCTGCGTCGATGGCAGCGATGATGGTGGTGATGGTGGTGGGTTCTGTCCTGCCCCTGGACCTGATCTGGTCCTGCAGGGAACCGGGTCTGATCGACCCGTTCCAGGTCGTAATCCCTCAACCCGACCTCCTGTAGGGGGCGCTGTGGCGTCAGTGAGGACGCCGAGCGTTTTATTGGGCTGAGGTCAACAATTGGCTGAAAGGGGGGGAGAAAAACAGAAGAAGTGTGATGAAGAGGTCAGTCAGGATGCTCGGCAGTGGTGCCTCCACCCACTTTACTTGAAGTGGACCGACTAGAGAGCGGCGACCATTTTTCTAAAGGTCAACATTAAACCTGTTTGATCATCCAAGCACAGAAGTTGGAAACTGAGAAGAATCAACAGATTTCTGTGGCGTAAAAACTCACAGCTACACAACTGACAACATATTTAATCTGATGAACAGAAAAGTGGAGGGGGAGCAGAACTGGCCTTTAGCTTCTTGGACGCTGGATGTGTTTTATTTAAAGGTAAGGAAATAGAGCCACATTATTTTAAAGCATTTTGGACAACATCCAATATATATATATATATATATATATATATATATATATATATATATATATATATATATATATATATATATATATATATATACATATATATATATATATATATATATATATATATATATAAATACCGTATATATACATTATAGACTGACTATATATTTAGACTGGCGACCTGTCCAGGGTGAACCCCGCCTCTCGCCCATTGACAGCTGAAGATAGGCACCCGCACCCCTCGTAATCCCAATAGGGATAAGCATGTTAGCAAATGGATGGATATATATACATATCAGTATTAAGAAAATAAATATGTGTTTTAAAAAAGCTAGTATGCAGATGTATAGCTACACGAGCAAGTTAATAAATACATGCTGTATCTTTCGGACTATAAGACGCACTTAGAATCCTTAAATTTTCTCAAACATTGATGGTGCGCCTTCTATATGATTACCGTACTTTTTGTGCTTACTGACTGATTCAATGTGGTACAAAAATCTGTTAAAATGTGTAAGTACGACTTTGGTTAGCAACAAAGCCGCTCCTTTCAATGGATATTAGGAGTATTATGGTACACTGTGTCACTACCTGATAGGACCCCTGAGCTGTCTACCAGACTGCCTGACTGTAATGTCCAAACTAGAAGGGCATTCATGTAAGGCAGCCTGGAGTACGTGCTAGCAACAATAAACCTAGTAAGTTAATTCAATATAAAAGTTACGTTTATTTTGGCCTTATGTTAGAAACAGGGCAGTGTAGTCCAGCTACTCTGTCCTCCTGATAGACGGATAGAGAGCTGAGGACGTGGAGGGGTGATAGTACACACTTGGGAAGAATATTTAATGCGTCTAATAATGGGGTGCGCCTTATGATCCATAAATACGGTATGTAAATATTTATTCTTGAATACTTATTTATTCTCACATCTATCATACCATAGTAAAGGTATAGTGGACAATCTTTTTCGGCTTCGAGTTCTGGGAGTTCTTATCTATTGGTTGTCACACATGCTAATCATTGTGACGTGCTCACGTAGCGCCAATGTGCGTTATCCTTCCTTGGCAGTTTCTTTTTGCTGCAAACTTCAAGTGTTTATGTATCTGGTTAGCTTCAGTTCATTGTAGACTTTGAACATGACTTTAAAAATTAATGAGAGGTGCTTTGGGTGCCCACTGCTTTCGTAAAAAAGGTTTTGCAGGTTTTAATTATTCAATCTCTTTCAAACTACCTGCTACTTTTACACACTATTTTATCTGTAACATGTTCAAAAATACGTCACGGATCATATAAAGGTATCTCTTTGAAAATTAGGGACATTTAATTATTTTTATTGACTTTTTCTTCAACTGTAAGGTCAGTGCTACTCACCCCCACTGGTTCTTACCTTATGGACCGGTTAGAAGTGCAGCAGTCAAACTGGGAACTTGAGGAACAGAAGCAAAATCTCAAAGTCCAAAATGTTGGTGAATGATTTAAAACAAAATGGCCAATCTTAGAGATTTAAAATGTTAAATTATTTGTCTGTATATTGGTAAATGGTTATGCAATCTTTGTAAGGTAGGTCAGCTGGTCGACCTGTTCCTCTTGCTCCTAGCTTTGAGCTGGTGCTGCAGCCAGAATCCAAAGACGACACGTCATGTTAAGAAACTAATCTTAACACAGTCGATTTAGTTAGTAAACAGTCTTAAAATCTCATTAGATGTGCCATCCTTTCTCCTAATTCTGTTCAGATCGCAAAGACTGATGCGAAACTTTCAAACTTTCATTTAAAGTCTGAAAGAGTCTTGGAATCAGACTTCTTTGTTCCACCTTTTGCATTGATTGGGACACGTGAGATTTCAAGACTGAAATCAGCACAGATGAGAATAATAAACATGTTTTAAGAGACATTTCTTTTCTTTAAAACAGAAGAGCAGCAGTACTGTCTCTACCTCTCACAAAACGACACCAACACTCACGTCCACATTTAACCAAAGAGTAGCACTGTACTGCTGAAGCAACTGGTTGAAAAGCAGGAAAGAGAGCTTGACATACCCTGAGAACACATACAGATACCTTTCTAAGGATGTATGGCTTTAATGGGTCACGTAAATGCATATGCTGAAAGGACTGTCGTTTTTTTTTTATTTTTTTTTACTGACATTTAAATGAAGTGACTGGTGCATTGTGGAGGGTGTCAACTCTGCAATGGGATGGGGCAAACACAAAGAGAAAAGAGGCGGGAAATAGGGAGAAGGAGGAGGAGGAGGAGAGGGAGGGGAGGACAGAGAAGAAGCGACAGAGGTGGCGCAACAGGTGGTACATACTGCCAGGTGGGTCCCGGGGGCGTGGCGAGGGTGGCTCCGCTATCAGACAGCACGACACAAGAGGAGGTGGGCAAAACATTAGCAGTGAGCATCGACAGAAGAAAAAAAAAGAAAGGGAAGACAGAAGTGGAGAATAGAGACTTAAAACGATGAGGCTGTTCCTGTAGTTTCCTGCTGTCCAAAACTTCAACATAGCTTTTAAACGGATATGATTGGTTTTTAAGTTGTAGCCATTTTGAGAATAGCCTCTCATTGACTGTTTTTACGTGGTTTTATGCGTATTAGACAGAAACAATTATTCTCCACACACAGAAGTTATCTTTTTCTGCTGCTTACATATGGAGTCCCTCACGGCACCCTAGGTCCTGAAATGATTAAATTCTCATATTGAACTCTTTACATTTTCTATCCAAGCCATCAGATCTCTCTATGGCAGGGGTGTCAAACTCATTTTGGTTGAGGGGCCACATACAGCTTAATCTGAAGAGGGCCACACGAGTTAACTCATTGCAAGATTAAATAGAACTAATAAATGTGGACTTGTTGATTTTTATATTAAGTTAATTTCACTTTTACACAATATATTATGAATAACCTCAGCGTTTTTAAGAAAAGTATGTGCAATTTCAACAATACTTTTACTCAGTTAAACATTTACTTGTGCATTATGCATAAGAACTGATCACAGTGATTATACAATGTTGAAAAACAATTATTCAAATTTTTTGGAACTTAAAAACACTGTCCTGCATGACAAAATACATCAAACAGATAAAAATTAAGAAATGATTTGAATTTTTCCACACGTGAAGCTTAATCTGCTAATTAAAACACAGCACAAAATAGGAACTGCATATTTTCAATTAAACAAAGTACATGTTTTTTTTCAATAATTGTTTTATCATTCTCTTCCTTTTATCTTGTCCACTTGTGAAAGTCAAATCTGATTAGCTCTTTGTGGCATCTTATTGCCACATTGCCAGACAGGACACTGGAAGAAAAAAAAAAGAAAAAAAAAAGAATTTTTTTTTTTTCATTTTAATGATAATGCATTTAGCCACAGGGCCGGACTAAATTGTTCGGCGGGCCGGATCCGGCCCGCGGGCCGTATGTTTGACACCCCTGCTCTATGGTCTTTTAAAAAAGGTTTGATCTCCAGATTTATATCGAAAGGCGAGTACCTGACTATTACTAGAGGAACAATTATCTGTTAAATGATCTGTATTAAAGAACTTAACTTTCACCCAATGATCATTCTGGCCTGAAAAGGCATTTAAACTCATGAGACTATTTCTGTGCACCAAGACAACTTTGTAAGGAACCAGTCGGGCCTGTAGTCTCTCAGCTGCCAGCAAACTCTCAAAATACAAAATGTGTTAACAGATGGAAGAACTGGACTGGAACTGGGAAAAATAATTATTTAATTGAAAAACATAAACAAGCTCTGAGAAAGCCGCGACTACTGTTGATCAAGAACTACTCCCTATTACTTTAAACAGATAAAACCAGTGAAAATACTTCTGGTAAACGAACTCTTTGTGTATATTTTCTGTGTTTATACATCGTCTCCCAGCTCTGTTACTGTTTGGATCCTACAGAACACCTCCTGAATATTCGGGCATAATTTCTGGTGAACCTCCAATAAAACAATAAACATAATTTTAAAAGCGATTTCATGAAATTACCTCCTCACAAAAAGCATGCATAATTATAGCTGCAACTGATTTCTAGTCTGGCTCTTATGTTGATGACTCTCGTTTTTCATGTGATTTCTGTAAAAAAAAAAAAAAAAAAAAAACTACACATACAGTGATTTGGAAAAATATCCTCACCCCAGGAACCTTTTCCTATTTTCTCATATTTCAACCACAGACTTCAACTTCTTTATGTATTAAATCATACACAGGTTTTCATAATGTGTGTTCTGTGCCGATATTCAGGCGTCTTAACTCTGACTCCCCTAATAAAAGTAACACCCTGTGCAACCAGCAGTCTTCCCAAATCATCTACTTACAAACAAAGTCCATAATCCAAAACATGGAAGTCCACCTAAACCGACAGGCTGGACAAGGAAAGCGCCAGAGTCAGAGCCTAGAGGCCCATTGTGGCTCACTTAATCAACTGGACCACTTCTAATCATGCGATCTGCAAATCTGGCCCTAATGGAAGAGCAGCAAGAAGAAAGACTTTATAGAAACTTTATAGAAGCCAGGGTAGGAATAACTAACACTGCACAACACACACTCTTCAAGGTGAAGCAGGGTGGAAGATGCATCAGGCTGTGGGGACGCTGGTCATCAGCAGAGACAGGAAAGCTGTCTGGAGTTGATGGGAAAATGGGTGGAGCTAAAATTCAGGACAAAACTGGAAGAACACCTTTAAAGTGCTGCAAAACACTTGAGATTATGGTGGAGTTTCAGCTTCCAACAGGATTATGACCCTAAACATACAGCCAGAGCTACACGAGAATAGGTTAGATTAGAGCACAACCATGTGATAGAAGAGCCTAGTCAAAGCTTAGACCTTAATCCAATTGACACTCTGAGGTCAAACCTGAAAAATGATGACATTTCTCATCTCATCACATAATCTTTTGATTACTGAGCCAATGTGACACGTGAATTTCTACACTGTGAGATCAATAAAGTCTATCTTATCTTATCTTATCTTATCTTATCTTAAGAAGAGGCAAAAGACTTACAGCTGCACCTGCAGAAAAAGGCGGAATGACTCCAGGGGGCTGACTATAAATACACAACACACTTTTTAGAGGTTCATTTGTAAAACAAAATCAACAATTTATGTATGGTTTTTCCATTTGGCTTCACAACTGTGCACTACTTTTTGTCTATCCCATAAAAATCCCAATAAAGCTGTTGAAGTCTGTGGTTGCAAAGTGACCTGCTGGAAATAAACTTGCAAGGCATTGTGGGTGAATTGTTTAAAAATCTTAAAAATGCAACGTAAACAGCAGGAAAGCACATGTTCCAGAACCATGGGGTCAAGACGGGTGACGGAGAGAAAGTGACGGACGAGACATGGAGACAGTAAAGCTGAGCAGACGAGATCCGACAGGTGGGGGGAAAAAAATCCAGAAACAGGGAAACAAATCCTCAGAAGTCGCTGCAGAGAAGAGCAGCGACGTCACACGATGAGATTAACAGAAAATAAAAACTGAACACATCACCGGAGTCATGCACAACTGGTTTAGTCGACACTTTGGCCTCAAAAGTAAAAAGCAACGTTAGAAAACAAAGCGCAAAACTGCCACAATAATATATGTAATAATAATTTATCCTCTGTTAAAAGAAGAACAGAAAAAGGTTATTTACATTAACTAATAAATATACACTAACTGGTGAATATGTCATCAGTTTTTATGCTTTAACTGCAAAAGAAAAGATAAAATAATTTGTCGGAGGTGTTATAAACACTGTGCCTCCCTCCTCTACATGGTTTCCTGTCCAATTAATGTGTTATTAATTCTGTGTTAGATTTGTGCACTAATCCCAGGTTTGAAACCAAATTCAAAATGCAACTGATCAGTTTTTGATAACTACAGTACGGTGCTAAAGTTGTAAACCAGTTTTAAGTCTCTAACATCAAGCACCAAGACATATTTTTTATTTTCTAACTTATTTTCTGTCCATTAATTTTTTTTTATATCAAAACAAATACCTGGCTGAAAAATCTGGGTGACCTAAGACTTTTGCACAGGAAAGTAAATACAGACCAAGCTTTTGGAAATGTAAGTAAATTGTTTTCAGTCTAGTTAAAATGTGTCCCACTCTAACATTATATCTAAAGATTTACCCAAACAAAATAATGTGTTAATCTTTTATCATATCTAAATGTCTTTCAAAAGTTTAAAAAGCCACTTAGAGCAGGTCCATCAGTGATGGTGATACACCTAAGATATTTGATGTCAGAAGACATTTTTTAAACATTGTTATGCTAAATTATAATTTTTAATAAGTAAAGATTATTTAAGGGAACAGATCGGACAGAAAATAGTAGAAATGAGCGCTAAATGTTCACTTATATACAGAAAGGCTATAATTTATTTACTTTCTTTTACTTTTTTTTAGGTATCACATTACACATGTCAGCTTAAATAATAATACATATGATTTAGCAATGGTATCAAGGTGTTACACGATTGTATCTGTTGCTTTATGTCTGTTGGTTGTGCTGTTCTTTTTGTGTCTCTTTCCAGGTGATGGAGCAGACAGAGGACGTTTTATCATTCTCTTCCTTTTATCTCTTCTTTCTTTCACCTCTTCTTTCTCTTTTTTTTCTCTTCTTGTTTTTCTTTTACTCTCCTACTTTCCCATTGTAGTGTCCATATAATTTGAAATTCTCCCTGCAGGAATCACAATAAAGCTATTTACACGCACAAATCAAGCGGAGCATTATGGCGAAAGCTGTTTGCTCCACTTGTGAAAGTAAAATCTGTCGAGCTCTATTTGGCATTAAGATATCAATTTTTATTGCCACATTGCTAGACAGGACACTGGGGGGGGGAAAAAAAAAGAAAAAAAGAAAAAAAAAAAAAAAAAGAAATGAGCGCTGCTTCTGAACTTTAGGTGTCCATTAACACAAAAAGATTAATATTTACTACAAAACATCTTTTTAAAAGCATCAACAATAAAAGCGGAAAGCTTAATAAAGGAGTATTTCCAGTTGGAGGAATTTATCTATAAACATCCTTGATAAGAATTTGATTTTACGAGGAAATCTCACACCGTTTAATATGGAAATATTACGTTTTTAAACTCGATAAGGTTTGAATTTCTCTCATTTTGTCATGTTACAACATTTAATGTATTGTCAACGTGTGTGGTAAAACAAACATGATTGTGAAAAGGCAGGAAAACTATACAGTTTTTATCAATAAATTAAGATCTAAAAAGTGTTGCTGGAGCATCCCTGGAGCCGGAGCACCATTTGCTGCATTTACAGCCATAACTCTTTTAAGGCAAGTCTCTATCAGCTTTATACATTTAAAGACTAAAAAGTTGCCTATTCTTAGTAAAGATGCTAAATCTCAGTCAGAGTGAATGTAAAGAGTCTCTAACGTCGCTTTCTAAGTTAATGTAGTTCTAGACGTGTCTATGGCGTTCCAAAGCGTGAAGATTGCGTCTCTGGATGGATGTTTGGAGTCGTTGTCCTGCTGGAAGCTCAGCCTCCACCAAAGTCTCAAGCCTTTTTCAGGCTCTAGCAGCTTTTTTTTTTTCTTTCAGATGTTTCCGGCGCTTAACTCCATCCGTCTTTCCATCAGCTCTGACCAGCGTTTCTGTCCCCCACTGAAGAGATGCATCCCCATACCATGATGCAGCCACCACCATGCTTCACAGTGGAGGATGCACTGCAAAAACTGAACTAAAAAATAAGTAAAATTTTCTTAAAATGAGTGTATCTGTCCTTGATTTGAGCAGGTAAATAAGATGATCTGCCAATGGAATATGATTTTTGCACTTAAAATAGGAACAACTCATCTCCATTGTCTTATTACAAGTGCAGGATGTCTATCTTATTTTAGGGGTCAAAATACTCATTCCATTGGCAGATAAAATCATTTACCTGCTCAAATCAAGTACAAAAACCCAAATTTTAAGAATTTTAAGAACATTTTACTTATTTTAAGGTCTGTCAGGAGCGTTAATCCTGATGCTGAGTGTTAGATTAAAGAGAATTTCACAAGAAGCTGCTTCCTCGTGTTTGGATGGTCTCCTACAGCTCGTGGCAAACCTTAAACAGGACTTCTAATTCCTTTCTTTCAACAATGGCCTCCTTCTCATCTCTCATCCACTGAGACCAGCCTTGGGGAGCCCATGACCAATAGTTGTCCTGTTTACAGCGTCCTCCACCTGAGCTGTGGACGTCTGCAGCTCCTCCAGAGGTACCAGCTTCTCTGGTTAATTGTCTAACTGTGAGTTTCATATCTGGTTGGTTTGCAGATGAGCTTGGGATTGGGATTGTGTTTGTGTCGTCTAAACTTCTCCACGGCTTCCTTCCTGACCTTTCTGCTGGGCTCCTTGGTCCAATAAACCTCTGAGACCTTCCCAGAACATCTGCGTTCATACTGAGGATAAATGACCGTCAGATGGACTCTATTTAACATATAATTAGATGGTTTCTGAAAGCAACTGCTATCACTGGGTGTTATTTAGGTTTATCGGATGAAACGTCACACTTTTAAGACTTTTATGAGTAAAAACAACAGATGAAGAAATAATGTATTGTTTTTCCTCCACTTCACAGTTATGCAGCACTTGGTGCCACAAGGAGACTCAGGTCTTTGGTTTTAACGTGACAAGAAGAGAGAAAGCTCAAGGTATTAAATACTTCTGGTAATAATCTGCATTTACTAACAAAGTGATGAGGGGGGGAAAAAAGCGATAAATGGTTTTCCACCCTGCGATGCAGCGATATGATCCTAAGTGAGACTTTGTGCGTCTAGACATGAACGTCTTGCCGTCCTGCTTGTTGTTTCTGACCCGGTAAAGAAGATGATGGCGTCGGGCCGCTTTAGGTCGGCGGGCTGATGTGATGCGGGCAGACAGGGAGCGGCTCTGCCTCAGTCCACTGTTTCCTATCCCAGCAGCCTATTTTCATATTTCATATTTCATCCCACCGGGGGAGACTTTTAAGAGCGCTGACTGACACACAGAGACGCTTTCAGCAGGAGAAGAGCTTACGTGGTACTCGGCATTCAAGCGAGGGAGAGACGCGGCCCGGGTGTGGCCCTCCAGGCTGGGATACCCCTCCGTGTCGGACATGTTCTCCCCCGGCTTTGGGTCAGCCTGCTGCTCCTGAAAGAAAAACCACATGAGTGGAAGTTTTTGGAGGAGAGAAATCAGAAACAGCAGAGCGTTTCTCTACCTGTGCTCTGGTGACGTACTGCACATCCTCCGACTGGCCTCTCTGCAGCCTCCTCCGGGCTTTATGCCTCTGAGCTGGCTGGGAGAAATCTCCAGACTGGGAATGTTTTATGTTGCTCCTCTGGTTCAGTCTGTGCAGGGAGGGAGTGGGGAGAGGCTTTACGAGTCGTTTTTATTTGTTTTCCATTAAAATTCACTGCAAACCTTTAAAACGATGACAAAATTAAGCAATATTAAAGAGCAAGTAGATATCTGGTGTCCTCCGTTTAAGTAAAATGTATTTTATAAAGACTGTAACAAGTCCTGAGAAGACTCATTTAACTTAAATAAAAAAAAAAGAACATGAGGTTTTTATCTCCTCATGAATTTGTCCTGTCTCCGTTTATTTGTCCACGGACAGTTTTCTGCTCAACTGGACAAGCTTGATGGGATCTTATCCATTCCCTGATTGGAAATAGACACCATGAATATTATTTTATGGGTCTGAGTCGAGGTGCTGGATGCTCCTGGACTGTCTTGATTGAAATTCTTGTCTAAGATTGGGGTGGGGGGGGGGGGGGGGTTATATCTGATTCTGCGGCTGCTGACGTACTTCTGCTGGCCTTATCAAACAATGGCCTCCTGGTGTGAAGCAACCAGGATGAAGATACGCCCCTCTAAAGGGGAATGGTAAACATAATGAAGTAAAATAGTTTTTTTCTGGTCATACTAACCACTAAAAGCAAAACAACACTAGAAACACACATTTCCCCGGTCCTTGCTTCTCTTCCCTGGCTCCCTGCTCATTTTATAGTCTTACTGTTGATGATATGAGGCACTGAACAGACAGGCTCCTGGGTATCTGATCTCCTGCAGGGTTATGAGGCATTATGAGCCGACCCCTTAGATCCAGATCTGTTCCTGTTTATTTTGCCCTTTTGAACTTTGCCGTCAATTCTTTTTTTCTTTTTTTTTGTACCTCTGTAGCAGTTTGGATAATGCTGCTGTTTTAAATGTGCATTGTAAAAAAAAAAACAAAAAAAAACAAACCTGACATAAACTGATACAAAGATGGGTTTGCAGCTTTGCCCAAGGGCACATGAGCATGTGGCAGGGGTAAAATGGAATTAAGCCGAACCCTTAATGACTGTAAGGTAATTACTCTACCCACTGAACCTCTATGTTTACGGAGAACCTGGTCCGGAAACGAGTGAGAAATGCAGGTTAGCGCCTTCGGCTAGGAGCGAGGTGCTGCAAATATCTAGCTGTTGGCCGTTAGGAGGAAGGATGGATGGATGGAAAAGTCAAACCCATCATTTTCTTTCTAAATCATTCCATTGAAGCATTTCCTTTAGCTTCTATTAGTCTGATAACCACAGAGTTTTCATATTAACTGAGTTAAGCTTCACAGCTTAACCTTAATAGATTTAACTTATTAGCATCACGTTAGTAAATGCTGTTTATTGATATTGTTGTGGAACATTTTCCAATAAAACAGCAGAAAAAAACAGCTAAAAAACACAAATGGATGGATTGATGGATGGATGGATGGATGGATGGATGGATGGGTTGGTGGATGGATGGATGGGTTGGTGGATGTGATGAATGGATGGATGGATGTATGGATGGATATATGGATGGATGGATGGATGGATGGATGGATGTATGGATGGATATATGGATGGATGTATGGATGGATATATGGATGGATGGATGGATTGATGAATGGATGGATGGATGTATGGATGGATATATGGATGGATGGATGGATGGATGGATGGATGGACTGATGGATGGATTGGTGGATGGATGGATGGATGGGTTGGTGGATGGATTGATGTATGGATGGATGTATGGATGGATGGATGGATGGATGGGTTGGTGGATGGATGGATGGGTTGGTTGGATGTGATGATGATGGATGGAGTATGGATGGTATGGATGGATGGATGGATGGTATGGATGGAATATGGATGGATGTATGGATGGATATATGGATGGATGGATGGATTGATGAATGGATGGATGGATGTATGGATGGATATATGGATGGATGGATGGATGGATGGATGGATGGATGGATGGATGGATGGATGGATGGATGGATGGATGGATGGACTGATGGATGGATTGGTGGATGGATGGATGGGTTGGTGGATGGATTGATGAATGGATGGATGGATGTATGGATGGATATATGGATGGATGGATGGATGGATGGATGGATGGATGGATTGACTGATGGATGGATTGGTGGATGGATGGATGGATGGGTTGGTGGATGGATGGATGAATGGATGGATGGATGGATGGATGGATGGATGGATGGATTGGTGGATGGATGGATGGGTTGGTGGATGGATGGATGGATGGATGGATGGATGGATGGATGGATTGGTGGATGGATGGATGGGTTGGTGGATGGATGGATGCCTGGAGGCTGCTGGCTGGCTGTCTCTCTGGCTGGCTGGCTGGCTGGCTGGCTGGCTGGCTGGCTGGGTTGGTGGCTGCCTGTCTGTCTGTCTGTCTGTCTGGCTGGCTGGCTGGCTTGGTGGCTGGCTGGCTGGCTGGCTGCCTGGCTGGATGGCTGGCTGTCTCTCTGGCTGGCTGGCTGTCTCTCTGGCTGGCTGGCTGGCTGGCTGGCTGGGTTGGTGGCTGCCTGGCTGTCTGTCTGTCTGTCTGTCTGTCTGTCTGTCTGTATGTCTGTCTGTCTGGCTGGGTTGGTGGCTGGCTGGCTGGCTGGCTGGCTGGCTGGCTGGCTGGCTGGCTGGCTGGCGGGCTGGCTGGCTGGGTTGGTGGCTGGCTGGCTGGGTTGGTGCCTGGCTGGCTGGCTGGCTGGCTGCCTGGCTGTCTGGCTGGGTTGTGGCTGGCTGGCTGGCTGTCTGGCTGGTTTGGTGGCTGGCTGTCTGGCTGGCTGGGTTGGTGGCTGGCTGGCTGGGTTGGTGGCTGGCTGGCTGGCTGGGTTGGTGGCTGGCTGGCTGGCTGGTTGGTGGCTGGCTGGCTGGCTGTCTGGCTGGGTTGGTGGCTGGCTGTCTGGCTGGCTGGGTTGGTGGATGGCTGGCTGGCTGGCTGGGTTGGTGGTGGCTGGCTGGCTGGCTGGGTTGGTTGGCTGGCTGGCTGGCTGGCTGGATGGCTGGCTGGCGGGCTGGCTGGCTGGGTTGGTGGCTGGCTGGCTGGGTTGGTGCCTGGCTGGCTGGCTGGCTGGCTGCCTGGCTGGCTGGCTGGGTTGGTGGCTGGCTGGCTGGCTTGGTGGCTGGCTGGTGGGTTGGTGGTGGCTGGCTGGATGGATGGCTGGATGGCTGGCTGGCTGGGTTGGTGGATGTCTGTCTGTATGTATGTCTGTATGCCTATATGGATGGATGGATGGATGGCTGGCTGGCGGGCTGGATGGCTGGGTTGGTGGCTGGATGGCTGGCTTGCTGGATGGATGGCTGGCTGGATGGATGGATGGCTGGCTGGCTGATGGGTTGGTGCTGCGGGCTGGCTGGCTGGCTGGGTTGGGGGGATGGATGGATGGCTGGGTTGCTGGATGGATGGAATGACTGGCTGGCTGGCTGGCTGGCTGGGTTGGGTGGATGGATGGATGGATGGATGGATGGATGGATGGATGGATGGATGGATGGCCTCTGCTACCGAAGAAACACTTTCATTTGCTGCTCAGTTAGCGCTAAAGCACGGTGTCTTACGCTGTGTCCCTGGTGGTGGCGCTGTTCATGGTGGCACTGGTGGTGCTGGGTGGCGGTTCTGGTTTGGGTTCTGGCTCAGGTTCTGGTGGGGGAGGAGGGGGCTTGACTGGTGGCGCCGCCTCGTGTAAGTGAGTGAAAGGCAGCACAGGACGGAACAGCGCCCCCAGTTTACTCTGCAGGAGAGAGCAAAAATCCATCATTTAAGAGCAAAAAGCAAACATTTAACCCTCTGTAGCAGCGAAATACCCCATCAATCACAATTATTATTATCATCATCATCATCATCATTATTATTACTACATTGTCATCAATTTAACGCGCTCCGGTTCAAACTGAAGATGTTTAACGTTGCTCATTGCTATCTTGGCTGGATGGAGCTAGCGCTAAAGGACCTAGCATATGTAATTTACCCAGAATGCATAGCGGGGTAGACAACATGGCAACATCCGTATGACAAGATTGTATTTGAATTTATAAAAACTAAGCAGTTAACATTATTTTTGCTGGATTGTTTTTACATCTAAAATAGATTTTTCTCAAATCAAGTCTATTGTTACAACGAATCGTGAATTCCTTTAGGAAAAAATATATGACCTAAGCTTTAACTCTAATCAGTTTCATCAAAATAAAGATACTGAGAGAGTTATAAACTACAAGCAAGATGTTTACGTCTCGAACCATCCTAACAGACAAAAAAAAACTGGTAAAATTCCTGGTGAAAACAGTCTGAACCCTTGAACTTTTCCTCATTTTGTCTGACGAAAATCAGAAACTTTATAGGGATGTTACGCTTTAGGAACACACATACCAGGCTGTAAATGTGAGGTGGAAAGAAAACGATGCTGAAAGGATGGACTTGTGTTTATATTCACCCTCCTTTACTCTAATTCCCCCAAGTAAAAGCCAATGCAAGGGTTCACTTCACACATCAACAAACTAGTAGATGTAGTAAGTTTTATTCTCACACCGGACATCATGCATGTTCCTTCTCAGCATGGACATGGAAACTATAAGAAGTTATGGGACGCTGAATAGAGTTAAAATAAAATCCTAGAAGAAAAGCATCCATTTCTACTCAAGTTCAAGGGGTATGACTAAAGCCACAAGGTCTTGCTTCCCTTTAAATTAGACAGGCATAGTTTGTTTGATATGTATTAAAAATTACAATAAAAATATAAAAAAACATGTCTTCAGAATAAAACTAATTATTTGACATAAATAAATGAAGAAAATATAGTTGTTTTTTTTAATCTATTGAACTGAATTAGTCCTTTTTATTGGTATCATGCCCTGTTGAGGTTGTCCAAATGGTTTTGCAACACAAATTATTTCTTGGTTTTCTGAACCTCTTAACAAAACTCCAATTCCAAAACACATGATCTCGACTGTTGTTTAAAAATAAAATGACTGTAAAAGTGATAAAAAAAAACTCAATACAATAAAGCAGGATAAAATTAAAATATTCAAACATATTTTCAGATGTTTCCCAGATAACTTGTTCATAGACTGTATGCATGTTGTTTTTTTGTCTTTTAAATTTGTTAAAAAAGAAATGATATACATTTGGAAAGTTTTTTACATTAAAATGTATACAGTTGACTAATTTTTCAAAAATTTAATTAAAAAAGAATGACTAAATTTAAGATATTTTTCCACCATGCCAAACTGTAATGTTAATGTAGTTTTTTTCTGAAGCGATGAAGAATAACATTAGAAAGAGGAATGTTTTTCACCATGACAGGAAACCTTTTCTACTGACATTTAAGCGTAAAAAGCAGAGCTGCGGTGAGTTTAGCGCCGTACCTGAGAGATCCCTGATGGGTTCTGCTGCTGGAGTTTCTTGGCCCTGTTCTGCTTGTAGTAGTCAAAGATCATGTGTGCAGCATAGACTTTGCCCACAGTCAGCTCGTTATCTGCACAGAGGAGACAGCGTGAGGCAGTAGCCTTCTGCAGCCACTAGGTGGAGCCAGAGGCGCACCAAAGGCACACTGAGGGACGGAGGAAGAGGAATTAAATGTAACTACAGATACTGCAGAATGTCTTTGATTCCTTAAATTAATCTTCCTTATTTAAAGAATGTTCTTTGAAGAAAACAGAAAAAAAGGCTTAATGAAAATAAGAAACTTACAAAAAAAAGGTTTATTTGTGTATCTAATTTTAGAGACCATACCTCTAAACACAGAAATAACTAAAATCACTTTAGTAAAATGTACATATGCCTTGGAGAACTATTTACACTCCCTAAACTTTGTCTTATTTAAGATACGACCTTAAAGGATCAAGAAGCACTTGAAGTGTAAAACAGCACCAAGACATTATGAATGTAACATCGTCTTGATCCAAAGCATGAAAGTTTCCACTAAACCAAGTTAGAAATCGCTCTACATCATCAAAATACTAATTTTACATCACTAACGAGATTTAGTGAAATTGAAAGACTTTGCTTATTGTGTTAGAAACTGCTACTTAATTAAAATGCGATGTATCATGATTAATTAATTATAAAGCCTCCAATTAATTAGCCTGCCTCATATATTTGTGTTCCACTTCTAATTATCTTGCTTCTACTTCACAGTTATGCACCTCAATGAATAAAACCACCTCCATAACATTGATTTCATTGTATTGTTTCAAATATGTTATAGAAATGGCAGCTATGTCTGTGGTTATGCTGCCTATAGGCCGAGGGTGCTACTATACCTATAAGCACTCTCCAAATATCCATTATATGTGTTTATCTCTACTATTAACTCTGTTAAATCTGTTTCCTGTATTCATAGAAGTTCTGCCTGCTCCCGCGTTCTGTTCAGGTGTCACGCCTTCCTGGAGGGGAACATTGCTGCAAGTAACTTCATGTCGCCCTCTTGTATAGATAATCCACACGTCTCTTTCTTCTAAACATTTAAAGGAGCTAGTGTTCTCTTTTTCTAGACTTGAAATACTGGCTCACAGCTTATCTGCTTCACTGTGTTTCTCTCCTAGATGAAAGCCCTTAAGGAGCTACTGCTGCCATGAACTCTCTGCTTTTTCTTCCTCATAGAAAGTACTCCTTTGCTTCAATTGAATAAAAACAAAACTGAAGTAATAATGTTTGCACCAATAGAGGAGAGATCAGAAGTTAGCTCACAGCTTCAGCTGCTTCAGCTAGGAACCACTGATCAGGCCTGAAACCTGGGAGTAGTGATGGACTCAGACCTGAACCTCCATCTAAAGACAATTACAAAGTGGACCTTCTAGAACCTGGAGAACATTTCCGGGATTAAAGGACTGATGTCTCAGCAGGATCTGGAGAAACTAATCCATGTTTATCTTTAGTAGAACTGATCACTGCAACGGTGTTTTCACAGGTCTGCCTAAAAAGTGGATCAGAACGCTGCAGCTGATCCAGAACGCTGCTGCCCGCGTCCTCACTAAGACTAAGAAAGTAGAGAACATGGACCCGGTTCTGAAGTCCTTCCACTAAGACTAAGAACATAGAGAACATGGACCTGGTTCTGAAGTCCTTCCACTAAGACTAAGAACGTAGAGAACATGGACCCGGTTCTGAAGTCCTTCCATGGCTCCCTGTATCTCAGAGAATAGACTTTAAAATCCTTCTGTTAGTCTATAAATCCCTGAATTAGCACCTAAATACATCACAGACTTGTTATCAGTGCATCAGCCCTCCAGACCACTCAGGTCTTCTGGCTCCAGCCTGCTCTGCAGAACCAGAACCAGAACCAGACATGGAGAAGCACCATTTAGTTCCTATGCTCCACTGATCTGGAACAAACTTCCAGAAAACTGTTAAAGTGCTGAAAGCCTGTGTTCCTTTAAATCAAGATTAAAAACACATTTGTTTAGGATTACCTTTGACTGTTCTAGTTAAACTGTTTTACTGAAACATCACAAGTTCAACATTGTAGTCCAAATATTTTAGGATGTTTGCTTTTAGCTCCTATTTTCCTAAGTTCTATTTTGTTTCTACATTTTATACCTACTTGCTGTTATTCTGTTATTTCCCCTACATTTTAATCATGTAAAGCACTTTGTATCATCTCTGTACTGAAATGTGCTATATAAATAACTTTGCCTTTTCTTTCCTGGTGTGGATCAGCGGTTCGGTGTTCTTTTTGTGTCTCTGCTCTGTCTTTTCACACCCCTAGGGGGTAGCGCCAGATGGCCGTTCACACAGAGCCTGGTTCTGTTTCTGCTGTAGGCTTCCTCCTGTTAAAGGAGAGTTTTCCTCCCCACTGTCGCTGCATGCATGCTCGGTATGAGGGATTGCTGCAACGACACGATGCCAGCTAATTGTGAACCGCGGCTCCACGCTCATCCAGGAGGAGTTAACGCTGAAAGCCAATGACTGGATGCTATCTGCTGGTGTTCCTTAGATAGAAACCTTTTAATCGGCCTGTCTGGACGATTTGATTGAATATGACTTTTTTAAAGTCTCTTGAGATGACGTGTTGTCGTGAATCGGTGCTACACACAACTGAAATGAATTGAAAGTGAAGAAAAAGCTGAGAAAGGGCAGCTTTCAGAGCCCAGGCACCAACTGCGGCTCACACTTATGCGGCGTCACCAGCAGGTCGACGGTCTTCTGCTGCAGGTTGGGCCAGACCCGGTGGATCTCCCTCTTCAGGTCGGCGTCGCACAGACGCTGCGCCAGCACGCCTCGGGACAGACGCACAGACACGTTAAATCAACACCGGAGCACGTTCACCTCAGGGTTGTCAGTAAAGCAGCGGGGGACATGTGAGTCTCACCGGATGCCAGCTTGATCTCCAGGGCTGTGCGGATCAGAGCCATCAGCGTGGAGGTGAAATGGACGGTGTTGTCCTCAGCGATCGGCATGTTCATTCTCACCAGTCGCTGCAGAAGGGTGGAGGCAAGGGTTTAGGATCTTCTTAAAGCGGAACGTTCAGTCCTGCTAAAATGTGCCGGATTCATCAACAGCTGCAGAAGCAACTGATTGTTTTTGCACCGCTCTGCCAAAGTGCAAAAACTATCTAAGAGGGAAAGCTTTACAGCCACTCGGGCATGCAGAGAAATATAATTTCTTAATTTTTATCTTTCTCCCGTGAACGGTGAGAAATTATGGTCACAGACAGCAAATCCTCTCACCGGAAAAGCTCAAAGCCAGTGGTCCCCAAACTCAGATCCTCGAGGGCCCGATGTCCTGCAACCGTTAGACGTGTCGCTTGCCCCACACGCCCGCATCAAACTGATGAACTGTCTCTCTAGCAGGCAGTTGCATCTAAACGGTGCAGGACACCGGCCCCTGAGGACTGGAGGTTGAAGCCGCTGGACCAAGCAGTCAGCATCTGGTATCCAGACCTTTTAATCGATGAATGATTTAGCTGCCGATCAATGTTCTGACCTGGAGGAGAACTGATGCTCGGCGTCTATTATCCCTGGTAATTCAGTGGAAGTAAAAGGGGAAATAACCCTCATCATCAACATGGATGCTATTTTGATTGTGTATAGAGACAGTTTTATTATTAATAATAAAATGTGCAACTTTATGAAGAAACAAGAAATGGGAGCACAGATTTGAATTTTAGGGGAATGCTGTTTAATCCTCGCCCGGCTGATGCTACGTCTGTGTCAGTGCTGGATTATGGTGACATTTAATACATCTGTGCTTCTCTTAAATGTCTCCACTGGACATCGTTTCTTGAGGAGATTTAAGATTCATTACAGGTTTAAAAGGTTTCACACATAAATTGTACGTTGGTGAACGAGTTGGGGCGAACAGCCTTGGCCACCCATGGACGGCATCATTGGCACACTTCTTTAAGTCCTGGCTTGGACCGCATACTTCGGCTTTATTTGGTCTGTATAAATGTCTTGGAGTGGTGTCTTGGTTGTGAGAACGCACTTTTACTTTCTGTGCCTAAAATCCAAACATGAAAAGAAATCTTTTCAGTTTTTGGCTCCATCTGCCTGGAGACATTTACAAAAAAAAAAACAGAAACTGGTAGTTTTAAATACAATTAGAAACCGGATATAGTAAGTATTTCATGAAAACCATTTTTAAGCACTAAACAATAATTTTGATCAATTAAAATCTTCCAGTTTAAGCTCAAGGGGTGAGTTAATCCATGGTGATAATATATATATATATATATATATATATATATATATATATATATATATATATAGTATATATATGAAAGGACCAAACTAAGTTTATAATAAGCACCAGATTTTTCTTTTTTATAGTCCAAGCTCATCTGATGTGAGGATTTGCTGTGATTTTGTTATTTTTTGACTTGTATCCTATATGACAAATTTTTCCAGTATTTAAAAAATTAGCGCCTTTAAATTTTTATATAACATTAGATATTCTTTACAGCTGCATCTCAGTAAATTATTGTATTCTGAAAAAGATTATCTACTTTGATAATTCAATACAAAATGTGAAACATGTGTATTATATTGGTTAATTACACACAATGATCATATCAAACTTTTAATTTAGCGTGTTTTGATGATTAGGGCTTACAGGTAGTGAAAAAACTAAATATAGTTGTTGTGTAAAATGTAAGCCAAAGGGCCACCGTTAAAGACACTTCTTCACAAGCACATTAATGGAAGGTTTAGTGGAAGGAAAAAGTGCGGTATAAAAAGGAACAAGCAGCAACATATCTAGAATATTTACAAGCCATGCACCGTGGCTGTAATCAGAGCTTCTAAAACCAGCGCAGATAGATTTATCAAGACATGGGGAACAACCGTAATGTTCCTCATGTGAAACCAATCCTGAATCAGACGTCAGAAGCGTTACTTAAGAAGAAAAACAGTCGAGTCCGCAGTCTACCAGCCCAGAAAAATACAGTTCCTCACTCTTTCTGTTCATGTTTGAACATTTGCCCATACTGCGATGGGTGAAACAGATTTTGTTTATCCTGCGCCTTTTGTATGCTGTGAAATAACAGAAGTGTAACAGACTGAATGTCTTTGAGAGCTTTTAAATGGACACTAAAGAGATTTGAGCCTAATTCAGATTTCTTGGTTTTGTATTCTAAATGTATTTAACGTTCTTATGATTCTTCTGGACTGCTGTCTATCTCGGCCAGGACTCTCTTGAAAAACAGGTTTTTAACCTCAATGCGATTGTCTTGTTAAAATAAGGTTGTATAATAAAATGAAAAAAGTCGAACATTTATTTTTTTGTTGTAGTTGTCTAATATTCACATTTTTTGTGCACACAACTGCATGTATTTCTGCTGCTTGTGACATTTCGCTAAAACGCTTTTTCCTTCCACCAACCTTTCCTTTTGTATGCTTGGATATAGTATTTAGTAACTAAACTTTACTTCCTTAAGGTAAGCTAGCAACCTTGTGTTGGCCATAACATGACATTTCTATATCAAGCCCTTTTTTTATAGTTGTTTTTACGCAACATTCTAATTTTGTTATACTCTTTTTTTAAATTATTATTATTAACTGCAAACATAAATCATCAAAACTGGAAATAAGTACAAACAGACCCGGCTGTGTCTAACGAATCGAGTTTCCGCTTTTGAATCAAAGATCTAAAAATTTAATTTATTGAGATGCACCTGGATATTTAAGACCCGTTGCCAGAATTTGCAAACAGAAACAGTAAAGCATCGAGAAAGCATCCAGAAGCACTGATCTGATAGAGATATAATTTGGTCCTGATGAAGATAAGTGCAGGGATATTAAAATGATTCAGTCTGAAAGGAGCTGGGACATCTCAGAGCACCTGAGGGCATGAATCAGGCGGCTGCAGGAGCATCCAACAGTGCCTGCTCTGACCTTTTCCCAGTCCTCCCAACGCTTTACTCTTCCAGGTTCCTTAACTCGGTGCTTTAATGTTTCAATTAGCGTTTGTAGGTAGGAAAGAAATCACCCCTAAATCCACCAGCTGCTTGGAGAACTGTAGTGTTGGGTGTTTATGAGTACGGCAGAGCAATGATTCCTGCACACATGCATATTTGAATTAGTACCTCCCCCTCACACCGTGGCTGTATGTTCGAGGCAGTGTGTGGTGGTTTGTCACAACTTCCAGCCAGTTTGATGCACAGATGCAGAATTTAAAAAGTGCAACAGCGTGAAATGTGGCGATGAGGTAAAAATATGCACATCTTCACAGAAACGGATGAAACGAGGAGGAGCAGGGGCCACATGCTTTCTTTGGCAAACGCTTTACATGCTCAGAGTGTTGATTCAAATGAAAATAGGAGAGAAATGCCCAAAGCATGTGAAATAAATGTCATTAAAGGAGACAGGAAGCCCAGCCTGAAGACAGAGCATCAGAGGAGGAAACCTGAGGCTAAAAGTCCCCAACAAACACGTTAACGTGCTGATTAGAGATCTGGCCCAGGTTAGCCGGGAGCTAGATCAGCAGGATGCTTCAGAAAACAAGGGGAAACAGGAAATAACCAAAAAAAAAAAAAAGAGGTGAATAAATCGCTCTGTCCGTGTCTTTGTGCCTTTCCCTGTCGATTCACAATAACAAGAGTTATATTTGGAGACGCGGTCACGTCAGGGCCCCGGCGTCTTTAACTGGGGCAAGGGCAGGGCCGCTTCAGCTTTGATTGGATGTGACAGCTGTGCACAGGCTGGAAACACTCGCATTAAGCCTGCATGTCGGGAGGTAAGCAGCTGCAACTCAGGCTACCTGAGGACCGCTGAGACGGACACTCGACTCCGACTGCCCGATCAAAATCAAACACGGGCCTCAGCCGTCCAATCACAGCAGAGGGTCATTATGGGACGGTCAGAGGAAAAGACCCTCATCAATTAAAGGCCCCCCCGATTCAAGATGTGTAAAAAGCCTTAAAGTCGATTACTCTACTATTGCAGCTAGATTATCTCATCATGGAAAATTTGGAAATGCTTCAAAGAGTCCAGCGTTAAGGAATTATTGTTTTTTTTGTTTGTTTGTTTTCTTACAATTGGCCAATCTGCCCAGTTTTCAGCCTTTGTTTTAAGCCACACCCACCTGGAGAGTTTGTCACTCAAAGGTTTAATGTTAGTCTCGTCTGACCATCACTAGATAAACTACCAGCAGCATTTCAGCAACTCTGCATCTTAATGTTTGTGATCCAAAATAATTGACTGATATTTAAATAGCATCTAATTTTGAGTGCTTTATTGTTTTGTTTTTAACCTCCATTTTTAATCTAATGATTTTGTGTGGTGGTAAAGTTATATCAGGTCCAGCCATGTGTGTTTCAGTTTCAGTAGTTTTATTTATTTTTTAATTACTGGCTTGATTGTTTATAATTCAAGTCAGCAGTTAATTTCTTGTAGCCGTTTGCAAACTTCAGACAATCAAAAATAATCTGTTTCATCTGAATGGCATGTTCTCTTGTGGTTCCCATTTTGAAGAGGGACTAAGGGAAATGGAATTTTTTGTTGCGTCATATTTACGCCACAGGGTTCACACGTAGTTACAGAAAGCGAATAGAAATTCACAGAGAATGACGTTAAAAAGAAAACTTGAATAAAAAAATTTGCTTCAGTCACAATGATTTTCAAGATTTTTTTTTTTACAACTGTGGGGATTTTGTTTTCCAACCCATTAATCAAGTATTCGAATTAATAGTATTTTTTTTTTTTACATGGCTGTCCCTGTAGGGGTTTGGGGGGGGGGGGTATTTGTGCAGGGTGCATAATTTGTGCAGGGTGCATAATTGTAGGCACAGGAGTTATAGGGGACTAGGTCTGTGCTACTACATAACAAAACATACAGTGCTGTGAAAAAGTATTTGCTGAGTTCATGCACACATCCACGTCCATCAAGAAAAATCTTAGAACCTGTCTGACAACAGGAAGTAGGCTAAATAATCTCATTACGCCCCAAAACTACATACATTTCTGAACAGATGAGAAACAAACTGACATCTATCAGTCTGGCGAGTGTAAGAAAGCCGTTTCTAAGGCTTCAGGGCTGCAGAAAACTGCAGTGATAGACATTATCCACAATCCCAGTTAACGTTCTCAGGAGTAGACGGGGTACCGCCACTCATCAACAACTCATCCAGGAGGTTCCCAAGAGAATCCAGGATGACACGTGAAGCAGCGCGGATCTCGCTTGCTTCTGTTAGTGTGAGAAAAGACAGACGGACTGGGCGGAAATGGCCTCCGTGGGAGGGTTACGAGTTGAAAACCACTGCTGACAAAACACAAAGGACAACTTTTTGGAAGACGTATGTCCCTTTAAATCAGGAGAAATACAGCTTTTCAGAAAAATAGCATAATTTCAGCATTCAAACACGCTGGACCAGGACTACTTCCTGTAATCGATGGGACCATGGACTCAGTTCTCTACAATAATTTCCTGAATCAGTCCGTCCATCTGTTTGCCACCATCGACTCAAGCACAGCTGTTTTTTTTTTTTTTTTTTTTTTTTTTTTTTTTTTTTTTTTTTTTTTTTTTTTTTTTTTTAGCAGAACAATGATCCGAAGCAAGCTGCCATGTCTAACATTGGGCAAACTGGAGTGTCCTAGTCAAAGTCTGGACTTAAATCTGATTGAAGGGCAGTTTAAAAAAGTGAAGGCCAAAACTCCGCCACAGCAATGGAAAGACAAACTTCCTGACGGAGCTTTGTTCAAGTAGCTTTAATAAATCAAATCCTTATTTCAAATCTGCATTTTTCTATTTACTTTGTTTGATGTCAAAGTTTACTTCTTTTGAAACTCTTAAGTCTAAATAACAGCAAATACTCATTCAGAGCCGTGTTGATTTGCCTTCGCCTTTAATTTTTCCAGCCTTGCTGCTAAAATCCGAAGAACCAGAAATCAAAGCTGTTCTAGTATCACTCATCTGTCCCTCGTCTGTTTCACACGTCCTGACCGCGGACGGACAGGACGCGCGACAAAGCCTGACAGAGCAGGACGAAGCCTCGGCGCCTCGCAGACACACACAGCATCACAACAGCAGGCCAGAAGAAGCCGAGTGCATCGAACTGACAGAAGCCTGAAGGTGTTTGGCAGGTGGAGAGGCGGAGGACCAGCGGTGACTGAGAGGAAGCAGAGGACGGAGGAGAAAAGGAGCGGGGATTCTACCTTATAGGCGACCCGGGGAGGACATTTCTTCCCCAAACCTAGCGGAGGAGACATGTCGCGAAGCATCTCGTACATGTCACGGTAACTTATGCGGCCGCTTCCGTGCGGAGGGGAAGGAGGCGAAGCGGGGACGGAGAGTTCCCGTGGAGAGGACAAAGCGGGGTTGGTTGAAGGTTAAGGCAGCAAAGCGAAGGGGGTAAAAGAAAAATGGCAGATAATGGGGAAAAGAAGAAAGAAAGGAAAAAAAAAACACACACACAGAAATCTTTGTTAATAAGATTTCCAGGGATTTTTCTCTGGAATGCCATTGCAGTTGAATTAATTCATCCAAGAATGGATCCCAGGGGAAGAGGAGGGAGGGATTCCCTTTAATAAAGATGTGATGGGAGGAACCTGGTGGAAGAAATGTGTTGGGTAAGAACATTTCTTTGCTTTAAAGAAGTACTCCTCTGAAAACTGGACCATGACTCTGAAAGCCTTGCAGCAGGTAAAACAGTTTTTCTTTGATCACAGCACCTTACAAAAGTATTCACTCTCTTTGAATTTCACCACATTTTCTCATATTCCAACCCTAAACGGGATTTTATGTGATCGACCATCACAAAGTGGCCCATAACTGAAACGGAAGGAGGAATATACCTGGTTAAAAGATAGTTATAAAGTGTGCCGTGCATTTGTATTCAGTTCCCTGTCCTTTATGGGAGAGTAGCTCTAAAGCAGTCATTGTTGACAGAAACCCATACCTCCATTCTTTTTAAATTCCCACTAGGCCTGAAGGAGAGACAGCCAACAGGTGCTCTGGTGTTATGTAGGGGTGCAACAGGCTTTAAACTCTCACAGAGATACACGGTGGTGGCAGAATCATGAAATCATGAAACTGGTCAGTTGATGGGAAGACGAATGGAGCAATAACGCTAAAAGAGAGCCTATTAGAGGCTGCAAAATGACTCTCACTGCATCGAAGGTTCACCTTCCAGTGAGACGACGACCTTAAAAATACGATGGGATGGATTAGATCAGGGCTCTGCAACCAGAGTGCGAAATACAGGGAGGGTTCGGGGGGGCTCAACCCCCCCGATTAACCCATGAGACCCTCTGAAAGCCTCAAAAGCAAAATTTAAAGGGGGTCTTAAATTGTGTCAAAAAAATTAAAAATGAAATATTTTTTGTCACTAATGGTCACTAAAAAATTTTTAAGCTCAACATGTCCAGTATTTAAAATTCAAAAATTCAATCCTATTCGCGGATGCAAATTAGCCATGTGCGTGCCAAACAGAAGAAAGACGTAACGTTGACAACAATTAATACTAAAAATGTTTCAATTTTAGTATTAGGAACTGATCTTATCTGTTGTGCCTGTGCACTTTATCTGTTTCACTGTTGGTGAATAAGAAACATCCTCTCGAGTCCTTGTATGTCTGGTGAATGTGAAGAATTGACATTAAAGCTAACTTTGACATTGTAATGTTATTGGCCTACTGCATATTGAGAAAATTTACATCGGTATTGCGCAACAATCGGGAGATGGGGACCCCCCCAAATATTGACAGGTATTTCGCACACTGTCTGCAACCTTTACAATCCAAATAGCTTTTTTTGTCCTCTGTCCAGCTTAATAAAATGAGTTCTCAGCCGTAATTATTACACGGTCCTTTGGAAAAAAAACAATGTATGATCTTTAATAAATGTCTGCTATTGTAAATCTGCTGTCATTTTTAAAGGGCCACCGTTTTACTTCTGTTTTTCAGTTTTAAAATAAAGACAAACATCACATTTTTGCAAAAAGAGGACGGATACGTTTTCTTTTATGTGGACATTTGTGGAAAATGGCGTAAGTAAATGCACATATTTTCCAACCTAATGACCAAAAGAATTAACTAAAAAATGTTACTGCTTCTTTTTTGTCATCCTGTTGAGCGAATGCATTGCAGTTCAGTTATCCCATGAAAAAAAATCTAAAGAATAAAACCTGCATTTTTTTTTAGAACATTTGTAATTAAAAACATGAGTTCTTTATCATTTTTATTAAAGTTATTAAGAACGATTGTGGAAGGTCCAAAGAGCCACAGGTTACAGACCCCTCGTCTCGATCAAAATAGATTCATGGGTTAGAAGGGCCTAGTCAAAGTCCAGACCTGAATCTGATGATTAGGATTCTGAGACAAGACTTGCAAATTAGGGCTGTACAATTTTGCCACAAATCAAAATTGTGATTTATTTCAATCATAATTGCGATTTAATTTGGACTTTTCTCTCGCTAACCACAAGCAACAAAAATGTCCTGTGGATAAAGATGTTTGTAAACAAGGACTATTTAAAACAAGAAATTTAACAATTTTTAATTAATCAGAATATTATCATTCTAGTGAACAGCTTTTATTTGAGTTTGACATCAATCCTTGTTGAACATAAAGCTCAACCAACAAACAAGTCTATGTATTAAACAGTTCGACCGCTACTTAATGCTGTGGAGAGAATCCTGAACCTTTCTGGTTAAAAAGTCTGATTATATAAACTCTAAAACGACTAATAAAATTAGATTATCAACTCTCTTCCCTTCCATGTGGAGACAAACCAACTTTGAACATATTATTGACACCTAAAGGTCTGATCCATTAATTGTTGCATAAACAAAAATTGCTGCCCTCTGCGATTTTGAAAATTGTGTTTTTTTTTTTTTTTTAAATTGTGATTTTATTGCAAATGCGATTAATTGTCCAGCCTTATTGCAAATTGGTATTCACAGACACTTGCCATCTATTCTGACTGAGCTGGAGCTGTTTTGCAAAGAATGGGAAAAATGTTGAGTCTGTGGGTGTGAATCTAAATATAAATGCATGCCACACTTTTCAGAGTTTTGTTACAAAACACATGAAAAACGTTTTATCAATTAATTGTATGTCCTGCAATTGCCGGGTTGCCGGTTCGATCCCCCGCTCCCACCGTCTCGGTTGTTGTGTCCTTGGGGCAGCTGTGGCTGCTAGCATAGCTCACCACCGTCAGGGTGTGAATGGGTGACTGTAGTGTTAAGAGCTTTGGGGTCTTTGGACAAGTTAAAGCGCCATACAAGTACAAGACATTTACCATTTGTTCTGGTCTTTATATAAAATCATAACCTGAAACACATTGAATCTTGTGGTTGTTTTTCTGCTTTTCTTCCTCCTCCTCATGTTTACTGTGTCTACACTTCTTTCCTGTGATTTTGATGGCGGCAGCGCCCGGTTGACAAGCTGCCACCTATGTGAATACTTTTGCAAGGTACTGCAAGTCCTGGTTAGTCTTATTCACAGCTTTAACAAGCAAAATGTTTAAACACACAACAGGATAAATTGGGGAGTTTCTTGAAAGCATGTTGATGCCCAAAGCTTTTGTTTTTCATTATTAGAAGTTCGGCTTCAAACTTTTCCAATCCTTCCCTTGCAACTCTTTCAATAGATGAATTTTCAAGGGAGTATTCCTTTAAGATTCCCTCTATTTCTGCATGCTACAGGTTCTCAGCAGTAACCACAGTGAAAACAAGGCGCACAAAGCTCTTCCTTGCTCTTCCTACTCCTCACACTTCTGTATCTAGAAGAAGGCAAACATCCCAGACATCCCAAAAATGATGCTTTCTGCTTGAGCCTGACTTGCTGCTTTGCTTCCGCGCACTCGACATGGTGACGTTAGTGGTTAGTAGAGGATCAGTGAGCAGTCGTATGCATGTGTGCTCAGGTGTTTCTCTGCCAAACGCAGAGAATGAAGACAGACAAACAGAGTCCAAAACCATCACAGCCTCTTTCTTGAAAACGAAGGGACTGCGTGGGAGTGCAAACCTTATAAGCCACCCTGTTGGGGCACTTCTTCCCCAGGCCCAGGGGAGGCGAGATTAAACGCAATAATTTGTACATGTCCCGATAGCATATCCTCCCACTGAAAAAGATGAAACACGTTCAAGAGGTTAGATCAGAGCATCTGTTCAACATCATCAGAAAGCTGCATGAAGATTTTACATCATAACTCGTACAGGTGTAGTTGGCTGTTTGGGTGTGTCTTAAACAGGGGTTTTGGGTGGTAGTTATGAGCAGTCAGTATCTTACGTGTATAGCAATCAGGGGGATCTCACTTTGTAGAATCATTAGGAAATTCTTACAGGGAAGTCGGGAACATTTATCCTCCTAATTCAGGAGCTCAGAGTTAGAAATGCCCTCCAGAAAACGGCCCTGATAGGGACATCGCACAGAGTTTGTCCTTGATTTGAGCAGGCAAGTTTAAACGATCTGCCAATGGAAAAACATTTTTGCACTTAAAAATAGGGACAAATCATATCCATCATCTTCTTTCAAGTTCAGTATATCTAATTATCTTATTTTAGGGGTATAAATACTCATTAATTTGGCAGATAGTCTTATTTACCTGCTTATATCAAGGACAAATACACTCCTTTCAAGAACATTTTACTAATTTTTAGTTCCGTTTTTGCAGTGAACATTCAGGGTGGAGCGCTACGCACTGCTGATTGCTATAATACTCCTATTATTCCTAGTTTCAGTCATCTCATTTTATACCTTTCTAAAGCTGTTGGTCATTTATCAAACTGTCGTCTGCCATTAATTTTTTGCCTTTCTTTCTTTGCTCTTCTTACATTTTTTTCTGCTGGACTTGAATTGAGCTTTTATTTTAACTATTAAAAAAAGCTTTATTTTTTACATGTTATATATTTGCTCCAGTGGAACAATGTGCATTGATGGAGATTTCAACAAAATGTGAACGACCCAAATTGGAGCCAAGGTGATCCTTTTCCTGTCTCTCCTTGTCCTAGTGACTAAAACGGATTCAGGGATCAGAGCAGTTCTTTTAAAACCTGTTTAAAGGAACCTTTAAAAACTATTACAATTGCACATTTTAATTGGGATTTTAACAGGTTTTAAAAGCTAGATTTTGTAGTGTGTCTGCTAGTTTTATTACTTTTCTCTCTCTCCATGTTTTTTTATTTAGCACTTACCTGTTTTACTATGTAGCATTTTGGGATTTGTATAAATATAAAGTGCATTACAAATCCAATGTATTATTATTATTATTATTATTATTATTATTATTATTATTATTATTATTTTTATTTTTTATTTTTATTTTTTTTCTGCAGCCAGCACTGAGCGACAGTAAGGAGCCAAACGGCTGAAGGGAGATTAATGGTTCATGGTTATTAAGTTTAAAGGTTCTTGAATTTTTGTTTACACTTACTGTCTGGTCAACTGGTCTCTCTAAATTGCCCTTTTAAAAGTATTTTTGATTACTTAAATGTTCTAAAAAAATTCATTGTAAATAGAATTAAAAGTGATAATTATACGTAACTTGAAATTACACATCATGGCAGCTTCAATCAATCTCTAAGATAAATAACTCCTTCTTACTGTATTGAAGGAACTGATACTGTATATCTGTGGGCTTTTTTATACAGGGAAGAATTAAACACCGAATAAAGTGGAAGATGGACAGATGCATCAACCCATCTATAAAAAAAATTAAAGTTAAACTGGTTGCTATGGTGATTCCCACCATTTTAATGGGATGGGGAAGGGTACAATGGCACTGTTGTTTAAAACACACATTCATTTGGTATAAAAAAAACAGTAAATAGTATTCTTTTTAACTATTTAAACTAGAAAATAAAGAATCTGCTAAAACTAGTAAGAGTGCTTTTTTTTCTGAGGCTATAATTACCTCTTAACTGAACCTACAATTAGATTTTCTTCCTGTTTCCCAGAACTGAGAACACTATGAGTTCTATCTGTTGTGGGTAAGATACTGACTGCTCCTAGCTACTGCTCACCACCCCACTTTAAAACACATTTAGAAAATCTAATTTGATAGTTGAAAACTTACCCGTGAAGTCTGAAAGATCCAACATTAAACAAATTTTTCTATAAGAAATCTATAAGGAAAAACTTTTCATTTAGAATAAACGTATAAACTCTGATATGTCAAACCCAATAACACCTGAAAACAGACATCATTTTTACACTGAGCCGACGATTTAAAGGAGCTGAACGTTACTGGAGGTCAATCAGAGAACAGCTCAGTTATACTCAGAGGAATAAATTATAATTCCTCCCCCATAATGTCTGTCAGGTGATGGTAAATTCGTATTTTACTTCTCACACCTCTGAGAGAGGCCTGATCAAAGAAGAGAGTCCTGTGAAGCTTCGCTGAAATTTAACGAGCCGAGCATAATCTGAGACAGATTAGCCTTCATGGTGTCTCGCACAGAAATTTGCCTCTCGCTT
Organism: Fundulus heteroclitus; assembly: GCF_011125445.2. Lineage (NCBI taxonomy): Eukaryota > Metazoa > Chordata > Actinopteri > Cyprinodontiformes > Fundulidae > Fundulus > Fundulus heteroclitus. The sequence goes on along the minus strand of NC_046368.1, from coordinate 7,548,968 downwards.
TAGTCAGAAAATAAACTGCGTTAGGTGGGTGTGAGAGAAAATGACGGGCCTGACATAAACCTGCACTCTGCTGTGGCAGTGACAGAAGCGGTTTCACTTAATTTCAATGCAGCAGCAGACAGCAGGGATTCGGAGCCTGCGGGATTATCAGCGGGAAAGGCTGAGAGGACGCGGAGCGTAGCGCTGGATTTACACGCATCCGTCCGGGCAACAGGGGGCTCGTCGCCGCTCTCAGCTCACGCTCTCGGCTCGGGCTTAATGTCATTCATCCGTCGGCGCTAAGATGAGATTTTACCAGTTGCACATCGCAGGCATCCAGCTGGAAACGCAGAAGTCGCCGTGGGACTTTCCTGCGGTTCTTTTAGAAGCAGAACCTCCTCTGTAACGCCAACACTTTTTTTTTTTTACTGCCGGAGCTGTGCTAGGCACCTACCAGGCTGCGGGGTCATATTCAGCCCACACGCGGATGAATTCATCCAGGTGGTGAGGCCCGAGGATGGAGGCGTCCCGAGTCAGATACTCAAAGTTGTCCATGATGACGGCCACAAACAGATTCAACATCTAGGAGATAAAAATAAAGAAAATTAAATGAATGAAAAACGAGACCTCAGCACAGAATAAGAATGTCAACAGAAAGGCTAAGCCTCAGTGAAAAAAAAAATATAAATCCCATAACCGTCGGTATTTCTGCAATGAACACGTTTAAAATCGTATTAATCTGGAATATATGAAAGACTAAAAGTGACCCTTAATTTTTAAGTTTGATAAGAAAACCCAGAGCTTCAGGTGATGGAAACATGAAAAAAAGCATAAAAATATCTACATGTTCATGTAAATAAGATGGGGCAGTAGGAGAATTAAAGTAGTTTAACATTACTGTATTTTTCAGACTATAAGGCGCACTTAAAATCCTTAATTCTTCTTAAAAATTGATGGTGCCTCTTATATATTATTAACGTTGTGCTTACTGACTGATTTTATGTGGTACAATGCTCTCAAAAATCTGTTAAAATATGTAAGTACGACTTTGATAAGCAACGAAGCTGCTCCGCTCAATGGATATTAGGAGCATTACGGCATAGACATAATATAAGAGTAGACGCGTCATTGGGCGGGTTCTGCCTATGCTGCGATGCGTCAGAGCGTCCGCCATCTTAAATGTGGCAAATCTGCAGTTACTCAGTCACTTAAACAGTATCAGAGGGACTTTAATCTCTGAATATACTTTGTATTCGTAGTATTTTTTGTAATATTACAAGTTTATTTTCATATCCCTTTAGCTTCATTCTCCTGAATTTATTCTCCTAAAGAATAAAAATATTTAAAATAATCTAACCTGGCCCTATTACTCCAGGAGTGAAATAATTCTGCAAACTGTGATTATTCTGGAAATGTTCCCCCCTAATTCTCATAATATGATGTTTTTATCATAACATTATCACTTTTGTGTTTGTTTGTTTATTTTTACTTTATTTACCTAGTACTTTTTTTCTCATATTATTAATTTTACCTCTTTAATACTCCCCCAAAAAGTCTGTTCCTAAAGGTTCACATGTGACACGGTTTAAATGAAATAATGAAGACCACAATGTTTAGATTTAACAAATTGATCCTTATATTCATAACACATACACATGCAAATATATATATATATATATATATATATATATATATATATATATATATATATATATATATATATATATATATATATATATATATATATATATATATATATATATATATGTGTGTGTGTGTGTGTGTGTGTGTCTGTGTGTGTATTTATTGCAGCACAGGAATGAGGCATCTTCTCTGATCCACGTTCACAATAACAGAACTCAACTTTTTTCTGCCACATACAATATGGCGGTGACGTTGACGTGCGAACCTGCGCCCTATGACGCGTCTACGTATATATGTCTGTGCTAGCAACAATAAACTTAGTAAGTTAATTCAATATAAAAGTTTATTTTGGCCTTATGTTAGAAACAGGGCAGTGTTATATATAAAGCAAAAGGATTTTTCATGGAAACTTCCATGATTGAAGACCCTCATCATACAGATTAGTCTCTAATAGTAGTTTAGGAATATGGGTGAAATACCTCGTAAGTTACATAAAAGTAACCACATGTGTTGCCACCAAATAATGTTTCCACGGTAAAACCTCTCTGAGCCAGAGGGCCTTTAATGAGCACCGGGTAACTCACTGATTTCCTCAAAAGCCTTTTGTTGTGCAAGAAGAATCGCTTTGGGAGTTTTTTTTTTTAATATAATTTTCATGTTTAATCACAACCAAAAGTCAAAGCTGACTATTCCTGACTGACCTGCACACTCTCTATCCTTTTTATAGATCATCTTTGTGCCACTGGATGAAGAGCAATTTAAAATATTGGGAATAGTAACAGGCCTTGAATGGACTATAAGGCGCTCTTAAAATCCTTATATTTTCTCAAACATTGATGGAGCGCCTTTTATATGATCACCGTTTTGTTTACTGACTGATTTTCTGTGGTACAATGCGCCTTAAAAATCTGTTATAATGTGTAAGTACGACAAAGCTGCTCAGCTCAATGGATATTAGGAGTATTACGGTACACTGTGTCACTACCTGATAGGACCCCTGAGCTGTCTACCAGACTGCCTGACTGTAATGTCTAAACTAGAAGTGCATTCATGTAAATCATCCTGGAGTACCACTGAGCTATATAATACACCGGAGTGCTGATTTTGCCGAAAAACTGAAGTCACTGGCCGCCATCTTGCTACTCCCTACTCTCACAGAATCCCATAGGATTTGGTTGCAACAACAAGCAGTTTTCTGGCTGTGTGAAAACGTTTCATAGGTGATTCTACAGTCAGTGGATGTACTAACACTATCAACTACTAGGAAATTAGGTGCTGAAATATTTTACATGTTATTCATATTAAATATATGTATATGTATATATAAGTATGTGTATGTGTATATATGTATATATATGTATACACATATGTAAATATATGTTTTTGTATATTGTTATTTATATATTTATAAATGTTAAAGATATATATTTAAATGAATAAAATGCAAAATATTTCAGCACATGACTTTCTCAGTACTTGATATTTTTAGAACATAAGATAAAACTATATATGGCATTTGACACTGTGTCACTACCTGATAGGACCCCTGAGCTGTCTACCAGACTGCCTGACTGTAATGTCTAAACTAGAAGTGCATTTATGTAAGGCAGCCTGGAGTACGCGTTAGCAACAATAAACCTAGTAAGTTAATTCAATATAAAAGTTACGTTTATTTTGGCCTTATGTTAGAAACAGGGCAGTGTAGTCCAGTTACTCTGTCCTCCTGACAGAGACGGATAGAGAGTTTGGACGTGAAGGAGGGATATTACACACTTGGCAAGAATATTTAATATGTCTTATAATCGGGAAATATATGGTATACAATCACTATTGTCTAAAGTTTTTTTTTTTTTTTTTTAATCATAAATCCACTGCCAGAATATCAGTTTCAAGCTAAATAGAATTGACCGTTCTCATTATGGAAGGTACTGACCAGGAAGGAGCAGAGGAAGATGAAGGACACGAAGTAGAAATAGGCGAAGTCGCTGCCACACTCTTTTCCCGAACTTCCTGAGAGTTTATCACACGGTCGGTTACTGAGGCAAGCTAGCATGATCTCATGCCACGCCTCGCCTGTTGCACTCCTGATGAAACACAAAGCAAAGCACAGCGGAGAAATGTTCATGCCAGCGTTGACGTGGATGTTGGTGTCACCAGCGTTTTCTGAGAGGCCTGCAGGTTTCAGGAAGTGGGCCGGGTTACCTGAACAGGAGGGTCAAGGCCTGGAAGAAGGTCTGGAAGTTGTTGTGGTGATTTATGGAAGTCTCCTCGTTCAACTCAATGTTACCAAACACCTGAGGAGAGCCGATGGTAGTTAGAGAAGGAGATCTGATTTCAGAGTAGAGTCTATTATAGATGATCTCACCAAGCACTGACGTCTACCTTTAAAAAACATGTAACTTTCTCATTCATTTTGAATATACATCAATAAGGATATGTAAACTGGATCTTAAACTTGTGTTTAATTTTGAAACTAAAGAGGATTTTATGTGACGGACCAACACACAATGGGCCCAAACTGCCAAGTGGAAGGAATAAAACCATAAAAAGTGGATTGTGGATTTGAATTCAGGCCAAAAGAGATTATGTAGAACATGCAGCATGTCTCTTTGTGTATGTCTCTACCACTGAGCTATATAATACACTGGAATGCTAATCGCCCGCTGTTAGAACGAGTCGCTTTGAAGCCACCAGCCGCCATATTGGTACTCCCTATTTCCCCCCAGTAATTAGGGAATATGTGCGCTACAGCATCGAATAATGAGGATTTTCTCATGTTCATGGGGGCTTAAAACTGTTAAAATGTCAAATGCCATATAGTTTTATTGTGTGTTCTAAAACTGTTAAGTACTGAGAAAGTCATGTGCTGAAATATTTAGCATTTTATTTATTTAAATATATATCTTTAACATTTATAAATATATAAATAACAATATACAAAAACATATATTTACATATATGTATGCATATATATACATCTACACATACTTATATATACATATACATATATTTAATATGAATAACATGTAAAATATTTCAGCACCTAATTTCCTAGTAGTTGATAGTGTTAGTACATCCACTGACTGTAGAATTACCTGTGAAACGTTTTCACGCAGCCAGAAAACTGCTTGTTGTTGCAACCAAATCCTATGGGATTCTATGAGAGTAGGGAGTAGCAAGATGGCGGCCAGTGACTACACTTTTCCGGCAAAATCAGCACTCCAGTGTATAATATAGCTCAGTGGTCTCTACCAGCTTTACACATCTAGATACTGAAATCTCTTTCCACAGAAGCTTTAGCTCTGCCATATTGGATGGAGATGGATATCAGTTTTTTAGTTTTTCAAAAGTTTCTTAAATAGATTTAAGTCTGGACATTAGCTGAGCCTTTTAATGGGAAGGCTGTGTGATTTTGGGTTGTCGTACTGCTGGAAGGTGAACCTCTGACCCAAACGCAGGTCTTTTGCAGCCTCCAGCCGGTGTCTGCAGGTGTGTTAGAGCAACGCTGCATCCAAAAGTTGCAGGACAGATGCTCTCAAGGACTCAAGGACTGGCTCACATTGAATGTGTTTGACGTAAAACCCGACTCACACTGCTCCGGTTTGTAGCTGCGGCTCTGGCTGTGGAAAGGGTGGTGACTAGACTAGAAATTCATGTGGTCCTTTCTGATGCTATTCCTCACAAATGATCAGAAAACAGCCATGGTTTTAATTTTTTAGGGGCAAAACCTGTTCACCGCGTGCTTAAATATCCTATTTCCTCTTCCAAAAGCCCCTCTGTCTCTTCATGTTTCTGTGTCAGCGTTTTCTTTACTTTAGTCAACCTACCTAGGTTGGTGAGGAGATTTTATTCTGAAATTCACCAGAACTTTATTCTGTCTAGCGCCCCACGTTTTCTGTTTAGCTCGTGAAATTATGGGAACTTGATTCGGTAACTGGACCCGCAACTGATGTGAGTTGACACATTGATTTTTAGTTATCTGGGTTCCTTTCGGCGCTACAACCGTATCTGCACCGCATATGATGTGAGCCTGGCGTTATCCAGCGTTTTATCCTGATATTCACCAAAACGTTACACTTTTTAATTATTTTATTCAATGTGAGCCTGGCATTACACTTCTTTGCTTAATGGTTTTCTTCTGAATCGTCCTGTGTTTGGCTTCATTGATCTTCCCATTAGATCTGAAGAGCTTTCCTGGCCCTGCAAAAAAAAAAAACTCAGCATGATGCTGCCAACACCATGCATGATTGTAGGGATGGTGTATTAAATGCGATCTCCATAGTTAGTTTTCCTCTATACATCCTATTATATGTCTTCCCAAAAACTTCAAAGTTGGCCTTACTCGACTAGAGCTCCTTCTTCCACAGGTTTGTTGTGTCCCAAAAGTCAGATTAAGCTTTACTGGTCCGGATTTTGTGTGAAAGCAAATAATTTCACCTTGGTTTCACATGTTCACGGCATGCAGATATTAAGCAGAAATATATAACCCTTAGAGGAAATAAAATCTAAGATAAAAAGAACAACATGTCCATATATATATAGTTACACTCAGTTTTTGTAAAGGCAGAGTAAAACAGGGCAAACAGGCTTATTTTGGGCTTATTTTGTTTCACTCAGGCTGGAAGGTGATCATTGTGTTCATCAGAGAAACAGCCTGGAGGAAGAAACTGCCACAGCAGCGTCTCATTTTAACACACAGCGCTCAGTAGTGCCAACCTGAAGGTAAAAGCATAAACAGTTTATGTGCATGATGTCTGCGGGGTCTGCAGAGAAGTTAGCTGCTCTGTTCCTGACACTTGACCTGTACAAGTCCTGGATGGAGGGATGGATGGAAATTACATTAAACTTGTCTTCTCTTGTTTTTTTCTCTCACAACAGATTGTTTCTTGCCAGTTTTCAATAAAAAAAACAATTCTGTGGCGAATATGACTAATAATTGTCTACTGGTTCCCCACCTGAGCTGTGGATCTCCGCAACTCCTCCAGAGTTACCATGGTCCTCTTGGCTGCTCTTTTAACTTATTTTCTGATAAGTTTAAACGTCTCCACAGCGTTCTCCTTGGCCTTTCTCCTGTGTTCCTTGGTCTTCATGATCCTGTTTGTTAACTAATGTTCTCCAATAAACCCGAGAGTCCTTGACAGAAGATCTGGATTTATGCTCAGATCAAAAGTCCCATTATTAATTAGGTGACCTCTGAAAGCAAATAGGCTGCAGTGGATTTTAGAAAATAAAGAAGGGGGCACCAGATTAAAAGGGCCTGAATACAAATGCACCTAACGTATTTTTTTTTACATTTTATTTGGAAACCATTTTAAAAACAATAGACAATTTTCGTTCCACTCACTAGTTTGGCATGAAACAGTGAATTCTTCCAAGAAGTCAGGCTTCTAAGACTTTTTCTTTCTTAGAGGTAAAACCATTTTGTTGTTGTTGTTTAATTATTTCTATAATACTACAGATATTTCACCCTCATGCACAGCCCTTTGAAAGGCCCAGAACATCCCTATTTCCCAGGAATCCCGACTTGTTGGTTTTTCTCGTTATCACCACCTACCTGCATCCCGATGATAGCGTAGATGAAGAACAACATGGCGATAAGCAGGCAGACGTACGGCAGGGCCTGAAAAAAACAAACACAAATACATTTAAAGTAGAACTATCCGGGAAAGCGGCGTCACACAGACACGATTTCATCTCCTCTTGCTCCTTTTTTAATCTCTTCAGCCCCTTCTGTACTCTCGGGCTCACTAACATGATTCTCCACAGAAGACGAGCTCCCTTTGTTAGATTTCTGCTCCTATTCGGGAACTTGAGCAGTGAACTCGACCGGCAGGGCTGATTCCTTTGACCTGCTATTTATAACGCTCCGAGGAGGAGGCCAGCAGTTCTTGTAATTAAATAGCCACCTTTTAAGACTCCGCGGCTACTGTCTGTCTGTTGTTGCCGGGCTTAAAAGCTCTCACCGCTGACATAAAACCTGCTATAAATTCCCTGAGCTGTGGCCCCGGCGCTCCACATATAACTCAACTTCTCCCAAGGGGATTTAGAGAGCGAGTCGGCACCATGTGGAAATCCCTACCGCCGTCCGCCGACGGGTTATCAAGCTGGAATTTAAAGGAAACAGCATCTATTTCCTGAGGTGCATCGGTGCGTTTGTTCAGGAGTAAACCGCACTCAATTAGAGTGGCTAATTAGTCGCATTTCTGGAGAAAAATGCTTTTATCTTTTGCTTTTAGACAAACGTGATTATTCTCTATTCGCTCATTAGCACACTTCAGTCGCCCACAAACGGACGCGGCTGGGGCTTCTTCACTCACCTTGAAGGACTGAACGAAGGTCCACAGCAGGATGCGGATGGTGTAGCCCTGCCGCAGCAGCTTGATGAGTCGAGCCGCCCTGAACAGCCTCAGGAAACTCAGGTTTATCATCTTGTTCTGGAAGAATAAAATAGTCTCCGTGAGGAATCGGGACGTACGCGTTCAATGACGTTGAAGTTGCGGCTGTGGGAAGGCCATTTCAGGCTGATTTGTCTATTCCAGAACCGGTTTCCATGAGGGCTGGGGATCCAGTTTGAACACCCAATCAGGTCCAAGTTTAGGCAATTCTTTACAAAAACTGAACTCTTTAGCTTAAAGGTGTTCATAAACCCCACTGGAACTGCCAAGACTCCAGTACGGCTGCAACTGAAGATAGCCGGAGCTGTCGGTATCCTCAGACAGACGAGAGGAAAGTCTTATCCTTCTGATCCACGACGATGGGAAGCGTGTTTAAAGGAGAACTGAACATTGTGCCACCTGCTAAGCACAGTGGTTCCAGCATCATCCTGTGGGGCTATTTCGCTGCTAGTGGTACTGGTACATTGTTTCTTCAACTTTGCCTCAAATCAAATGCTAGACGCTTGAGACTTGAACATCTACGGGTGTTTCAGCAGGACTAAGATACCAACCGTGCAACAAACCGGGTTTTAGGATAGATTAGGCAAGCATTAAGGTTCTAGGAGGACCCTGAACTCAGCACAAAACCTGTGGACTACGGTGAAAAAACAGAAAACCAACTGACTTAAATGATGCTAATTAACCAAGGAGAGTGGTCCAAGCTTGTTTAAGACTACAAAAAAAGGCAAAATTTGTAAACAGACATTTAATCAAACATTTGTGAATAGCTCAAATAAACAAATTAAAGCCCAAGATTAAAAGCCTGTGCTGAGGTTAGATACAATGTTCACCAACACTGCAACCAGAATCTCCCTGTTTGACCCGTAGAAAGAGGAGATTAATAGACACTTTATGTTTTCTTGTTGGACATTAGGTGTGTAAGCGCAGCAGATGGACTAGTTACAGCTGAGGCACTCAGTTTATAGCCGACGCTTTTAAACAACGACTGCTGGAGAGAACAACACACACACTGACCGAGGGGAGGGGGGGGGGGGGTTATTGGAAGGAACTAAAGAAGAAGAACCAGCAGGCAACAAGAAAAGCCACTTACCGTCTAGAGGTGTCAGATGTGACAGAGGAGGCAAAGTGAAGGCACAGGCGCCAGGATAGACACAGCAGATGATGGAAACAGGCAAACAGAAATAAGAGAGAAGCGAGAAAGGAGACAGAAAAGAAGACTGATGTCCTCATGAGGAAAAAACACAGCAGGCGTTGGCACACGGAAGCTGCATCGCCCTGCCTCAGTCCTCAACATCAGCAGAATCTAATTCCCTTTTTGTAATGTTTGGCCAGTTTTTTCTTTTTCTCTCGGCATACATTTCTTTGAAATGACCACATCTTCAGCACATCTGCTTTGATTTCGATGTTCTAACGTTGAGGTTTCTCGATTACTGCTGTGGTAAGCTTTAGATTTAAGGACTCAGACCAGGAGAGTACAACAAAGTATGGCTTCTCTAACTGCTCCGAGGGTGAAAATACATCACAAAGTCCATTTTCCTCACTTCTGTGCACAATTGTAGGTAAAGCCTATTAATTTGGGAATCAAATACTTTTAATGAGTTGAATTTTCCAGAAACCTTACCCAAATAAATACTACATAAAAGCTAATTTGATCATTTTAAACTTTTTTTTTTACCAGAATACCCCATCCAAATAAAATGTGCCCCATGCAGCTGTGATCGTAGACCAAAGTTTGTTAACTGTCTGTTGGATGCAACAATCACAATGGTGGTTGCATGTCTTACATTTATCTCTGTGAACAATATGTCTGTGATGCTCCCAATCACAGTCACAAAGTCAAACACGTTCCAGGGTTCTTTCAGGTAGTTCTGAAACACAGACACAAAAATAAATTAAACTTATTTTGTAAATGTTCTGAGTTATTCATTATATTTTAATCATCATTGGGGGAAAAAAAATTAGACGCTGCGTTTTTAACAATGGCTTGTATATGTGTAAATTAAAAATGTACACATATAAAAGCTCAATACATGCTGGTATACAAATGCTGGCAGCATCTCGTGCATAAATCATGTGGTGCTGTCTGCACCCTGAACACCCTGAGGCAGGTCCACCATCCGGTTCCTGAGGGTGGACCTTTCTGCCAGGCCCCCACAGCTGTTTCCTTTGAACTGCTACAGCAGCAAAGCGTTTCAAAAGGCAGATGTGAGCTCAGCAGCTAAACAGGTGGAGTTAAGTGGTGTGTGAGAAAAGCTATTTATTAAATGGGCCTTGTAAACGGAATCGAGCAGAAGGTAAAACGCGTCACTGCAGACCAGACGGCCCCAAGTCTGAAGATTAATGCACCTTCCTGATAATTCATTCCTAAACTAAAAGTTGAAAAACCCTTTTAGCACCTTATATCGTACGTTTTTGATTGTGAATTGACATTCTAAAATGGGAAGATTTTGACATTAATGATACTGATATAATTTCACAAACATCTACTCCAAATAAAGGATAAAGCCTCTGAAATTAATAAGTTTTAAAAGCCTACTACTTGTTCACTTCAGTTAAACGGGACATATAATGCTTTTAAGTTCTTTCTTATCACATTGAAATCATTCAGTTGTGGTGTATATATAGTGGAACAGCAATTCTTTGCTCTGAAATCCTTGTTAATTTACCCTCAGGTCCCCCTTTTTGCCCCTGTTCTGAGTTGCAACTAAGAGCAACACTGCAAAAACAGATCTAAAAATAAGTAAAATGTTCTTAAAATTAGTGTATTTATCCTTGATTTGAGCAGGTAAATAAGATGATCTGATAATGAAATGAGTATTTTAACCCCTAAAATAAGATAATTAGACATTCTGCACTTGAAATAAGATGGAGATGAGTTGTTCGTATTTTAAGTGCAAAAGTCTTATTCCATGCACTGGCAAATCATCTTATTTACCTGCTCAAATCAAGGACAAATACACTAACTTTAAGTACATTTTACTTATTTTTAGTTCCGTTTTTGCAGTGAACTCGTTTTGGCGCCGTGTCTTTAATTCTAAAGGAGGCACCTCACACCCCACCCCCTCCAGGTCGACGAGCGTTCCACTCCACCCCGTTCGGCCATTATTGTAATATGCTGGGGGACGGTGTAACGAGCAAGCTAACAGTTGCTAAGTGTTAGCTTGTTAAGCTTGCTACATTCTCCATGTGAACAAGGATTTTTTTTCTCATAGTCGGGGTGGGAAGAACATGAAAAAAGTTTGTTTTGGCTCTGTCCTTTCATACGGCACGGAGAGCTGGCAGACACAAATGCCCATGGTATGCTCTGGCATTATTTATAAAGAATGCAAATACCAGGGATGTTCGGTGCTACAAGGGCAGGACTGCCCTGCTTGGATAGATTATAGAGTAAACGGTGCAAGTAAGCAGGACTGGCATGTTCAACCTCTTAAACTACCAGAGTTGAACTGTGGGACTGCAGTTAGACAGACGTGTGAGAAATTTCAGCTTCTCCAACACACCCATCTAAATCCTGTCCAATCACAATAGTCAGACACCCCTTGAGAAAAAAAGTTCTGCCCAGATCTTGTGGTGAGAACAAGCAGGGAGACACTCAAAGACGGGCCTGAGAGATCCAAATGACGTCATTCGCTGTGCTAGATAGACAAATTGTCTCTATTGTCTTGGAGTATGTACAGGCCTTCATCTGCAAATACTGTGACATAAAAAAAATATAATATAAAAGAGGGAAAACTGAAAGGCATGACAAATAATACCCAAAAATAACAAAGATGTCTATGCAGTTTCTGGACAGACTAAAACATTCTTCATTCCTAGAGACTCCAAGTACACAACATGTATTTAAGGGCTAAAAAAAGTGGACTTTGGATAATATATCCCTTTGAGGATTCGTCTGTATTTTACCTGCAAAAGACAGCAGTGAGAATGATGTCTTTTCTGAGTCAGGAAGAAATTACTTAGGAGGTGTTGTGCCAACAACCACTTATAGTCAAGTTAAAGGTTTAACAGACTCAAGCTAAAATTCAAGTAGATTAAAGGTAAAAGCTCAGCAGAGTCAAGCTAACAACCAACTTAAAGTCGAGCAAACAGGTATCCGAGTCAAGCTAAAAGCTACTGAGTAAAGCTAATTGCTACCCAGAGTCGAGCCAAGAGCATCTCAAATACAAACAAATAGCGACTAAGAATCAAACTAAAGCTACTTACAGTAAAGCTAATAGTTACTCTGAGTCTAGCTACATAGAGTGAAAGTAATAGCTAATTGGGGTCAAAGTTTTGTTTATTCAAAGTCATGCTAATTGCTAGCCACGGTCAAGAGCAAATTAAAAACAAGCAAAGCTAATCAGTGTCAAGCTAACAAACAATCCGTGTTGGTGTTGGGTGAAATGGAAAAAAATCTCTATGACTATAATACTTTTGTGTTTTATATCGTAATGTTTAGAACAGTACAGACAAGTTACTCTGTCTGTAACACTAACAGCAGCGTGACCAGGTCACTTAATAGCTCTTGTTGTGCATCTTGTTGTCCATGGTGTCATGTATCAAGTGAGATCCGGTGGTGGCTTGGTACTGAAGCCACAGATAATGATGTATTGATGTCTCAGAGTGAAATGTAATCCAAAGTCTGCACATGTAGTCTTTTATTTGCAAACTTGACCAATTCTACTTTTTTCATCAGCAGACTTCCCGCCTGAACGCTCTGCTCTGGTGCGGCGAGCCTCAAAAACAGAGCAGTCGTGTATTTTAGAAAAACAGCAAGCGCCAGCCCTTATGAGACGTTTCAGAAATGCACCGCAGTGCATCGGGTGGAACCAGTCTGGCTGACTAGAGTTGCCACGATCAGCCACCGCAGCGCTTCTGTGTTCAGTGGAACCCCAGGGTTAGCCTCTCTTAATCAAGATAACCAATAATCAGAACCTAGCTAACAGCTAATTAGGGATAAGCTTGTAGTGAAAAAAGGTCTTTTAAAGGGGGGTGTGGTGGTTGAATACCTGCAGAAGTGTTAGGATTTGCTCACAGACCCAAACATTGTGGCAGCTACAGTGTGTCCTACAGTGGTCTGGCACACTTTGATAAGGACAGCAGTCAGCTTTGCTGTGCATGACCTAATTCCAACCTAGTTTGATAAGCACGCATTCTGACACAGACTCTTGACCCCATGTGTTAGCAAACTATTTAGAAATGATAGTTGAAGTCAATTTGTGACATCAACTACCTGAAATAACAACCTGTAGGGATACGCTTTATACATTATACAAAACATGTATTCTCAACAATGTATCCCATAGCTCTCAACTCTCACGCATTGACCGTGTGACACACGCATTTCATCAATTGCACACGCTCACACGCATTACTTTGAAAATCTCAATCTTACAATGAAAATCTCACTCTTGAAACGCACGCGTACGGACGCTTCACGTCATGGCGGAACCAATTTGTGGTACAATGGTTTCCGCACGTCCAGTAGTAGCGGTAACACAGCTGCAAGGACCGGCGCCGCGCAAACAAGGTTCCCTCATCCAAAGTGAAACACTTCTACGGTCCGTGTTGTGTGCGAATTAAATGGTAAGTCGGCATGTGTTATTAAAGTCCGTGTAAAATAGTGACCGTCTTGAATCGAACAACAGCACCCCCCCCCCCCCCCCCCGTTGGACCGTCTTCAATCGACCAACAGCACCCCCCCGTCAACAATCTCACTCTCAACAATCGTCAAAAGTTGAGAGGTATGATGTATCCTGTATCCTGTTTGATCCTAAAACAAATGAGCATGCAGAGGTTTTGACATTGAAACAGCCAATGTCAAGCTACTTGACTCTGCTCTGCTACTCAGAGTAAAGCTAGCAGCCAATCAGGATCAAAATAAAAGACAGTTCTAGTCAAACTAATCACTGCGCTTAGTCAAGCTAACAGCTAATCATGGGTGAGCTAACTGCTACTCAGAGTAAAGCTAACAGCCAATCAGGATCAAGATAAAAGACAGTTCTGGTCAAGCTAATCACTGCGCAGAGTCAAGCTAATGGCTAATCATGGCGGAGCTAACTGCTACTCAGAGTAAAGCTAACAGCCAATCAGGATCAAGATAAAAGACAGTTCTAGTCAAGCTAATCACTGCGCGGAGTCAAGCTAACAGCTAATCATGGGTGAGCTAACTGCTACTCAGAGTAAAGCTAACAGCCAATCAGGATCAACATAAAAGACAGTTGTAGTCAAGCTAATCACTGCGCTTAGTCAAGCTAACAGCTAATCAAGGTTGAGCTAGCATCTACTCGGAGTAAGCTAATATACACATGGTGACCAGATTTTTTAAATGAAAAACGGGGACGTCTCCGATTTTGTTAACTAAAGGGGGCTGGGGGGAGCACTTGGCTCAGCTGTTCTACTACATTGGGAGAGAGGTAGGACCGGGTAAATAGTTCTTTCTGCATGTAACTTTTTTCCTCTGTCATGAAAACCTTAAATCGGGGGCAGCTTTTGGCGGACACATCATCCAAAATGGGGAGTAGAGACTTTAGGATGTTGTCTCTACTCCTACTACTAGTCAGTCCGGCTGACAGCCAAACGGTCATATACTACAATAGAGGTTGTTGTCAAAATAAAGAACAGGTCTTCAGTGTACAGCAGATTGTTTTCAACAGCTCACCAGTGGATTGAAAGCAATAATCTTAAGGATGCACTCCAGTGTGAAGAGGCCAGTGAAGACGATGTTGAGGTATTTCAGCATAGACTCGTAGACCATTGGAGCTCCGTAGAACTGAGGACAGAAGGTTAGACAGCATCTGAATGCGTGAAACTGTTATAGAGCAGGGTATAGAGTTTAAAGGTTTTCCTTTTTAATCTGACTGCATCTGGACAGCATTCTGAAAATGAAAGAGTAAAAGCAGCTAATAGCCATTAGATTACTCACACCTGCTTATAAGCTTTATGTACAGTGATAATGTACGTATCTGTCGGTCCCAAGTGTTAGTTACACCGTAACCCACTCAAATATCTGTGGGGGTTGTTGTATCTACCACTTTGGGCATCACAGATGATTATGACATGAGACTGTACCATTATCTCAGACTAAACAGGTCTGTTGTGTTGGCTTGGCTAGGCTGTTTTATTCTTGCTGAGATGTCTCACTATCAATAATTTGTAAATTGTTGTAAGATAATTAGTTTGCTCTCATTAAGGGAGTTTTCTTTAACATATATCACTGATAATTGTACCCCAAGAATAGTAATTCATTCAACTTTACCATAGGATAGGAAAAAAAACACTGCCTTATCAAAAACAGCAGGGGAATAACAAATATCAAAGCTGCACCCAAATCACGACATGAAAATAATTTTCTGGGGTTTGTTTGTTTTGAGAAAATATCTCTTTTATACTTCCTCCTTATCAGGTAAATAGAAGTCAAACTTGAGGAGATCAAAACGTTTGTGGTTCTTTCTCTTACTGTCAATATTGACTCTGAATCGAATCAAATCAGGCGAGTCCATTCGGCTGCTCTCTCATTCAGGGATCACCGCAGCAAGTCATTAAAACTTAAACACAGACTTGGCAGAGTTTTTCCACCAGATGCCATTCCTGGTGCAATCAGGATTTGAACCCAGGTCATAAACCGCTCGCAAGAAATGTACTTGTAATGTATGCAATTACCAATGCTGTAGCGGTAAAGGCAATAAAATTGTGAAGTTATATCTAAGCTCAAATTAACAATCATTAACTGGTGGTCCTCCAGCAACATGGGGCCAACAAGAGCATTGAAGCTGTTCTGCAAAGCATTAAATCATTCATAAATAAGGCACAATCCTGCACAGAAATCCGCCATTGGGCATTTCTGGAAGGGTTGAATTTGTTCTTGGTTTCACCTGCGATACTTCACCACCACAGTGATCAGATTTCTCAGGCAGACGTCAATTGAAACACAGCAACGAGAAGCTCTGTGCTTCAGTGTGTCACCGTTTCTGCTTCCTGAATCTTTAGTCAGATTTAAACTTCCAACATGGTGAATTTATGTAAAAAAGTAAAATGCTGCCCTGGTTGGTGCTCAGCTGAGGTAAATGGTTTAAATGAATTACAGGCTTGAAGCAGGTTTTAAATTCTTGCATGGGGTGCAGGTATTTTTGGTGATTTCACTGGAAAAATTAACAGAGGAATCTTCAGTTTTTAAACTCACATTTGAGCTGTAGTTTTTACTTTCGAGGCGATGCATGATACGCACTGATACTGGAGTTTATTGTTTCTAACGTAACGGCCTCACTCCCCTGCAACCTTCTGTTACACATCTGCCTTCTGCTTCCTTAATATCTCTTGCGCTTTTTTACATATTTCCCTCAACTATTGTGGGCTTTAATTTTAATAAAATGATGATCACTGTTCTCAGTTAAGGAAAGTTCTGGCCTTTGAAGAATCATTCTGCTCCTTTCACCATTAAAATACAGACTATGTTAATTTTACATCCTTTAAAAAGCACACTATTTTAAATGAGTAAATGGGTTTTCATCCATAGGATAGTCTGACCTATGAATTGCAAAGCAATAAAAGGCTTTAAATAAAATATATTCAAGTTGACCCATGAATTTCTCCAAGATTAATTAATTGCAATGTTTTCTCTCATTATAAATGTGACCCAGCCAGAGCACTACCTTTGGATGGTGGGGGATTTCTGAGGAGAACTGGCACTTTGCCTCATTAGCAAAAGTAATAACTGACCTTCATCATCAGCACGACCGTGTTGAGGGCAATTAAAGTCATTATGGCGTACTCAAAAGGTGACGACACCACAAACTTCCACATCTTGTACTGGAAGGACTGCTTGTTCTCTGGCATGTATCTTGTAAGTGGCCTGGCGTTGATGGCAAAGTCAATACAGGCCCTCTGTTTGTGGAGAAGACACAGAAAAAACATTGGTTGAGTGGATTTATTCTCCAGTGGAGATAACATTTAACTACAAAACACCAGGGGATTTGACTGACAACTGAGACTCCCTCATAACTTAAAAACACTCGACAAGAAAAAGCACCTCATGATTGAGAGGTTAAATAGAGAAAACAGGATCCTTCCTGTTCAATCTATGACTTATTCTATAAATCAGGCCGGGGCTGGGATGTCTGCAGTTTATATTTATAGCAGGACCAGCTTGAGCTCCGGATTCTGATTAGATTAGCATTTGTTGTGCAAACAAACGTTTGCTAGAAACTGGAGTTAATGCAGATAAAACCCGTGTCTGTCCCATTCGCATACAGATGAGTGCGTATCTGGAGAAGCATAAAACCGGAGCATCACCTCATTCTTCTCTAAGCTGCACTCCGACATGGCCTTGTCTCCCTGCTCCTGGAAGGTGATGATGATCAGAGCCACAAAAATGTTGACAAAGAAGAAAGGAAACACCACAAAGTAGACCACATAGAAGATGGAGGTCTCCATGCGGTAGCCCGGGCTGGGGCCCTGGTCTTCATATGTGGCGTCCACAGAGTGCTTCAGGACCCTGAAGAAAAAAAATGCAACAGCCTGCAGATTATCCAACACACACTCAGAGATAAAGCACTTTAATGACACATTTAATGACATCAACAAGAGGGATCACAAATCTCCAATTGTAGCTTCCCATCATTGGCTTTCTGTTAAATCAAGAATAGAATTTAAAATTCTCCTTCTCACGTATAAAGCCCTTAATAATCAAGCTCCATCATATATCAGAGCTCTGATTACCCCGTATGTTCCTAACAGAGCACTTCGCTCCCAGACTGCAGGTCTGCTGGTGGTTCCTAGAGTCTCTAAAAGTAGAATGGGAGGCAGATCCTTTAGCTATCAGGCTCCTCTCCTGTAGAACCAACTCCCAGTTTTGGTCCGTGAGGCAGACACCCCGTCTACTTTTAAGACTAATCTTAAAACTTTCCTTTTTGACAAGGCTTCTAGTTAGAGTGCCTCATGTTACCCTGAGCTACCTCTATAGTTATGCTGCTATAGGCTTAGGCTGCTGGAGGACATCAGGGTCTATTTCTCTCACTCTGTTGAGTTCTCCTACTGTTCTCCAATTAGCATTATTTGTTGTTATTTCAACCTTTAACTTTTTGTTCTTTGCAATTTTTCTCTTCATAGAAGATACACCTGGTCTGGCGTTCTGTTAGCTGTGACATCATCAGGGGAGGCAGATCATTCACTATTACCATCTAACATAGAAAGTACTCCTGGGTCAATGTGAGCTTCTGTGCTTTCTGTGTCTCTGCTCTGTCCAGTTGGTCGAGGCAGATGAAGGTTCACACTGAGCCTGGTTCTGGTTCTGCTGGAGGTTCTCCTCCCTGTTAAAGGGGAGTTTTCCTCTCCACTGTCGCTTCATGCATGCTCAGTATGAGGGATTGCTGCAAAGCCCTCAACAATGCAGACGACTGTCCACTGTGGCTCTACGCTCTTTCAGGAGGAGTGAATGCTGCTTGGAGAGACTTGATGCAACCTGCTGGGTTTCCTTAGAGAGGAAACTTTCTGACCAACCTGGAGGATCTGATTGAATCTGACTTTGGAAAGAGCCTTGAGATGACGTGTTGTGAAATGGCGCTATATAAATAAAATTGAAACAGTCCGTCTGCTGTGTTTCCTCTAGCTTTTATTCAGATATTCCTAAAGACCTTTACTTCAGTCAGACGCAGCATGAAAAACGGAAAAATTGAGCACTATGAAACCAAATGAACACAAACTACTGAGATAATCATCTGCCTCAGTCGCTAAATATATAATTATTCTCCCCTCAGAGGTTTTCAACCACTACCAAAGAACATCTTTGAGATGAGAAAAACAGATCAGAGCAAAATGTCTCCATAATCCCTCGTTTCCTTCCTAGGACCCGGACTTTCTTATCTTTGAAAGTGGTTCTCCAGGATGTCTGAGGGCCTTTTTAAGTTTCCTTTCAGACTTTGTTTGCAGTCTAATACTTGATAGTATTTAAAGGTTTTGAGCTTTTCTTTCTTTCTAAGAGTCATTGGCGTACTAAAGAGAGACAAAGAACAGACATTGTACATAATACAGCTTTTGCATTTAATTGTGCATAAAGAAGAGCAACAGACTACCTACAAAAGAATGGAAAAATCTGAAATTACCAGCAGGGATGTAAACAACTTATTGAGTTTGTTGGGAGCAGTGATGGTTAAAATGTCTAACAGCAGATGGAAGGAAGGATCTGAGATAACGCTCCTTTGTGCTCCTAGGATGCAGCAGTCTTGTCTCTGAAGGTGTCACAATTTGGGTTTTTGGGTTTAGTTTTGCACTTTTCTTTATTTTACTAGTTTATTAGTCAGTGTTCAGCAAGCATTTAGTTCAGCTCTTAGTCACCAGCCAGTAATCAACCTGCTCACCTCACAGTCACCACCCTTCCTCTGATCAGTCTCACCTGTCACCTGTAATTAGTTTTATACTCTGTCCACCTGGTCACTCCCCTATTTATACCTGCATCTGTCCCCTGCTCATTGCCAGATCATTACGAGCCTTTCGGTGAGTTTTATCCAGTGTTCTTGTTTTCTGATAGCCCTATTGATACCGACCCGACTTGCCTCCGGATATCTGAGCCAGCCTGATATCTTCCTGCCTGTTTCTGACTGCTAACTAATGTACCGAACCAGACCTGCTATCTGACCACCGAGCCCGCCTGATCTCGTCTAGTCTGTTTACCTTGCTTGCCCGTGTATCCAACTTGGATCTGTGTCCCGACTTGGCGCTTGGATTCTGTTCTGGATTTTTTAATAACCTGGCTTTTGACTTAGGACTGTTTATCGGCCACGAGCTCTGTCTAGCCCTGTTCATATTACTGCCAGTCTGCCATCCCAGTTTCAACACCCACAACCTGTTCTATAATAAATCGTCTTTAATCTTAAACACCATTGTCTGGTTCGAATTCTGGGTCCATCCGTTCTGTTCATGACAGAAGGAGCTCTCCAGCTCAGCAACAGCTTCATGCATGGGCGGTAGACACTGTCCAACAATTACATTATTTTTGCCGGAGTCCTTCTGTCTCCCACCACCTGCTATGGGTCCAGGTAGCATCCTAGGACAGAGCTGACCTTCCTGAGCAGCTTATCAAACGCCACTTCCTCTCAGCTGTAGATAAGCCGCTGCTCCAACAAACTGCGCCACAGAAGGTCGATCCCACCACTGAGTCAAAAAAAAAAAAGCCCTAAGGTGCGCCCCCTGCACTCTAAAAGATCTGAGTAGACGATTAACTAAAGAATAATGCATCTCCAGAGTCAGGTCTTCGCTGGACAGGACTTTCAAAAACTGTTTATCCCATCACCTAAAATGTCCTTTGTCCTACACTTCACTTTTTACTTTTTTAGCGCATTATATACTGTATGATGTCATGACAGGTACAATACTGGTTGAAAAAGTAGTTAAAGACCAGAGAAATGGCTTCAGAAAGCCTGGAAAATGCATCGTAGCTCCTTAAAAAACACTAAAGCAGCTAGAGGTGGGTTACAATTTTGCACATAACTATATGATTCAGCGCAAAGTCACATGCAGATTAAGGATCAGAGATTTTGGCATGTATGAGGAAATTATATAACACATATTCACAGATTACAGGTGTTAACGGGCTAGTGCATGTTTCATTTTTATCGCTGTCAGCACATTTTCTGTAAGCTGCTCTACAATTAACTCCTACCTGCGAAGCTCTTATAGATCTTCTGGCAGGAACGGCAGAAGCAAAGATAGAAAGTCTTTTTTACCTTAAAGGTACAAAGACATGTAGAGAATGCTGTGGTTTCACAGAAGATGATATCAGGGGCCACAGTTAGCTGCTTTAACTGTTTCCAAACAGGAAAACACGGACAAGTTGTAGTTCTAACAAGCTTCACATCTAGACACTGACATTTTTGCCCGTTCTTCTTTGGAAAACAGCTCAAATCTGACGGAGGGCATCTTAGAAGAGAAATATTCAAATCTTAAAACAGATTCCCTATCAGATTTAGCTCTGGGCTTTGACTGGGCCATTCTAAAACCTTAACCACCCCACTGTAGCTCCTGCTGTGTGTTTAGGGTCATTATCAAGTCTTATGAAGCCTCTGTGTTTTGTTTTTTTCCAGGAGTTGCAGTAATCAACCCTCACCAGATATTTTGAATTAAGAAAGCTTCCTGGATGGGAAGTTGTTTCCCAGTTGTTTTATTCTTTAACGTTTTTTGGATTGATCATGACCTGGATGACTGAGAATCTTCACCAACATTTAGTTTAGGTCTCATCTGACCGAGACTTTCATCCATGTTTACCAGGGTAGTTACCATTTTGTGTTGGTCTATGCCAGGGATTCCCAAAGAGTGGTGCGTGAGCTGCAGTTAGGGTGCGCGAGTTAAAAAATGTAATGGCGTTCTGATAATGAAACTAATTTTAATTAATTTTTTCCCCACACAATAGAGGTGTAAATAAACATTTCCTTTTTAAAAATTAAAATAAAAAAAATGGAAATTTTATAAATGAATAAAAATGATTAGAAATAAAAACTTTAACATATTCACACCAAACATGTATTTATTTAGAAGTCTTAGAAATATAGAAGAAATTACCTTCTTCTAGGTAACTAAAATAAGAGTGGGGGGGGGGGGTAAAGGGAGCTGAGGTCTGTTGCTGTGGGCGTGTTTACCTGCTGAATGTAACCGCTGTGAAACAATCTGGAAATAACTTTTTATTTTATTTATTTAATAATAGCTTCGATGCTGACGCTCTGTTATTGTTCCTCTATGCCTCTCTCTCTCTCTCTCTCTCTCTCTCTCTCTCTCTCTCTCTCTCTCCTTCTTTATTAGGTGTGTTTTGGTCATTTGAACATGATTAAACATGGCGCCTATATTATGGCTATAAAAAAGCTTGTTTCATTCACACACAGAAGGCGGTTTGCGGCTAAAAAAGTTTGGGAACTGGTGCTCTATACCATTAGATTCTTATTAAAATACATTAAAACTTCTGGCTGTAATGTAACCAAATGTTCAGAATGTTCAAGAAACATAAGCACTTCACCGGGATCACTGCAATAAAGTCACAGAGGGCGTCAGACCTTGTTGCACACGTGTTTTCTCTACTTACAGTGGCCAGCCCTCTCCGGTGGAGACAGTAAAGAGCGTCAGGAAAGCCCAGAGAACATTATCGTAGTGGAACTCATACTTCTTCCACTCTCTGGGCTGAGCCGTCACTTCCTCACGATCATACTCCAGAAACTGACCCCTGTGAGGAAGGCGAGGGGGAAAAAAAATCAAACAAAATAACTCTGGTCACAGATATCTCTAAACCTCGTTCTTCCTGTTGGTTGTGTTTTAAACGAGGGTCAATGTACCTGCAGTCTTTCTCCAGACCCTTGGACTCGTCGGTGCAGTAGAAGAATTTGCCTTTGAAGAGCTGCACAGCGATGACGGCGAAGATGAACATGAAGAGGATGTAAACGATGAGGATGTTGAGGACGTTCTTCAGAGAGTTCACGACGCAGTCGAACACAGCCTGGAAAACACGGGGATGGGTGTGAAGCAACACAGAGCCAGCAGGACAACACGCTGCTTCAAGTTTTCACTTAGGTTAAAAACAACTGGAACAGAAATAAGTGAGATTTCAGACATGAAGTCAGACGAATCCTCCAGCCAACACCGTTAGATCTAACCTCCCTGCCCTACAGAAAACAGTGATAATTGGAGTAACCGTAGTCTTTACAGTGGATCTGATAGGTCCACATCCCTGGCAAATTGACACGCATTTAGTCATGTAAAAATAAACACAGTAATAAATCTTCCCACATTAAATTTGACCTATAACCTGTAAAAATGACAGCTTTTTGTGAGGAAAAACAGGTAATATAGCAATGCGGCACACCGACTTATAAATGCTAACGTTTCAGACCCCTTTCATTCAAAGATTACAATGTAGTCGGTATAACTCCATAACTCCGGTATAATCGCCATTATTTAAGGCAGAGCTGTCCAGAGTGTAGCCCAATTATTATTTAGTGAATTATTTCTGTCATGTCCCCAACTGTAATTCAAGAATGATGCAAATTTACAGATGGATGGATGGATCAATAAATGGATGTATGTATGGATGGATGGATGGATGATAGGATGGATGGATGGATGGATGGATGGATGGATGTATATATGGATGGATGGATGGATGGATGGATCAATAAATGGATGTATGGATGGATGTATGGATGGGTGGATTGATGGATGGATGGATGGATGGATAAATAAATGAATGTATGGATGGGTGGATGGATGGCTCAATAAATTGATGGATGGATGGATGGATGGATGGATGGATGGATGGATGGATAAATAAATTAATGGATGGATGGATGGATGATAGGATGGATGGATGGACGGATGGATGGATAAATAAATGAATGGGTGGATGGATGGATGATAGGATGGATGGATGGATGGATAAATAAATGAATGGATGAATGGATGGATGGATGTATATATGGATGGATGGATGGATGGATCAATAAATGGATGTATGGATGGATGGATGGGTGGATTGATTGATGGATGGATGGATGGATAAATAAATGAATGTATGGATGGGTGGATGGATGGCTCAATAAATTGATGGATGGATGGATGGATGGATGGATGGATAAATAAATTAATGGATGGATGGGTGGATTGATGGATGGATGGATGGATGGATGATAGGATGATGGATCAATTGATGGATGATGGATGGATGGATGGATGGATAAATAAATGAATGGATGGATGGATGGATGGATGGATAAATAAATGAATGGATGGATGGATGGATGATAGAATTACATTATACAAAACAAGACAAACTTGCACAATAAAAAGGTAAAATGAAGAGTCACATTTTAACAAATAACTTTATTAAAATGATTATAATGCTGTGTAACGAGTGGAGAAAGAAAGACTAATACTAGAATCGAACTAGAACAAACTTCACAGCATCTAAATGAGTCTTTTTCATTAATACTTTTTTAAGTCAGAACAGAGAGAATAGCATCCATAACAACGTCAGGAACAGTCATACAGCACACAGAGGGTACGAGGAGGAGGGATTGTGTTCCTGTCGTCCTACACGTGTCTTTCTCTTGGTTTTACCCCCACGTCTGTCTTCAGGATGAATTGTTTTGTTGATCCATCCTGACATGCAATCTAACCAATGAACACGCTGCTGCATGAGTGATCGCCCGTCAAGAGGTTCTGCTGTTCTGCAGAGAGCTGCGGAGCATATTTCTCCTCTCCTCCACCAGCGACCGAGCCGTCAAACCACTCTGTCCAAGTGTCCACAAAGAGCCAGGGACAGACGGGCAGCTGTCTGCCAACACTGATCTGACTCAGTCCTCTCACTTCTATCACTCCAATCAGATTCCTCATCTTTTGTCGGAGGCATTGCTTTTGGATGATCGGCTGCCGACGTGCAGGAAAGGGATGCTGTCATTTCTCCATCAGGAGAAAAAACACTTGCTCTTGCCTTGTAAGATCATACCTGTAGCTTTCCTCGTGCTGCGCTGATTGTTTTTTTTGCCTCTTTTCGAGTCATATTGCTCAAACTTGGTGAACCTGATAATTTAAACCTTTGTTTGAATTCAGTAATTTATTGTATTTTTTAATCATGCGTTATAAAATTCCAATTATAATTATAGGTATAGTGCCAGAAATCATTGAACTTTAAAAAGATAGACACGTTTCCAACTTTTAAAACATTTTTGCAGCACTGTGAGTCACAAATGCTGATTTGTCAAAGAATGGCTAATTTGGCTCTAGACCTCAGTTAGCAAAAGCACCTCCAATAGACTAAAATGCAACATTTTTATTCATGCTTTTACTAGAAATATTATTCTCAGTTGTAATATATAGTTATAGTCAAATAAAACTTCTGGCCTTTTGGTATTTATGTGAGAAAAGCATCTGTAGCTACTCAACTATCAACAGATACACCTTTGCTTGCAATGCTGATAAAAACAACTGATTAAATTAATCTTTTAAACATGTATTTAAGTTCCGTTTTACAGCACTGGACACAGTTGATAAAGGTGTGTCAGTAAAATTATTAACAGAAATTTAACTTTTTCACATTTTATTAGATGGCAGACAGAAATTTAAATGCCTGTTATGGGGATTTTAACAAAAGGTGGTGCAAATCTAAACAGTTGAAGGAAACGATGCAGTACATCTGTTTTGTTTTTTTAGATTTCTCACAAATAAACTTCTGAAAAGTGTGGTGTGCCTTTAAGGTCATCCTAATGCAGGGGTGTCAAACTCATTTCTATATTGGTCCACTTTGGCATCATGAAGTCACTAAAAGGGCCGGTTTGCACGTGTATAGATGATACTTTTTGATTTCATCATTTGATTTCAGTTCACATAGAAATATAAAAAAAATGCACAGTAACATAAAAGTAGTACCTTAGGCCAATATTATACAGTTTATCAGCAAATAAAGTTGATATTGGGGTGAGTTACACTTTAAACTCATCATTCTGCATCACTTTTTCTCTTCTTGGACATTTCTGGGTTGGTTTAATGTGTGGTAGGAAAACTGACCTCTAGTGGCAGGATAATGTTACTACACATTTAAAAAAAAAAAAATCAACATTTGCTACACATGGCACAGTTTTAGCCACTTTATACAATTTGAAAGGATACATGCCTCTACTTTATGACATGATATCCCTTTTTGGCTGTTGAAGGCAGGATAAATTACTTCGACGGGCCTTGGGTTGACACATGTTGCCTAATGGGTCACCACTTTGTATAGCCACGTTTACCCAGAGCTACAGCTGCAGGTCTTTCTGAGGAATATCTCCACCAGCTTCATATTTAGGATCATTGTCCCGCTGGAAGGTGAACAACTCATAACTGAAACGTGACTCATAACGTCGCATGCGATCGTGAATCTGTCCAGAACCAACTGATCCGTGCATCTCTGTCAAACGTCAGACTTTTTCACAGAGTGACTGGCAGACTGAATCCCCCTACCTTCAGTTTAGGCAGCCGTTTGATGGTCTTCAGCGGCCGCAGGACTCGCAGGACCCTGAGGGACTTGATGGTGTTGATGTCCTTTCCCTTCGTCCCCCTGTGCGGATTGAAAATGCAGTGAGTCTGGGAGCCGTGCTGCGATCGATTCTTGTTTAAACGCTCTCCTTTAAAGCGCCGTCGATAAGATCTGAATGTAGTCCACCAGGTATGCTGGTCATACCCGTTTGCATTCGGTTAGTGGAGCACATGCATGTGAGTGGATCATCTAATTCTAGGGAAACATGCAAGAACATTTGTGTTTTTTTTTTCTTTTCTATAAAACTCTTCTGCTCTCCTTTCCTTTTGGTTTCTCCACCGTAATTATCTTTTTCATTTGGCCTTTTGTTCCTCCCTGGATCCATCTTTTTGTTCCACTTCTCTTCGGTACTTTCTTACCCTTAATTTGTTTCTTTTCTGCCATTTAAGTCCTAGATTATCATTCTAGTTAAGGATAGCACATTATAACAGAAGGATGTCAAACACTTGTTTACAGTGCTTATGTAAGAATGGGAATAACCAAAATGCAGCGTAGAAATAAAAGAATAGACACAGGCTTGCATTTAGAAGGGAAAAGTTAGCAACTATCAAATAAGGATGGCTTTTGAAAAGAAAAAATATTAAAAGCTAAATATTCTAAACCTATAACTCTGTATGATTAAATAAAGGCAGAAAATGTAGCCTTTCTTTAATGTGCTTGAAATCAGAACTTTAATTTATTTATTTTCTCCTCGGTTATGTTTTACAATTTTTTCCCATCCACAACTAACCATCATAATTTAGAGAGAAAAATATTAGCCTATCAATAACCATAAAGCCTGATTTCCTGGGTTTCTGTCCAAAGCAGCTAATCCTAAAGCAGGAAGGCTGTGTTTATTATGCAGATTAAATATGATCTGCTTTATGTTTGCCGGCCACAGCAGATGAATTGACTGGTTAGTCCTTTTTGACATACAATCATTTAGAGTACTATGAACTTCTTGTTTCAAATATCCAAACACACAGAAGAGACAAACAGGCCCAGAGCATTTATCAATGCAGCACGGCTCTCGATAAAAACAGATTTATAGGTGGAGGGATTCAGGAAACCAAGAAAACATCCTCGAATCAATTTAGGAGCCATTACCACACAGGACAGCAACAATAGCCCTCATTATGTTGCACATCCTCTGGTGAAAACTGACGCTTATCAAGAAAGTTTTTCATTTACAATAAAACGGCATGCAGCTCTCATGCTTCAATGACTTCACTACCATGACATGCAACCTCTGGAGGCTCTGCTGCAGTCCTGCTACTCCAGGGCTGGCGTCTGCATGTACAGGAAGTTCTGTACTGTCCTGTGTAGGTTTCAGAAGCACAAACATGCCCAGCAGCCTCCAAACTCAGTGAGTCCTGGACAGGGAGTTCAGCTGGCTGCGTTTTTTTTTTCACAGGAAATTTAAGGAAATGTGTGATTTAGATTTAGATACACAGTACTGTGGGATCCCAGACCTGCTTGTGATCCTTAAAACGGGCCCTGATCGCTTGTTCTCCACGGAGCCCGGAGCTCTTTTATTGTTTCTCTTTGACTTTTGTGTTTCTCCCTTTCAGTCTCGACCCTCTTCAGTGAAATGTTGCCCTTGTTGTTGTTTTTATTTAGCCACTTAAACTCTGAGCTGTGAATCATTCAGGCACAAAAGGCTCCTAAACGGCATTTACATAGTTATGGAGAGGCGCTTCACAAGCCGACTTCATGTTGGTGTCTTTTTTCTCATGGTGCCATTCGTCATCAATTTGCAGTCAATAAAAAGCCGCTGACAAACATCTGTCAGGTGAAATTTGATAATTTTTATTTAGTTCCCTCCACCTTCGGCCAGTTTTTGACGAAGGAAGCTGAAAGGTCTCTGAGGTCAAACAAGTTGTCGGCTACGTCTTCCTGTTTTTACCGTACGTGTGGCTGATTAGCTTCCTGTCTGTGCCGGCATGTTCCAATTTGAGCACAACACCAAATTAATTGTAACTATCCAATTTTAATCTCTACTGACTGTGGAGGTAATGCATCTTAATTCATACAATTTCAACAACACAAACTCCTACACTATACATACTTAGTGAATAAATACTAGTCATTTAATAAAGACACCATTATTACATTATTTTTTCTTCAGAGCTGCACCTAAACTAAACTGACACCTGTTTTTGTTTATTTCCAATGAAGCCTCATAATATTCAGAACCAATAATGGCTTCATTTTATTTATTTATTTATTTTCATGGTGGTAATGGTAGTTTATGTATTTAATTTATCCTTTAAACTGCAGTTTAAAGGGTAAGTAAAGTTTTGTGTATATTCTTTTCGATTCAGAATAATTAATTTGATGAATTAACTAAAATCATTAGTGGCATCTCTCACATTTAAATCAACAGTGGAAATTGTCATTTAGATCTCCCGTCTGTTTTTTATGTTTTTTTGCACTTTACTTCTAGACAACATTTATGTGTCCCTGAACGTCTTTATGTCTAAGTTTTAGGTTTTAAACAGGACAGCTTTAACTTTTTACTTTCAGACCAAATTAAGACATCAGCCACGGTTCTTGATGTGCATCTTTTCCAGCTATTGTCCAATAGTGTTTTCCTCTTTCTCAGATGATGTTTTTATGCAACATTATTCTCTAACTTTAAAATTAAATATCTCCATGTTAAGATGTTTTTTATGCAATGAAAAAAAGCTTTTCATCGATGCACCCTTCAGCACCTTTTTTCAGGTATTTGTAGCTTTTTTCTTAACGAGGAGATTTTGACGCCGCTGAGGGTTGTTCTCTGGTTAACCCTCATTTTTAATCATGCACTGAACAATATGACGTCGTATTCAAGCACAAGATGCAGGACAGAACTGAAGAGCCTGGAGAACAACAGGTCGAGAGACTATTTTAAAAAATTATGAGAATGTCCGGCTGCTTGGAGAGAAGATCTACAGAAAACATAGATTTTAAGCAAAAACAGG
This sequence comes from Fundulus heteroclitus, assembly GCF_011125445.2. Taxonomy (NCBI): domain Eukaryota; kingdom Metazoa; phylum Chordata; class Actinopteri; order Cyprinodontiformes; family Fundulidae; genus Fundulus; species Fundulus heteroclitus. Next base: position 7,519,983 of record NC_046368.1, on the reverse strand, counting down.
GACCTAATTATAACAAGACAAACTGAAATCAAAATTTAAAGCAATTTGTAATTTGTAAAAAAAAAAAAATTTTTTAATTTATAGCAATTTGTAATTTGTAAAATAATAATAATAATAATTAAAAAAAGGCATAATTCTGTTTCTAGCAGAATTTAAGGTTGTCTATGGCAGCCTGGGAAATACAATAAATAAAACTCTAGTTTGAAGTGAAATGAGAGCCTTCGTACCTTTATTGACTCTCCTCTAAGCCCCCCGTGTAAAGGAGAGACGTTAAAGGAGTAAAAAGAGGTGAAGGCTGTAATCTCCTCAAGTGGACCAATTAAAGCTTCTTAAATTGTGTCTGTAGGAGTTTAGATCAAAGCCACGAGATGGATAAAGAGCAGCTTTGATGGACCTGACTGTGGAAAGAAAAGCAAGAAAGGATTTTCACTGTTTATCAGCAGTTTGGGCTTCTGAAACCTATTTAATGGATTCCCCAATATTGTCTTGTGACTTTGCTTTTTTTTTTCCAATATTGGAAGAGGAGGAGAAAAAACGAGCAAGGAGGGGTTTGATGTTTGGTCACACTGCAGGTGAAAGGTTTATCAGGAGGTTGGGAATGGGAATGCGATCTGAACTTTGTCAGAAAAATAGGCTTAGAAAAAGGGGGATGCAGACAGGGACAAGTTCCCACCTGGCAACACTTTGTTGTGATCTGACGAGGAAAAGAAATGATAAGCAAGCAGACAGCACAGAAAAATCCCCAGCATAGAAAGAATAGAGAACTGAATAAACATTTAAAGCAGAGATTAAACAGGCATGAAGACATTATTTGACGCTAAATCAGGGGTGTCCAAACTTTTAGACATGTGGGCCGTAAGTCCACGAGTCTGGGGGAAAAATACAATACAACGAAACTGATATTACCAAAAATGAAATTCAGATTTATTCATTTTTACCAGCTCAACAGTAAGCTAAACATGCAGTATTTCAATTTAAAAAATGTATTCCGATTATTTTGGAAGAAAGGGGTGTGTAAACTCATTGTAGATCCAAAACTTTTGCTTGTTGAAGAACACACATATAGATTGCAAATTTAGGCTCGATTGGGAAAAAAGTAAATAATAGTTTAGTCGCCGCTCAGCAACAGGATTCAGCTCCTTTTTTCAGTCACATTTGTCAGCCAAGTTTATCAAATTAACTAAAAGCAGATTTGGGTGAACCAAAGTAAAATTCACCGATAGATGTGGTCCTTTTTACGATTAAATTTAGAGTAAAAATAGTTGTTATCAATAAGAAGATTTTAACCGGTTGGTAAAAATGCTGCTCTTAAAAGATACAATGTCTTCATCTGCATCAAACACCTGTGCAATCACACCAAATTTCCATTATTCTTTAATTGGACGTAAGGACCCTCAAAATCTTACCAGGGGCCACAAAAGGCCCCCGCACCACACTTTGGACACCCCTGCTTTACATGGTTTAAAGACATTAAAAGAGACGGCTTGTTGCAATTAAAACCAGAAGCAATAAAAATAAGAAAAAGGTAGAAAAACGATTTAATAAAATCTAAACTAAGGCTCTGCGACAAAATTAAACCCCATTTCTGAGGCAATGTTGAATAAAAGACACTGATGATAATGATGATTTGTTGTGTTACTGCTTTCACATTGCAAGGAGTGGATATTAAATCCCAATTTTTATTACTTTTATAGCCTCTCATCTGAGTGTATTTGTCATTGTTTTGTCTTCACCGCGCGCTCGTTAGCTGCTTCGTGCAGATCGTGTGACTGCTCCCCGCCACGTTGATGCCGTGCGTGACCTGATTACCTGCCGCTTCTTTTTAAACCACTGTTTGTGCCCGTAGAGTCTGCTTCAGGACAAACAAGAGCTCTAATCAAGCCTCGACCTCCGTATGCTTTCCCTGACTGGAGGAATGGGAGCTACAATAAACACTTATTAGCAAAAATGTGTTGGGCTTTCATGCGTTAGAAATAAAATGCTTTTTGCACAACAACCTCTTTTAATTCAAGGCTCCTAATGCACAAATAATCTAGTTTTAGTTACAGAAACTAAGTGTATTTCAATCTAACCTCACATACCAGGTTCTATACAGACATTATCCATGAAGGCATCATATGTACACACAGCTAAGGCCAAAACTATTCATACCCCTGGCAGATTTAGGTTTACCGTAATTTAAAGTGATTCTTTTGACTGGAAATCACGTTAACATTTAGGCCTTCCCAGCTCAAGGTTTCATCTTGGAAGAAAATTAATCAAAAAACCAGCAGAAACAAAAAGCTGCTCAGTAGTTTATAGGGAGGGATCACCTGTGATAATATCAAGAATGATTTTCCACTGGTTATCGAGAGGATTCTAAATAAATTCACATTATGAAAAATTTATATTAACATAAAATAAAACAGTCGGCACAGACATTTAGTTTGGTAAGCCCAAACCTCAAATAATGATGTATTTAATTAAGACAGAAGTCCAACCTGTTAAATGTTGGGTCAGTAAGAACTGTATGTAAACTTCTGACTTTAATAAAAAAGAAAGATTTTTGAGACAATTTGTTTCATTTTGTGAACCCTTAGCTGTCCAGCTGGCTCTGTTGTCCCCACAGAACGTATTTCTGACTTCTACGCGTTGTAGTTTGTACAGGAGGCTTTTATTTTGAAGACTCCGGTTTCCAAAACATTTTCCAGGCCCTCCTCCTTTGATTGGCCCCTCTTTTGACCGACAATGTGCGGTTTCTCCAGACCACAGCTCATTTCCTAAACTCCCTCCTCCTGTTTTCACCTATGTTACTGGGGCCGGTCGCTCATTCTGACAGACGCAGCTGATAAAGTTACCGTCACATGAGGGCATCACCTCTGGGGGTGGAAAGTTAAATCCCCACAGCAGCGGCAAATCAGTGTGCTGCGCCCCGACGTGCGTCATTGTGCATAAAAGCCCTTTCTCTGACGTTTAATCTTCCTCTACTGTATTTTAATTGTGTTGACAGTGACTCTGTGCATCGGGCGGGATTCCTCTGGACACGGCCCTCACTGATGATGTCTCTATGTAGAAGTAAACAGAAGTTACAGCCTTTTGAAGTTGGCATCTCCATTTCGGTACAGTTTTGGGATACCCACAGAAAAACAGGTCCAGAAAAATCCTTTTTATGCTACTGACTTGAACTTTTAATAGAAGGGACGTGTCTCTTCATTGCATCAGTCTACAGACAAAGGATTTAAAAAAAGTAAAACGTGGCCAAAAAAAAGCTGAGTTTATGTGAGATATAGTTCAATAACTAAAAAGTGATTACCAGTACAACAAATTGGACTGCTCAGTTAAAAAAAAAGATTAAAAGTGTTACCTTTACAAACACACCAAGCCTTCGCATCTACTCTGAAGGTTACAAAAACAGCAGCTAATTACATTCGGGGATGCTTTTTTAGGTGTTTTTGGCATTCTGGGGGTAACCGTTAAGAGCTTAAAAAAAAAACAACAACATTTAAAGCTGTTTGTCAGACGGTAAGAAACTTTTTGTTGTGTTGTTTTCTTTTTTTTACCAATCTCTCTACCGTCAGTATCCACTTTTAGGCATTCTGACTCCTGCTGTCCTTGCATTGTGAACGCAGCCGTTAGACACGTGTATGTGACTGATGAAGGAGACGGTGGAGGAAAGACAAAGTGATGAACTCAAATCAAACATGAGATGGGTGAAAAAAAGAGGAAATAGTTGATCTCATTCATCAAAATCATAATGTGCAAAACTGGAAAAAAGGGCAAAAATCTGGCATAAATGCATTAAATCTGTGTTTATATGTTTGTCTCCATTATTCTAAGTTGCTGGTGAAGATTCTCAGTCATCCAGGTCATGGTCATTCCAAAAAAAGGTAAAAAAAAAAAAGCAACTGGACTTGTTTTCCGTTGTTGAAGACGTTTCGCTTCCTCTCCAGGAAGCTTTCTCAATTCAAAAAGTCTGGAGTAATGTGGAGTAACAAGCTTTAAACCATGGTATAAAGCTTGCTTTGTTTTTTACCTTTTTTACCTTTTTTTGGAATTATTCTAAGTTGTTTTTCAAATGTGTGAAAGTTGTGTGAAAAAAAACAGAAAAAAAAAAAGAATTAGGGCATTCAAATAATTTTGACAGTATCTTTGTCGATGTGAAAACTTACAAACGTTTAATACGCTAGATGCTTTTCAAGCAGGTTATCACGGTTATGCAAGCTATTTAACAAAAACAGAGTAAATGCCAGTTTCCTCAATCACGACTCTGATGATAATGACAAAAATGTGACATTTTGCTGGAAACATTTAGCTGCGAGATGAAGGCCGGCGCAGGACCGCAGACTCAAACGACACGGGGTTGATGGACGTGAAGGAAAGCGGGAGGACACAGACAGGCAAAGAAGCAAGAAAGAGCGGGCTTTACCCCATAAGGCTCCTGAAAGCAATCCGAGCCGGGAAACAAAGACAAAAGAGGACATAAAAGTGGCAGAGGCAGACTCAGCAACAGAGAAAAAAGACGGAGAGAAGCCGCAACGGCAATAAAAACAACGAGAGAATCTGGGACACATGAAGGGTTAGAAAGCAGAATCTGCACAGAGAAAACATGTTAAATACAGAGCAACGCTGTCAAAGCAACGGTCAACTAGAAGTAACGGTTCTGAGAATTAGAACAAATTACTGATGTTTACAAAACTGTAAAAATATTTTACTACCTGTTGCAGGGCAATGCAAACTTTATGCACAAGGCAGCCGGTCCAACGGGCTTTAAAGAAATGCAAACTAAGGTTCTTTAAGATGTGGCGTAAAAGAAAACGCCTATAAACTCACACTGTAAATGTCATTAAAAGCTAAGTTGAGTGCGTGTATTCAGAGGGGAAAACTTAGACAGTAATAGTTTTTAACCAAAAATAAAACAACACAATCAACCGTGGCGCATTCATTGTTCCTCTGAGGTCAATAGATTCTACGACCACCAAGAGAACGCCGCTCTGTTCTCCTGTAGCAATTCACACGGCTGGAACATCCAGAGAGAAAGTTCTTAAGTGGATCAGAACCCTGCTGTCCGCGTCCTCACTAAGACTAAGAACGTAGAGAACATGGACCTGGTTCTGAAGTCCTCACTAAGACTAAGAACGTAGAGAACATGGACCCGGTTCTGAAGTCCTCACTAAGACTAAGAACGTAGAGAACATGGACCCGGTTCTGAAGTCCTCACTAAGACTAAGAACGTAGAGAACATGGACCCGGTTCTGAAGTCCTTCCACTAAGACTAAGAACGTAGAGAACATGGACCCGGTTCTGAAGTCCTTCCACTAAGACTAAGAACGTAGAGAACATGGACCCGGTTCTGAAGTCCTCACTAAGACTAAGAACGTAGAGAACATGGACCCAGTTCTGAAGTCCTCACTAAGACTAAGAACGTAGAGAACATGGACCCGGTTCTGAAGTCCTCACTAAGACTAAGAACGTAGAGAACATGGACCCAGTTCTGAAGTCCTTCCACTAAGACTAAGAACGTAGAGAACATGGACCCGGTTCTGAAGTCCTTCCACTAAGACTAAGAACGTAGAGAACATGGACCCGGTTCTGAAGTCCTCACTAAGACTAAGAACGTAGAGAACATGGACCCGGTTCTGAAGTCCTTCCACTAAGACTAAGAACGTAGAGAACATGGACCCGGTTCTGAAGTCCTCACTAAGACTAAGAACGTAGAGAACATGGACCCGGTTCTGAAGTCCTTCCACTAAGACTAAGAACGTAGAGAACATGGACCCGGTTCTGAAGTCCTCACTAAGACTAAGAACGTAGAGAACATGGACCCGGTTCTGAAGTCCTTCCACTAAGACTAAGAACATAGAGAACATGGACCCGGTTCTATAGTCCTCACTAAGACTAAGAACGTAGAGAACATGGACCCGGTTCTAAAGTCCTCACTAAGACTAAGAACGTAGAGAACATGGACCCGGTTCTGAAGTCCTTCCACTAAGACTAAGAACGTAGAGAACATGGACCCGCTTCTGAAGTCCTCACTAAGACTAAGAACGTAGAGAACATGGACCCGGTTCTGAAGTCCTCACTAAGACTAAGAACGTAGAGAACATGGACCCGGTTCTGAAGTCCTTCCACTAAGACTAAGAACGTAGAGAACATGGACCCGGTTCTGACTAAGACTAAGAACGTAGAGAATATGGACCCGGTTCTGAAGTCCTCACTAAGACTAAGAACGTAGAGAACATGGACCCGGTTCTGAAGTCCTTCCACTAAGACTAAGAACGTAGAGAACATGGACCCGGTTCTGAAGTCCTCACTAAGACTAAGAACGTAGAGAACATGGACCCGGTTCTGAAGTCCTCACTAAGACTAAGAACGTAGAGAACATGGACCCGGTTCTGAAGTCCTCACTAAGACTAAGAACGTAGAGAACATGGACCCGGTTCTGAAGTCCTCACTAAGACTAAGAACGTAGAGAACATGGACCCGGTTCTGACTTGTTATCAGGGCATCAACCCTCCAGACCCTCCAGACTACAGACTACTCAGGTCTTCTGGCTCCAGCCTGCTCTGCAGAACCAGAACCAGAACCAGAACCAGAACCAGAGCCAGACATGGAGAAGCAGCATTTAGTTGCTATGCTCCACTGATCTGAAACAAACTCCCAGAAAACTGTAAAAGTAAGTTATAAGGTGTAATTGCTGTAATATAATCACTGGTTATGGTTTTATTGCTGATGGTGAACCAAACGGCTTTTATCTTTGCAACTGGAACTCCTTTCCTGGTTTTGCTGCACACAAGCAAGTATCAGGATGTGTATGATTGATTTAAGAGACAACTCTACTTTTTAGTGTTTGGATTTACTTCATTACCTTTTCAACCACAAACGCATTGAAACTATTAAAGAATATGGCTGCACTCGTTGGTTTCTAAAACTGAATTAAAACTAGTTTTAACCTTGAAGAAGTTTGTAATAATCCACAGATCTTTAATAACTAAGGCTTGCAAAATTTATCTACAGCCCCCCAAAAAAAGCTTCCTGTAATGAAAACACTCTTTAACTGTTCAATCTGTGATTTATTTATTTATTATTTCCTGGCCTGATTTTCCCCACTGAATACATATGCTTATTTCAAAAGTTACATTTTCAAGTTTGAGATTATGTGCTAATATGAAATGTTCTGTGATTAATTACACATCTTTGCCACAGTGTACCAATAAATGTGAGAACCATGTGCCTTTTACATCTGCAAATGTCTGCAATTACCTGACGCTGTGTGAGGGATTGACTGCAAAGCTGCAATTACCCGGCAAACAAAACCTTAATAGTGCAAAGAACAAAGGTTTTCTGACCTTCATGAACTACTGGTACATTTAAAACAAAGTAAAAGGCTGAGTGAAGCAAACAAAAGAGCAATATGACTTGTTTGCGACAGACGAATAACCTCCAGGTTACATGGAAGCCTGACGTTCAAGAACACGAGGCGAATTAGGCGACACAAGCAGCAAGAGCCGAGCCACAAAGAGTGGAGACAACATGGCGGCTGGGAACTATTTCAGTAATGTGTAGTTTTATGGCTCTAGTCCAACATAAAGTGATGTGCATCACAACAGGAAGTGATTAAAGTGACTTACGAGCAGGCGAAGGCCACCAGAGCTCCACTGACCACAATAAAATCAAGGATGTTCCAAAGGTCCCGAAAATAAGAGCCGGGGTGGAGGAGCAGTCCGAGGTCGATCATCTGGAGTCAGACGTTAGACATGAGGAGAAAACGGTGAGAAAGCAAGGTCACTTTAGAAAATAATCTAAAAAGGACAAAGTGTCAGCCTTCAGAGATCTCTACCAAGAGAGAGAGAGAGATTTGGATTAGATGTGCTAAAAACATCAAATAAAATAAAAACTGCCATCATAAAATACAATAAATAAGCATCAAATAAACAAAGGCTCTTCAGAAAGCTCCAAAATCCTTCAGTAAATTAGACGATTTTGTTTTGCCATCTCTTCAGCTTTTAATCATCGGCAGGTTTGCTGTGATATCAGAACCACTGTGATATTAGACCACTAAGAATGTAAATGAGACATTTACATTCCTATTTCCTTTTTTGTATTTTTTTTTTTGTTATTCTTTTGATCCATTGTAGATATGAAGATTCACTGTATATAACTGAATGCACCTTCTTGTATGAGCCGATGTGACGAGTGAATTTCTCCATTGTGAGATCAATAAAGACTATCTTATCTTATCTTATCTTATCGAACAGACAGCTTTACTAAATAATTTGCTTCATTTTTTTTCAGTCTCATCCGACTAGATCTCCTTCTTCCAAACGTTTCCACCTGCGAACTGGACTTCTTACGGCTTTCTTTCATCGACTTTTCTTCTCGACATTACTGTTGTCGTTGATATTCTGTCAGGTTCTCCCACCTGAGCTGTGGATCTCTGCAGCTCCTCCAGAGCTACCGTGGGTCCTCCTGGCTGCTTCTCTGATCTGGTCCTGGCCTGAACCTGCCAGTTTAGCCGGATGTTCATGCTACCTGCAGGTAGTCCACCCTTAAGAGCTCTGGGTGATGTTCAAAGCTCAGGATGTTGTTGTAGAACCTAACCCTGCTTTAAACCGAACCAGAACTTTCTCCCTGAGCCCATCTGCTGGGTTCTTTGTTCTTCACAATGCTGGTTGTTCTGTAACGTTCTCAAACCAAACCTCAGAGGCCTTCACAGAAACGTTGGAGTTAAACTGAGATTAAATCACACCAAGCTGGACTTCTTTTCACTAATTAGGTGACTTCTGAAGACAATTGTTAGGCTAGATTTTATTTAGGGCATCACAATCATGCGGTACATGTGTGTTGGAAAGTAAACTGAAGTAAAATACATTGAGGTCTTTGTTTGTAGCGTGAAAAGATTCAGGGGTGTGAAGACTTTAGCAAAAAATACTGAGGCTAAAACAGTGAAATCATTTTTTTTTTCTTCAGCTCTTCTCACCTTTATCACCATCTCAAAGGTGAAGACTCCGGTGAAGACATAATCCAGATATTTGAGGACCTGGAAACACAGCAAAGAGGTTTACGATGAGTCGCCAGCCTGGAGTTTGCTTCTACAGACTCCTTGGAGGTCGACTGGTCACGCGTGTGCTTCTCCATCCTGTCAGAGGTCTCAGGCTCTGTTTGCACACGCACGTCTGCTCAAACGCACAAAAACACGTACGCACAGCTTCACCTCAGCTCGCCTCCGCGGCCCTGACTGAAATGCTAATTAGCTGTGCTTGTCCGTCTAATGGAAAAAGCTCGGGTCACACGTCGCCGTGCATCTTTCTCCCAACATGGGCTAACATGTCACGGGTGGACATCAAGAAAAATAAGAGATTAATCTGGATGTGTGCCTCACTCTGTCATGGTTTTAACAGCGCTTCAACTGCAGGGTCAGCTCAGGACACGCTGATACACCTCAGAGTAAGAGTCTCACCAAATATGTTTGGTTTGTTTAAATTGTACACCTCTTTCACTGTCCCATACCTAATTTATTGTATAGAAATCTGGGGATCAACAAATAAAACTTATATACAGCCATTATTTATTTAGCAAAAAAGAGCTCTTAATTTGCACTGCCAACATTGAACTTCTCTAATTAATGCCTTTTTTTGCACCATTATTTTTGCACTATAAACATGGTTTAACATTCTTCTACACACAATTTTTTAGAAACTGTTTTCCTCCTTCTTATCACCGCTGAATACTATATTGTAATGTTATTTTATATCAATTACAATCTCATTACATTGTCGTAAGCTGTATGCAACGAAATTTAATTTTGTATGCACTCTGTACATACAAAATGACAATTAAAGTTTGTCTAAGTCTAAAAATTATTAGCAATAGTCATTTTAGAGATCCTTGCGATCCATTATTCATACAATATAAAATACTTAAAATTCATGACTTAGTTGATTTAAAAATGTTACAAATAATGTATCAAGCAAACAAAAATATTTTACCAATAAATATTAAAAATGTGTTTGAAAAGAGGGCAAGTAGTTATAACTAGAAAGGAACAGGAGTCTTTAAAAAGCCTAGATTCAGAACCACAGTAAAAAAAAAATGGAGTGAAAGGTGAAAGGTGTACAATTATGGAATAACCTCAACAAAGAAATTAAAGAAACAAGGTCTAAAAAGTAGTTAAAAAATTTATTAAATTAAGTGTATTGAGTAAATATGAAGTTATGGAATTATTCAGTGGTTTGTGACCAAATTGATAATCAATAATAATAATAACAATGATATATTATTAAGATACATTTTAGAGTTTCTTTTCTATATAATGCTCTCTGAAGCAGAAAGGTTTTTGTGTTTTACATGTTTTTTGTTTCTGTGTAAAGCACTTTGAGTTGAGTTTGAATGATGCAATATAATATTTTTGAATACTGTAAAATGTAATTACAGCAAATATGGATAACTGAGACAAGATGGATGTAAGTACTGTAAAAAAAGATTAAGTAACAGAACTGATGCACAATTATTGTAAGATAAGTTAAGGGGCAGATGATATAAGATTGCTCTTCTCTCTGCTCCTTTTCATTCAAGATGCATCAGTTTGCTAGTGTTGTGTGTATGAATTTTAAACTTATTTTTGAATAATATAAATAAAATAAGTCAATAAAAAACACTTTAATGAAGCTTCTTTGTGTTTTTTTCCTTCACTTGTACCTCCACATGACCAGACAGCAGAGCCCTTTCAGTCCAAATGAATGATTTAAAAATCATCTCCATTCACTTGCATGACCATGCACATTTCCATGCAAATGCACGTCTGCATGCGTTTGCTGCGCTCGCCCCGGATGTTTATTTATGAGGCCCGGATTGTCGGCTCGACTCACGTTGTTCCGCGGAGCGTTGGCCTGCACCGGGTCCTCGGCTGCCAGCGTGATGCTGCTCATGGTGATGACCATCAGGATGCACATTTCAAAGTAGCGCAGGTTGACCACATAGTGACACAGGCGTCGCACCCTGCAAGACCACGCGAACACGTGAAGAGGTGAGCGGCACAGAGCACTCACCTTTTCTGGGAAAAGGGCTTCTTACAGATTTATGCTGGGTTTTTTTTATGTATTTACTTTTTGTCACGTAAATGTTTCAGCTCAAACAAAAATGGCTGAATTCATTCAAATTTATTCACCCCATTATAAAGTTTTCTGCAGATAAACTGTATAAACTAAGCCTAAGGGTGTTACTTTAATGTTACTGTGCAATTTTTTACACTTATTTTTTGTCTAAAAATCTTCTTAGTGCTGACGGTGGCCACCAAACTCGTATAATACTTCTTTGCTTACTATTTTTTTTTATTTTTTTTTGTTTAGCTGGAAGTACTTCTTCCTCTGTGTTTTTTTTTTTTAGGGGAATTTGATAACTGCGGATGCCAGAGTGGTTCTATTCTGTATAAAACCAGGTGCATCTACACACACATTATAATCAGATTAATTGATTGTGCTTATTAACGGTACAATCCGATTATTTAATCTGATCGTGATATTTTGTGCATGTGAACAAAGCTACTGTGACAATCCAACCAATTTTTAACCAGAATCTGTGCTTCTCCTAGCATTCAAAAGAGTCCCTCAGGGCTCCATATCAGGACTATTACTTTTCATCCTGTATATAATTTTTTTTAAATAATACCAAATTCCATGTTTATGCAAATGACATTCCTCTCCGTCCGTTATTTAATCCCTAGTTAATATTAATGTAGGTCAGTTCAAGTTATCATAGCTGAAGTTTGAGTTTAATACTGAAAAATTTCTATCTTCAAATGGCAGAGAGATGTCTAATTTCATAAAATCAAAACCGTTCAAGGGGCTGAAATCAAAATTGTAAATCTTACTTTACATCTGAAGGAAGAGTACCAGTTACATCTGAAATTAGATTTTGCTCTTAGAAATCAATCCTGTATCTTGCTTAAGGAAAGGAAAAACTTGGTTTCTACAACCGTTTTGCTTTTATCGGATTATTGTTTTGTACTATATCCATTGAAGTTTGATAATGTTTACTAATGTGCTTCATGTTTTATCATAGAATGTGGAAAACATGCATAGCACTACTCTGTGTATGCCATCTCTCATTTTAAATCGGCCTCCTCGGATGTCCCCAGAGTTTCCCCTGGGAGGGTTTTTAAAGCGTAAATCTCTGCTAGGGCTGTTACCCTCTTATCTCTGTGTGTGCATATGTGAATACCACACGCAGTGAGGTCTGCCAACTGCAGATATTTCACAAATGCCTGTTCCCAGAGACGGAACATAATTAGGAAAAATGGTGTTTAAATAAGCAGCATCTGTTTCCAGGAATAATGTAGAAATGAACAAGATTTTGTTGGAAGTGGTACAGCTGCTCTTTGTGTTTGCTCGAGGTTGGTCTTGTCACTTGTTCATGCGGTATATTATTTTATAACTGTTTTGTTTCTTTAGGTGTTGTTGCATTTAATTGCTGAATCGTTTTCTGCTTTTATGCCCAGGTCTCTCTTGAAAAAAGGAAATATTACCTGGATTATCCTGATTTTTCTTGCTGTAATATATATATATATATATATATATACTTTCTATTTTATATTTCTTCTGTGTCAGTTCTTATGTTTATTCATTGCTACTCTGCTCTTTGCACCAATAGAGAAAAGTATGTCAGTGTAAAAGTTCCCTTAGCAGTAAATCTGATCCTGATTTTGGAAAAATGCGGAACATCATCCACAGAAAAAGCAATCTCTGCTGTCAAAAATTTTGATTTTAGCAAAAGCAGATTTTTCTCAAAGCCTTTTTTATCTTATCTAAAAAAAAAAATTGCTTTCTCAAGATATTAATGTAAAAGTTTGTTTCGCATTTGTAACAGAATTCGCAAGATAATACAGTAAAGATAATTAGTTTTACTCTTACATCATTAATTTGTTTTGCTGGATGCTTTTTGGTGTGACATTTTCAACTTGAATCAGTGGCTAACATCACTTTTGTAATTATTAAATAAAGTAGCTAATTAAAAGAAATATATACATTTATGTCTGACTGTATAATTTAATTTCTACCTACATTTATTTGTGTATTTTATTTTTGGTGCCAATTAATCATATGCATATTTATTTATTGAGCATTTTTTTATTTCTGTATTTATTTTTAATTATGGAAGACTTGGTCCTCCATACTTTTGTGCTTTCGGATGAAAAAATTAAAAATAAATTCTGTTTATTTTAATAAATATTCTACCAGTGACAAAACAAACCTTTTCTAGGTTTAAAATATGGAAAAAATATTAACATTGTATCTCAAAAGAGGAATGAAAACAATTCCAAAAAGATAACTTTTTGAATCAATAAGAAATAAAATCTAATTACACCAATTAGAAGGGCTAAGTTTTATTTATTCATCTCTAACGCAACAATTCACTTGCTTGTTTGTTACTGTAGTATCACTAAGAGGGCTGAAATCTTTCTGCTTATTTCTGTGATTTGTCTCAGACCCCCTCCAGTGGAGCCTTACGGGTTTGTTTGTCCGAAGATGAACATTGAGCTGTAGGGAAGGATCTGCCGAGGCCCGTTAGCTGCCTCCTCCTCTTCCAGATCTTTCTTTTCGTCGCTGAGCTGGAAGTTGTCACAATCGATGTTGTTCACTGGTGTAAAGCAAAAAAAAACAACAACAACATATAAATAGCACAAATTTACAGCAACCTAAGACGTAACAGCAATACAGGTGAAATTTGTTTCGATTAGAAAGGCAAAGGTTGGTTATAGCAGCATTCGTTTGACTAATTCTGCTTTGGCAAATCGTTAGAGGATCAATGTTTTCATTACTTGCTAATTGGTTGCAATAGATTTGGAGGTTAAAGACCAAAGAACAATATAGCAAGTGGTTATTTATTTGAGATGGCATTTTCTGCAGTGTGTCTTAGGGCTGGACGATATAGAAAAAAAGCATATCGATAAATTAAAAATCATATTGATCGATGTTCCATAATTATCAACAAATTTAAAACATATGTTTTAAGTGCAGCCCTGGCCATTTAATGCGGTTGTTTAGCAAATTAGTTTTAGATACAGAACTCACAAACACTGAATTCAAACTCAACCGTTTATTCAACCAACTTTTTGCCAAAGCTGCACGTTTTTAAAAAAGAAAAAAAGAACGCGTGCTCTCTGAACTCTTTAAAGGGGGCGGAGCTTAGTGACGGAGCATACCTGAATCGGTGTTTGTGATTGGTTGGGAGGATGTAATGACTAATATTAAACTACATGATAGGCTAGAATGCAAAAGGAAGGAAAACTTTTTACTGACTCTTTTTTTTCATATCATCAATATATGTCTATCAATCGATATATATCGTTATTGAATTATCGTCCAGCCCTAGTATGTCTCAACATCAGTTCACAAACTCCAGGTTCTTGCATCTGACACCTACTGAGTCAAGCTAACTAACTAATGCTAAAAGTCCAGCTAACAGCTACTTAGAGTCAAGCAAATAGTAACCTAGAATAAAGCTACCAGTTATTTGATGTCAACTCAATAGCAGCTCAGTGTAAAGCTTACTTATTTATCTTTAAATTACATTTTCTGTCAAAGTATAACTTTGTAAAGTGCCTTGAGATGACATGTTTCATGAATTGGCGCTAAAGAGTAGTGAAGCTAGTAATGCGCCTAGAAGGCCCATCCTCCTGGGCACAGTCCAGGTTTCATGCAAATCAATGATTCAACCGTCACTCCACTTGGTCGTTAGAGGCTGTCCTGGATCAATGTGTGCTTCTGTGATTTTTTTTGTCTCTCTTGTTGTGTCTCTGCTCTGTCTTCTGTAACCCTCAGTTGGTCGAGGCAGATGAGCGTTCATACTGAGCCCGGTTCTGCTGAAGGTTTTTCCTTCCCGTTAATGGGGAGTTTTTCTTTCCACTGTCGCTTCATGCTTGCTCAGTATGAGGGATTGCTGCAAAGCCATGGACAATGCAGACGACTCTCCCTGTAGCTTTTCGCTTCTCCAGGAGTGAATGCTGCTTGTCGGGACTTTGATGCAATCAACTGGTTTCCCTTATATAGGAAATATTTTTGACCAATCTATATAATCTGACCAAATCTGTATAATCTGATTTAATTTGACTTTGGAAAGTGCCTTGAGATGACATGTTTCATTAATTGGCGCTATATAAATAAAATTTAATTTAATTGATTCCAAAATCAATTAAATTAGCTTTCTCAATTCAAAAAGTCTGGAGTAATGATGAGTAACAAGCTTCTGATCTTTATATTGGAGAAACCAAACAACCTCTCCACAGACGCATGGCTCAACACAGGAGAGCTACCTCCTCAGGTCAAGACTCTGCTGTCCACTTACACCTAAAGGACAAAGGACACTCTTTTGAGGACCAAAATGTTCACATTTTGGACAAAGAAGACAGATGGTTTGAAAGGGGTGTGAAGGAAGCCATCTACGTCAAGAGAGAAAGACCAACCTTAAACAGAGGAGGAGGCCTTAGGTTCCAACTCTCAAAAACTTACAACACAGCTATAGGATTAATTCCAGCCAATCGTCAACTTAACTCTCACCCTCATTCAGGTGATTAAAACATTGTTCCTTTAAGCCAAGCCAATAACAACTCTAACGACTCCTCGTTACAGAGGAGTGGACCAGTTTCGGTCCATTCCGCTGGCTTAATGGTTTTTACGACCGCCCATTACTAAGGGGTGGTCCTGTTTCGGTTGAATTTGCATGTTATCTAAGCCATTACAGGCCTTTGTTTGGTATGGTATAAAGCTTGTTACTCATCATTACTCCAGACTTTTTGAATTGAGAAAGCTTCCGGGAGAGGAAGCGAAACGTCTTCAACTACGGAAAACAAGTCCAGTTGCTTTGTTTTTTACCTTTTTTTTTGGAATGACCATGACCTGGATGACTGAGAATCTTCACCAGCTTAATTTAATTGAATTATTGCTTGTTGTGACTTGACTACTTGCTCGCCTGAATCCTAATGAGACTGCTTCTGTAATATGAGTTGGAGGCCCGGGCTATACACACTGGGAATTGATAGCCCAATGCTCTTTTTTTTTTTTTTGTCAAAAGAGAAAAGCCAACACCGAATAGAGGGTGTTTTAAAGATTGAGCTTTATTCAAATTACTTAAAAATCAATTAAGTTAAAAGTTCACTAAGAACTCCACATTTACTTTAGAAAATACAGCGAATGTTTGAAATCTAAAGTTTAACGTTATCTAAAAAGAAAGGCTGTACTCACTGGGTATGATGATGGTTTCTCCAGGTGGGGCAGTGATAGTGACAGGGATGTGGACAGCGTTGCAGTTGAGGCCGGCCTGACTGGCCCTGGTGGAGTTCTTCTGGTTGTCAGCGTCCTCTTGTTTTTCACTCGGAGTCAGACTGCTCCGCTTCAGCTGTAAAGGACTGCCAGCAAGGCTGTCCTCCTCTGTATCTGCCTGTCTATCCCTGGAGAGAAGGTGTGTTGGACCAGTAAGATTATACAGAGAATGTCATGTTGCTGTCGATATATTGAAATGTAATTGATTAAAGTGTTACATAATTACACAATTATTACTGATATTTTTTTTATAAGGTTATGCAAACATTTCTGTTTAATAAGCTTAACCAGAACAGGAATGAACACGGGGGTCATGACAGGTATGCCATAAATTAGCAGACTGCTAAAAACCCAAATGTAAACAAAAGTATTTTTTTCTTAGAAAAATAAAAGAATGAATTTCTATTTTAGCAGATTACAAAAAAAATTATTTTATTAGTTTATATAATGCAAGGAAACCATTTCTTTATCCTTTCCTGTCAAGTATGTGTGATTTTTTTTAAAGTGCTGTGATTAATAATTTCTCCTGGCTCTCTAACATTCTTGTGTATTTTAACTTGGAACTTCTGTAACTTTTTATTTGGCAAAATTGACTGTTTTTGATTTTTGATCTGATTTGTTTGTGCACACAATCAGATTGTGTGCATAATCAAGCACTTTGACTTTGTTTACAGCGACCACAGCTTACACACATTAGGTATAAGCAGCAGTTATGTACATGTGGGTTTGTTTTACATGTAAAGAAAAGCAAAACAGGGAAGGTAGTGCAAATATGCTTATGTTGTTTCACAGCACTATAGCTGACGACTCAAGCTGTCAGTTGTTCATTGTGATCAGAGAGACAGCGTTGGGGAAGAGACTCTGTCCGTGGCAGCTGGTTTTGGCAATTACCGCTCCATAGCCCCGACCTGAAGGTACAAGTCTATATGTGTGCAGAATGTGCAGGTCTGCAGAGATATTAGCCAGCCTTTTCTTGACCCTAGACATGTACAAAACATGGTTGAAGGGAAGGTCTACCCTGATGATCCTCTCTGCAGAATTGCACTGCAAAAACGGAACTAAAAATAAGTAAAATGTTCTCAAAATTAGTGTATTTGTCCTTGATTTGAACAGGTACATAAGATGATTTGCCAATGGAATAAGATTTTTGCACTTAAAATAGGAACAACTCATCTCCATCATCTTATTTCAAGGGCAGGATGTCTAATTATGTTATTTTAGGGGTCAAAATACTCATTCCATTGGCAGATAATCTTATTTACCTGCTCAAATCAAGGACATATACACTAACTTTTAAGAACATTTTACTTATTTTTAGATCCGTTTTTGCAGTGTGTTGCAGTTTATTCCTGTTACAAGGATGAGCCAAAACCTCACAGTGATGAATGAACACAGGCAAGACTAAATGACGGCTGTGTAGCAGATGACCACCAGCTCCTGTGGATGTTTGTACTCCCTGTGTGGGGACGAGCTCAGTTCCCGAGAAAAGGCGGTTCCAAGGAGTTGGAAGTTACCCACAGTAGCTGCATTGCTGTAGAGGTTGGTGAGGGGAGGCTGTGTAGGGGGTTAGTGTCTGTTGAAGTCCACCGTCATCTCCATCGTCTTGAAAAGGGAAAGTTCCAGGTGGTTTTGACAGCACCAGTGGACCAGCCAATCCAACTCCTGTCTATAGACTCATCAGCGTCCTGGATCAGATCAACGACAGTAATGTCAACTTCCTGAGTTTTAGAGACGGTTCCGCTGGGGTGGAGTCATTTGTGTGGAGAGAAAAGAGGAGTGGTGAGGGAACACACTCCTAGGGGACGCCGGCACTGATCAATCTTGAGTGGGAGAAGATGCTTCTTGACCATCTTCACCTGCTGCAGCTGGTCAGTCAGGAAGCTGATGATCCGCCGACAGAGGGAGTCTGGTACTGTTGAGCCGAGTGAGCTTCTGGTGGAGGACGTCTGGGTTGATGATGTTGAAAGCTGAGCTCAAGCATCCTGGGTGGTCGAGGTGGTGCAGGATGAAGCGTAGGACTGCAGCATCCATCAACCTGTTTGCCTGCTAAGCAAACTGCAGCGGGCCTGTGATGTTCTTCAACGCCAGTCGCTCAAAGACTTTCATGACCACAGACGTGAAGGCGGTAGGTCTGTTGTCATTTAACCTGCTGATGGTGCGTTTTTTCAGGGCCCGGGATGATGGTGAAGCATTCGATGCAGGGGGTGAGCCTCAGACAGCTCCACATACTTGTTAAAGATCTAAGTGAAGATGGGCACCAGGCTTCCAGGCAGAAGGAGGAAATGCCATCGGGTCCGGGGGCTTTCTGGACGCTTGATGCTGAAAGACCCTGTTTACATCATCCTCAGTGATCTTCAGAGCAGATAGGGAGTCAGAGGGGAGTGGATTGTAGAGTTGTTGGTGGGGGCGCAGGTTGTCACTTCGAGTGGGAGTGAGCTTTTCATATCAGCCAGCTGGGAGGTCATCACAGTGTGGGGGGGATGGGCTTCCGTAGATTGCAGGGTCATTAGCTGAGAAGCTGCTTTTTAGCTTCTCACTATGGCTTCTTTTAGTTGCCTTGATCACCTTTGTCACTGCTGTGAGCTTCTTCTTTGGTCCAAGGCAGCTTCCTCAGATGTTGAGAAAACCGTGGTTTATTGTTGTACGTACGAAAAGTCTTGGTCTGCACAAACATGTCCTCACAGAAACTGGTTCAGGTTGGTGGATAAAGCTTTAGAAACACTCCACCCTGTGCAGTCAAAGCAGGTACATAACATCTGCTTTGATTCATAAGTCAATTTCCTGACCACGGGCTTAGATAGTTTTAGATTTGGCCTGTAAGCTGGGATGAGATGAAGCAGCGATCAGAGTCACGGCTAGCTGGACGGTCTGGTTCTTTTAAGACTGTGTAACAGTGGTGTAGAGTGTTTTTGTTCTTAGTAGGGCATTTTACATGCTGTTGGTATTTTTGGGAGTTATTTTGAGAAGGTTTGTGTTGTTAAAATCCACAAGAATATTGTCGAGTGTTTTTTGTCCAACTCTTATGAGCTCAGAAAGCTGTTTTTCAGTCTCTGGTGTTCAGCTTTGTGGTGGGATGTAAACACTGTCCGAAACAAACAAGAAGAACTCCCTCGGTGAACAACAGGATTTGCAGTTTTTAACAAATCACTCCAGGTGAGGAGTAATTTAAATTTGTTTTGTAACACTGTGACATCAGAACACCAAACCTTCACTATTATGAAAGCAGATTCCACCTTCTCTGTTATATCACCGTTAGCTTCACGCTGCCACTCCAGCTCTTCAGATAACGACCATTTCTATGCCTCAATAGCTACGCTTACAGAAACAAAAGTTTACGATCTGCTTGAAATGTATTCGGATTAAAAACAAAACAAAAAAATCATCCGATTGTACCATTTATATGGGCACAAAATTGATTAATCCGATCCTATTGTGCGATTAAATGCCCCCGGCTTTATTCAGAATAGAACCACTCTGATATGCGTAGTTATGAAATTTCCCTAAAAACCCACAGAAGAAGAACTTCGGTCTCTGCTGAACAACATCAATAACAAAAAACGCAAACAATTCATTAGTGTACAAATTAGTTTGTCTTCCAGTCGACTAGGATAGACTTGCACCAGATTCTAATTATGGTTGAAACGTTAATGAATGAATAATTTTTATCTTTTTTAATGTTTCCGCCTGTCAAAACAGACATACACCACGCTGGCGTCAGGACCCGGGTCAGTTTGTCATATTCGGAATAATTTCATCCCTACAAGCATTTGTATGGATGTCCATTGGATTATCAATCGGCATAAAACACCCCTCTCATTCGGATTACAATTTCATTCTGATTAAGTTTAATCTGATCACATAATTCCGATTGCCGAGTTTACATGATGCATTTTATTCCCATCGGCCCTTTATTCCGATTACTTTTGTCCATGTAAACATAGCCAGTGTCTCATCGGTCGCATGACATTTCTCTGTTTTGTAAAGCAAAAATATTTCTGTAAAACACATTATTAATGGTGATAATCTCTGGTAATTCTTAACAGAGACTTGAGTTTCAGAGTCTGATTCAATTTGTACGTAAGTCACAAAAAATAAAAGACTTCAGACTCGACTTGGACTTGTGCTGGGGACTTGAATTGGACTCCTGATTCAAGACTTGAATCTGCTGTCTGTTTTACTAGGAAAGGGTTTGCTTAACCTTTAGCCAGTGACATTATTATGGGATATTAATCATAAAAATCAGTTAATCTCAGCTGTAGTTTCACAGTAATGAATGACCCCAAATGAGCACCGTAGTAAATGGCTTTTGGTCGTTTTAGAACAAAACATTCGTAACTTATTTACGACATTCCCTCTCTACAAAGCATACTTCAGGCAGGAATGAACTTCCTGTTTGGTTTATTCCTAAGTTAAACAATCATTTATTAATTGACAACACTTTGCCTAATTAATTAGGTTGTAAAATGTGGAAAACCCTCCTAACTATTTATAGTATTTATAGTTATAAAGACGGAGTGGACAACATAAAGACAGGGATGTACTGTTGTTGACTTAGTCATTAGAAAAATTAAAACATTCTTTGTTTGATTCATTCACAAATTCAACATTAACAGGTCTTAATCTTTTTTTTTAATATGAGTTTTGAATATGTTTTGGTCCGTTTTATGTTAAACGGTTCAAGGATAGCATTGTATAAATATTAAAAGACTGAAATATGATTATTATGTGATTATGTAATAATTTAGGCCAAACAGAACAGGTTTGGATTCCCGACCTACAGCGGTGCAGAGTGAGCGCTGACCCAGATGTGGGTTTGGATTTGATGAGAAATGTTTGTTTTCTTGGACTTGGAAATATGACTTGTGAACATCTCAGGCACTTATTCCTATAATCTATCTTTTACAAGCAACGCGTCCATTTTGGATTTTGAGTTTGTCGTTGAAGGCAACCGACTTGCGCACACAAGTCGAACGCACCGACAGCCTCACCTGTGAATTCTGGATCCGTTCCTGTTCCTCTTGCACTCATCTCCGCTCAGAGCGGACTGAGGCTTAGCCACGCGGGACGAGCGCAGCTTCTTCTCTCCGTTGCTGTCCCCTCTCCCCTTCCCCTCTTCCTGTGCTCCATTTGTCAAACGTCCGTTTCCTTCCTTTGCAGTTCGACGGGAGCGGTGGTGGCGATGCCCTCTATCCTCCGTGCCGCCGGCCCGCGGGTCCTCTTCGGGCGAACCCGTTTGGTGGTGGTGTCTCTGTCCTCCTTCGTGATTCCCTCCCCTCTCTTTTTCCTGGGAACCATCTGTGTTGTCTTCCCTGCTCCGGCTGTGATGACTGTGGTGCCTGCCTCCCTGAGTGTCGCCCCCTTCGCCGTTTCTGTCTCGGTGGTGGTAGTGCCTCCTGGAGTGAGTGTGGAAGCTTTCCCGCACGCTGCCTTGTCGGGGCCTTCCCGCCTCCTCCTGCACTCCGGCTCTGGTTTGATCCCCGTTCTTATCCTCCACAACGAGTGGTCGGTCAGTGTGAGTCTTCATGTCGGGGTGCAGGTGGAGGGTGCTGGACACCCTGAGATGCTCCTCGGGATCCAGCTCGTTGAACAGGGCCTCGTTGCTCGTCTTCATGTTGTGCTTCCTCAGCTGGTTGGTGCGCTGCTCCCACACTGACATGGACTTTGAAGACCGCTGCTGCTCCTTGCTGCAAGCATCAAGCCAAATCAAAGCAGAAAGATCATGAATAAATCTCATGTTTAACAATGAGTTCTTGCTGGCGTTTTTGGATGAGGAGAAAAAAAAAATGCAGGATCAGCCATAGCCATGATTTCTAAAACATTCCCCAAGAAGCATCTGGATGATCGAAAACAGCAGATTTAGGTCCATGGATGGGTGAGTAAAATGTTTCACACGAAGAAGAAAATGAACCGTTTTAGTAGAGTGAATGTAGTTAATACTCAAGTGTGTACTAAGATTCCTCCTTCCCGTTTGGTTAAAGGTGACATGAAATGGAAAGTCTACTTTTTCAGCCCTTAAAAACCTTTTGTCATGTGTTGGGGCCTCTGGAAGCACTGAAAAGCTGAATTTAGTCTTCCAAAGTATTGTTTAGCTATTTTTAGATTCTTTTTGGGACATACTTTTCTGCTTTTAGGCGCCCCGTCATTTTCCCGCCACGTTTAGTTGTCGCCGCGATTTTGTAGGATGCCAAAGCGGTCGGTGGGCAGATTGTTGGGTGGATTAACTCACACAATCACTCCGCCGTTAGCAGAACCTTGTCAAAGACGTGCCCGGCTAAACTTTATTTGTTGTGGGAGAAATAATTTTTCAGTGGAGAATGTCCTCCACTTCCAGGATCAGAGCTTCGGTAATTTCTGCTTGTGATGAAGAGGGATTTGCCCAGGGACCTCATCTGATCGAGGGCTCAGATCCTTCTGAGAATGGAAACAAAAGACGCAGCAAAGCAGTATGCTGCTGATAACGCAGGAATTTTAACAGAATTTATTTTAGACATCATAGCGCTCTTGTAGTTATTTGAGACCACAACAATAGTGCCTGTCTATATCTGAAGGCTCGATTCTGCTGGTTCACCTTGTCATTCTCCTCTTGCGGTGGGTCGAACTAGTAACACTTTACAATAAGATACAAAAAAATCTGATTAACTACTAGAGAACGCCTTGGGAACTAATCAGGAACTAATAGGTAGTTAACCATTACTTACGGGGGAATGTACAGCCCAGCCTTATTGGGGGACTACTGGTTATTTATTAGGGGCTCAAACAGGAAACAATCAGGATCTAATGGGTAGTTATCAAGAAAAAAAGCAGAGGAAGTAATCACAAATTAATGAGAAGTTACCCAGTTCTTACTCAATAGGTTTGGAATACAGAGATTTCAATAAAATCGGCAATAAGTAGCAAACTGATTTTTTGACAATGATGAGCTAAGACCTCACTGGTGCAGGATTTATTCAGAACCCAAATGGAGAATTTCTCCTCTGTTTCTTTGGTAACAAACCAGTAGTTTTCTAATAAAAATGGACTTTGTCTCCCACCCTAAGTACTGGTTAACTAACTGGTTAACATTAGTTCCTGATTAGTTCCTCTGTTGTTTTCCTGATAACTATCCATTAATTCCTGATTAGTTCCTCTGTTGTTTTCCTAATAACTACCCATTAGTTCCCGATTAGTTACCCTGTTGTTTTCCTGATAACTACCCATTAGTTCCTGATTACTTCCTCTGTTGTTTTCCTGATAACTATCCATTAATTCCTGATTAGTTCCTCTGTTGTTTTCCTAATAACTACCCATTAATTCCTGATTAGTTCCCCTGTTGTTTTCCTGATAACTACCCATTAGTTCCTGATTAGTTCCCCTGTTGTTTCCCTGATAACTACCCATTAGTTCCTGATTAGTTCCCCTGTTGTTTTCCTGATAACTACCCATTAGTTCCGGATTAGTTCCCCTGTTGTTTTCCTGATAACTACCCATTAGTTCCTGATTAGTTCCTCTGTTGTTTTCCTGATAACTACCCATTAGTTCCTGATTAGTTCCTCTGTTGTTTTCCTGATAACTACCCATTAGTTCCTGATTAGTTCCTCTGTTGTTTTCCTGATAACTACCTATAAAAACGTACACACAGGTGGTATTTTTGAAGAGTTCCTGTTTGGGTTTTTTAATGGGCCTCCTTACGCTGTTGAGTCAAGGTGCTGTTTTAGATCTTTTGAATGTAACCAAACACTTTGACCAAGTTGATTCCGCCATTCCTCCGTCAACATTTTTGTGGTCTGAAAGGTGCAATGTTGTCAAGGTTTAGGTCATATTTGTCGAGGTTTTCAGTACCTATGGAGTTGTGGGGGATATTTTCCTCTACATCTACCCCAAGGATCCAGTTTGATTGATCCTTTTTGCAGTATGTCATTTAACAGGTGTATTTCGAACAAACTGCCAATAGGTGGTTACATTTGCTAATAATTAGTTAATGTCTGCCCCCATTCCTCCAGTTGTTGTGGTTCAATTATACCCAACATTGATTGAAGAATTCTTCTTTGAATTCAGAGGGAATTGGTCATGTGTGAATGGGCACTCTGCACTTCATAACGCATTGCTCAGTCAGCCAAGTTTATTCCTGAGTAGATTATTATACATGCAATTTATTTCCCCCCATAAAAGTAACAAGGTCAAAATTATTAAAAAGTTGCAGTGTCTTCAATGTTTCCATCATGGCAGTCCATACTGTTTCTGTAAAGTGTGAGTGTAAATGACCATTCATGGGATAATTATCATCTATTTGGTCACCTGTATTTCAAGATATGTGGAGTGGGGGAGCAGTAGACTGTATAAATCCTAAAAAAGACACACAGACAGAAAACACAGGAGACAAGGACAGGCGACAGGACAGACAGGTGAAACACACAAGTAGCTTTTGTAGAGTTGCACATAGAAAATGAGAAATATTCACTGAGAGCATTTGAGTGGTAATTTGTGAGAAACAATGATCAAGGTTAACATAAAAAATAGGTATAGTTTAATGTTTTTTTTTCATGAGGAAGTATCTTATAAATAGTTATATGGCTATTTTTTAAACTGGAATATTAAAACGTTTGTTTTAGTACTTCAGTAAAATAAACTAAAATGTATTTATTTCACACAGCGTGATGCATTTTAAATGTTTATTTCAAATAATTCTGAGGATTATGGTTTACAGGTTATGAAAACCACAAAATCAAGTGTAATGTAAATTAGAATATCACATCAGAGCAACAAAAATGTCAGCCTAATAAAAAGTGTATGCGCAATGGAGGCTATTCCTACTTGGTTGGAGCTCCTTTTACATGAATTGTTGCATGAATGCAACGCGGCACTGATGTGATCAACCTGTGGTTCTGCTGAGGTGTGACGGATACCCAGGTAGCTTCAGCATCTCTGGATTGTTGAGCCTGGTGTCCATCATCTCCCTCTTGACAATACTCAGATTGTCCACGAGGTTCATGCAACGCCATCACGCCGACCCATGAAGCACAGTGATCTCACGCTCAGCAGGCATTCGGGTTTTTCCAGCAGTACCTAGTGCTGCTGGAAAATTACATCAGTATCTCCATCAAGCTAGTCAGCAGCAGGGAGCATGAAGTGCGCTAAAATGTCCTGGTAGACGGCTACCAGGACCTCAGAAAAGCAGATGAAATGTGGACGTGGATTCTGTTTCTCTCCACTCGTCCTCCAGAATCTGGGACCCTTGATTCCCATGAGAGATACACACTTTACTTTCATCTGGGAAGAGTTTTCTGCGTTAGCTGGATGAAAAGCTTCTGACATCGTCTCTGGTTCAGGGGGCAGCTCGATACAAGGAATGCCACCGTTGGATGCTTGTGTGTTCATCTCCAATGTAAAAGTTTTTCCTTCCACTTAACTTTCCAGTAACACTCCAATGCAGCAGTCTGTGAGCAGTCGGCAACCATTGCTGTGGCTTACCTTCTATGTAGAAAGTGCCAGTGGCTGTCTGTTTGGCAGCTGTAAAATTAGCACTCTCCCATTATTGTGGAGACCATGAAATTATGTTTCTTTATTTTTATTGGTCCAAACTTTACTTTTTTTATCATCATAATGATCACAATTATCTGCAGGAATATGTTGAAACATACCACTATGTGTAATAAATCTGAGAAATATGTGAGTTTATCTTTTCAAAGTGAGTTTGGATGGTTTTCTAATCCTTTAGGGAGGACCTGTATCTGCCCTGTGGGAAGCAGAGAGCAGATTAGCCGACATTAGATGTGCTGCTTTGTTATTTTTTCCTACCGTTGTGCCCTGAGGTGTACCGTAGCAAACAAACTGGAAATGCCAAACTACTTTTTTTTTTGACAGCAACACAGAAATTAAGATTTATGACACAAATTACTGAGATTAGAGCGCACAGAACGGGAGATTTACAAGACACAACAATGCTGATGATCTGTATCAACAGATTAAATGCTAGTTAAAGGTTATTTACTGAAACTTTACACTTAAAATTACAACTGTACTTCTCTTTATAATGAGCTGCCGACATACAATGTTAACTTTAATGTTTTTGTATTTGTACATACCTCTTTTAGCGTTGAAAAGCAAGAATAAAAGTTCAATTTTGATTAATTTATTCTGAGAAGGTGAAAAAAAGAGACAACACAAGGTAGGAGAGTGGGACAGATTGATCATAAGTACGGGGAGAATAGTCAATGGTAAAATGGGAGGAATTAAGCAATGGAAAGAGAATAAAGGAAACAAGGAAGGAGAGGAAAGAAGGAAGGAGCAGAACATTTTATCAGAGAGAGCGATAACTCACGGTGACTGAATGCTGGTGACGGACGACCTGCGAGAGAGTGCATCTCGATTTTGCTTTACAAAACTGTACATGCAGAACAAAAACAAAGGAAAAAAAATGAGACAAATGCGGAAAGGGACAGGTGGACGGTCTGTTAACGTCTCGCCGCCATCCACCTGTCCCTACTCCATGTTTCACAGTGTTTCTACGAAGCTGCCTCAAAAACACAACAGCAACCTGAGCAACATCAGGAACGATTTGACAAATAAAAACAAAAACCGTTCAGGAGTTTCATTCCACGGTGGGAAGATTTGAAGATGGTCAAACATTCTTTCATTAATTAAAGGGGAACAAATCATTTCACTCTTGTTGGTTTAAACCTAAATAAATTAGCATACTTATCAATTCCTATATTTGTCTTTTTTTTTTTTTTGCTCATCTCCAAATTAAATGTTTCAGATCAAAGATAACCAGAGGGGCCTGAGGTGTTCTTTTTAGAGTCAAATCATGTTAATTTAGGTCAATAGGTTGAATCTACATTCTGAAGTCATAGATGTCGGATTCATATTGGATTTAAAAGCGATCAAGAAAACAACTGATTTAATGTCAACGTCTTTATTACACCTTACTGAGCTTACCTGGCTAACGAAAATATGTTCACTATTAAAGGTATACTATGCAACCGGGGTTGATTTTCCAGCGAGGCTCCCCCCAGAGGGCGAAAGTAAACGTGCACTGTCATAAAGATGCTCAGTTGTTCTAGTTTCTCCGTCAAGCCAGGCGCGGTTGTTTTGAGCTTAGCAGACAGGCGAACGCAACGAAAAGTGGAAAAAACGGCAGTACAAACAATGACTAACACAGTGAAGGTATGAACATCAGGGTTTCCCGCAGCGCTATCTTGGCCAAACTCACGCTACCGCCTCGCCAACATTCAAAAAAAAAAAAAAAATAATAAAATAATAATAATAATAATAATAATAAAAAAAAAAACTCAATATGCTTGCATGTATATTTGATGTTAGCACGCGGTTCTTTGTTGTTGCTTTCGCGCGTGCATATAGTAAATGGAAGGGCAAAAACACATGGAGTTCTCGCCGTAAAGCAAGACCGACTCTCGCGGTTTTGCACGAGACTTCTGAGCCTGTGGGTGCGGGCCGAGGGCTCTTGCAATTGCAAGTGCGGTATTTCCCCCACAGACCACCAGGGCGGCCGAGAAAACCTTAGTTCAACCTGAAATGACTCATTTAATCATCCAAAACGGTATGGAACACATTAATTAACTGAAAAATGTTGCATAGTATGCCTTTAAGGTTCCCAAACCTTTCAGCCTATGAGCCCCAAAACAACTGTGCCAGAAACTGGGGACCCCCCCTGTGGGGTCTTGAAGTTGTAAATCTTCGAGAAAAGAAATAATATTTGTCCACAATTAATGGCATAAATACCATTATTAAATCTAGGATATTCTTTAACATTCCAAAGTCATAAAACTGGAGGGTATTCCACAAGCTCAGCACACCACCTGTATAATGTAATATTTTAGGACACATCAAATAACTGAATCCCTTAAGCAATATTATTTGACACGCTGATTGAATAACCTTAACACCGAAACCACCGTCTAAATATTCAGCTTGCAAACTGACCTTTTATTCAAGACGGTAATGTATTTTATTTTTTTACATAACTTATTTGGCTTCAAAAGCAGAAATATATATCACACAGTGACTGACGGCTGTTTTGTTGTGTTTCTACCACATTACGGCACCAGCATTCCTAAAAGACCTGAACCAATTACCCCAACTAATACGGCATGAAATGTTCCCCTTACGTTTAAAGCGGTTTACTGTGCAGGAAAAAGGGGTTTTGGAATGAAACTCCTGAGTTTTTTTTTCTTTTCTCAACAGCACAAAGGAAACAAACCAAACCTGTTCATTTAAAACAAAACCACCAGCGTTTTTAGCGTACCCTTCAACAACCAAATGATATTGTTCCGACATGCTGAGACCGAACGCACATGATCACACGACAACAGTGACAACAACGACAAAGGAGTACGACCGGGAAGCAGGCTAACTGGTGATATATGCCACTGATTAGCTGCCGGAGTCTAAATGACCTCGTTCTCAGCGGGAACGATGGCAATTAAGGAGCAAAGATGATCACTTTGTCAAATGAGTAAACGGCTGTGAAACTCCTCCTAACATAAACGCTGTGCAAGGATTCTGGCTGAAATTTAGAGGATCCAGTAAGGTTGAGCTCGCCTCGTCTCAGTTCAGTGCAGAGGTTAGATGGTTTGATGCTGTTAGCCTTATTCGCACCTATATTTACAGTAGTTACATCTAAAGTTCACTATTAAATGGATTAAATCGCAGCAAAACAGTTATATCAAGTCACAGTTTTATGAAGCGCAGCTACTTTATAATGAATTTTAACTCTGCTGCTTTTATCTGCTTCTACTTTTTCTCTAAAAAAAAAAAGATGCCAGATGAAAAACTTAGACTGGTCTGCCTTATTAATTGGCAACCGTAGTAAACAGACACACTAATTGCTTTACTGTCGCAGTAAGTCAGAAAAATGCTTCACAGCTGCTTCTTTATACGACGTATAAATAACAATAACAAGCCTGAGAAGTCACTTAAAAAAAGATTTATTCTCCTAGTTCTCAGAAGCGTGTTGTCTGCTTCTTCCTGGGTAAAAAATATGCAGCGCTCAGTGTATAATACCATTAATGTACCACTAAGAGAACTTTAAGGACTGCACAACGGTAATCTCCTGGAGTAGCATTTGCATTTGATGTATATTTTTTTATATTATCAATAAAACTTTGAATCTAAAACAAATGCACACGTGCATATCTGCAGAGCTGGGAGCCACTTATATGAGTTAAAAACTATAAAACAGTCAAATTACCAGGTTCTTCAGACTTTTGAGTGAAACTTTAATTAAACGATTAGGTGAACACCATTAGTAGGCATTCAGTGCTTCCTTAATTGCACATCCAGTAGGAGAAGATCAACAGTTGGGGTGTGATAAACAAGACAACACAACTGCAGCGCTCCTATAACTGGAACAGATGAGGAGAAATGCAAGACAGACACAAACCAAACGTAACCTCACGTTTGAGACTGAGAGGAAAGAACAAACAGAGAGAAATAGCTGGAGGGGGGGGGGGCATACTTCCTTCCATCCTGGGGCCAAGCAGAAGGTACGAGACATTTAGAAACTTACGCAGCGATGGAAATGTTGGCGGCTGACATGGGGCTGACTTCTTTTACTTCCAGAGCTTTCTGCAGGGCGAGCTTCTTATTGGCCGCCTCCTCCTGCTCCTCTTCATCCTTTAAAGCAGTCGTCAACACGTAAAGCTGAGGTTTTTAATGTTGCGCGTGCAACTGTCGACGGCACACACGCACAATTTTCCCGTGATTTCGGCTATTTTAATACAAAGAGGAGACGGGGAAAACACTGACGGAGCCCACCTTAGTCAGCTCTTGGGCGTTGGCGAGGTTGTCAACAGCGATGGCCAAGAAGACATTCAAAAGAGTGTCTGAATGGCAACATTCAGGGAAAAAAAACAGTGAACTAGGAAAAAACAAGCACTTTTATTCTTTTATACAAGAAGCAACTCCCACTAATGCCGATATTGTTCAACTTTAGCATTTGGGTTTAAGGGATGGTCAGGAGTTACAACCGAGGGTGACAGATTGAGACATTTGTGGTATATTGAGTGATTATTTGATACAATTACTACAAAAAATGTCTTAAATTGCACTTGGATTACTCTAGAACCTCATTACTTCAGACTGGATTTAGTCTCCAGGATCTCAATGCCTGAATGAAGCTAGATCGTATTCCAATGGGAACCCAGTTATGGCTTCACTGTGTGCTTCCTTTTTGATAAAAAGGTTTTTCATCCCTGCTTTCCCGACCGTCCTACCACATCTGACGCAGGGCGCATGTTTGCCGTCTGAGAAACTACCCCAGCTATACGCCTCCACCGTCCGTTTCAGGCGCAGGTAAGGATGGAGGAGAATGAATTATGCACGCAGATCTGGAGTTCAAAAAGCCTGGAGTCATTTTTGGATGACTTGTGCTGTGACTGCAGCACAACTGAACTGGAAATGTCAGCCGCTGCTCACGCTTTTTCCCCTCTTCTCCACTCCTCTTCCTTCTCTCGCTCTTTAACACAAATACGACGCCAAGACTTCTCCTACCACGATGTCAGGTACAGTTTTCATTTCAACTGCAATCTAGAAACCACATTTGGGCCACTGCACAATGTGGAGATGTTTGCACATCAGCGGTGAGCCCTACTCCACTGGGATTCCAGCACACGCCCATTTATAGCTAATAAATTAACTGGAGTGCTACCTGCCCAGCATGGCTGTGATGCATGAGCCTTTGCATGAGGCAAGTATGGCCAGCCCTGCTTCCAATTGTCCAAAGACCAAGCAACACAGGTGCGTGCAGGTCATACATAATGGATTGGCTGTCTATCACAACTTAAACGTAGAGGTTCTGCATTTGCTAAATACTGTTGGGGAACTTCAACGCGCCGTCGTTCGTAACAGAGAGCGCATCGCGTTGGTGCAGTCCAGAAAGCTCACCAAGACACTGCAGAGACCGTCCACATTCAGATGACTTGATGACTTAATGCATACCTGATAGCATTTTAACAGATTTACAGCATTTGTTCTCACCACACTCACTATAAGAAGAAAAAGGCTCTAGATTTCAAATCAGCCAATCACACATACGTTTTTATTCACCGCTTATTGTGCAAAGCGGCAACAAAACAACTAAAGTTTTAACATGAGAGGAGATTTGAAAAGGTCACCTGAACCACAGTTTTCTTTTTTACAAGAGGAAACAGAGTTGGCTTTTTTTCAGCCAGCTCAGATAACAGGTAGATACCGCTACAGCATCAACTAAACAATAATATACGCTTACATGTCATTTCTACGTGCCTACTGAGCTTTACATGGTCCCATCTTGGTGTAAATTTTGCTCACTCATGCTGTCTTAAATTTCTTCCACTTTTTAAATGATCGTTCTCTCTTACTGGAACGTTTGAAGGACAGAATTGTATAACCTTTACAGCGCTGGTCCTCAGGACCCACTATCCTGCACGTTTATAGAGATCTCCGCTCCACCACACGTGAATCAGATGATTGAATGACGACCTCAGCAGTCCTCAGCGGCTGCAGAGGCCACTTAATCATTAATTAATTTATTTCAGGTGTGTGGAGGCAGGGAAACACCTAAAACATGCATGACAGTGGGTCCTGGGGGACCAGGGTTGAAGACTCCTGCTTTACATGAGTGCTAGGTACCCAGTTACACAGTTTTAGGCCTTTTTCACTTTAAATTTTGTGTTGAGCACTTTTTGTTTGGGCAAAGATCTCCAAATTAAGACCAGTGAGAAGTAGAAAAGCCAGCCAATCACTGGTCACTGTATTAATGAATGGTTTCTAATGGGTTGGTTTGCATTTTCGCCTCACGTTTCTTTTATTAAAATGCAGCTGTGTTACTCGATTGTATCTGTTGCTTTATGTCTGTTGGTTGTGCTGTTTTTTTTTGTGTGCTGCTTTTTGTGTCTCTTTCCAGGTGATGGAGCAGACAGAGGACGTTTTATCATTTTCTTCCTTTTGTCTCTTCTTTCTTTCACCTCTTCTCTTTCTTTTTTTTTTCTCTTCTTGTTTTTTCTTTTACTCTCCTACTTTCCCATTGTAGTGTCCATATAATTTGAAATTCTCCCTGCAGGAATCACAATAAAGCTATTTACACGCACAAATCAAGCGGAGCATTATGGCGAAAGCTGTTTGCTCCACTTGTGAAAGCAAAATCTGTCGAGCTCTATTTGGCATTAAGACATCAATTCTTATTGCCACATTGCTAGACAGGACACTGGGGGAAAAAAAAATAAATAAATAAAAATAAAAAATAATATAAATCACTGCTGCACTTTAAAAAAAATAAAAAAATGCAGCTGTTTGATTTTTTTGCTATTTTGTTACCGTTAAAAAAACACCATGCACGTTCTTTAAGGGTTCTGGGAGCTTTAATCTCCCTACATAAGTTGTGTTGTTGCACCAGAGAGGATACAGTTTCCAAAGAGCGTGAGGACGATGAAGTAGATGGAGGAAAACATTCCCCGCCGAACGCCTCCTTGAGACTCAATGCCGTGGTACATGACGGCGTTCCAGTCCTCGCCAGTCAGAATCTGAGGAAGACAGGAGTTGGATTGCCACGAAGGGACACCGGCAGGTTCGTAAAGCACGCTCAGACCTCACACACCGACAAATTAAATCAAATTACTTTACAGCACAAAGGGTGATAAGCTCAGACTAATTGAAGGATTATTACAGAGTTCATCTGGGGACAGGGGACGCACAGAGCGCCCATTTTAAACCAATTAAAATAAAGATAACAAGCTTTCTTTGGCCAGAAAATACATTTGTTCCTCGTGTTTTTGTGAATTGTTGAAGCGTGTGGCGCCGGGGGTTATTTTACCTGGAACACAGTGAGGATAGCCGCAGGGAAGGTATCAAAGTTTGTTGTTGGTGTTTCATCTTCAAAGTTAAACCTGGAAAATCAGAATCACATCATTAAAAGAAAAGCAAGACAAAATAAACAAATAAAGAACAAAAAATGCTAGTTTCAAGTGTTTATGAGATTTAGAGGAAGGTAAAATAGGATTTGGAATAACGAAAGTAAAAACTGGTTGGTTAATAGATTCAATATAAAAGGGATATAGTTCAAAATAAGACGTACTTACACTTATAACTGCTTTACTTCTTTGTGCAAAAACACATTACTATATAAACAGATAAAGAGTTAAACATGTAAAACCTTCTCAGATCCTAACAAAAACAAAACCTTAAAAATGTGTTTTTGGAATATTTTTTGTTAAGTTGTCTCTTTTTTAGGAACAATTTATCAGCGTTATGCATAAAACCAATCAAGAAATTCTCCAACATTCTTGAACGGCCTTTGTTTACAATTCTCTCCAAGCTGCAGTTTTGCTCGTTGCTCTCTGCGTGTTTTTCAACCTCGCTTTTTTCCTTCCACTTAACTTTCCAGCCAGCTTCTTTAGACACGATATTCTGTGGCTGACAGTCCTTGTGGTAAATGTCACCGGCTGTCTTCTGGACAACCGCCAACACTCACCCATGTTAATGTGGGCTATAGGATTGCAAAACCAGAATATTGTGAAAAATTTTTTGTGTGTTTTATTGTTGTTGTTCTGTTTGTCTGTTGTCAATATGGACCAATTTGTGTCTGAAATAAAGTGATGATGATAACATAGCTGTAAACTCAAGATCTTAGCATAGCTCTTTTTGCCACTGGTTTAGTACATTGATTATTTTGGGTGTTAAGCTTGGAACGATTGAATAAATTCTTTAAAAACTGTGAAATAGCCCTTTAATTCAGTACTGGCTTTAGCCATCTGACACAGGCATATATTCTGACAGCGTTTACACCAGAGGTCCCCAACCTTTTTGAAACTGAGAGCTACTTCATTGGTTCTATTTAATTGGCAGGACTACCAGTACTGACTTTTGAACTAGAAGAGTCAGAGCTCGCCGTAATGTTACGTAAAAATTAAAAATGTTCATACGTTTGTCATTTTTAAATGTAGATAAATGCAAGTGTGATTAAAAAGGAAAAGCAGATGGAGAAAATACTATTTTAGATGCAGCTCACTGGTGAGGGATGCTATTTTTTTAACAGGCCCGATGGCGCCATATATGGTCGTTGGGGGCTACCTGGTGCCCACGGGCGCCATGTTGGTGATCCCTGTGTTACACCATGCAAAACTTCAGGGGGCGCTGCTCCCTATTAACTGAAAGCAATTAGGCAAGTGAAGATTTTTTTCTGCTGTCGTGCAACAGAATAAATTATGCAACTTATTGAAGCTCCCCAACGATCATGCCCTCCTGGGTGAAGAGCCATAACACCCGTCTCATGGACAGCTACGCTTTCTGCACCAAATATCTTTGTTTTATTGTACTTATATGTATTATTCTGATTTTCTGAACAATTTTTTTTTTTTGCTTTTCATTAGCTGTAAGCCATATTCATCACAGTTAATAGAAATAAAGCTTTGAACTGTGTGTAGCAAAGTTATATGATATGCTACTTTCCCTTTATGGACTGAAATAACTAAAATAAAAAATGTATTTTTTGATTATATGATGTTGTGCCATGATGTGCTTTCTGGAGGTGATGAATTGATTACCAACACACATTTCTACGCTTAAAAAAATATATAAAGTACCTTTTTAAAGGCAAAAGAACAGCTTTAGAGGAGATAAAGAATGTAGGACAAAAATCTGCTGTATCTGTTACAAAGACTGTAAGATAGTTATCTTTAATAATGCTACTAATGTGTAAAGTCAAGCCGAATAAACAAACATTTGGTAGATAATTCAGGTTTGAAACGGTGCTGGAAAAAACTGCCGCTGTACAAGCAAGAATAAAAAAGGAAGGATCTGATGAGAAACATGAAGGCAGGAAGAATAAATCATGATGAGGACAGGATGCAGCTCACTGTTTCCACAGCGACCGGCTGCAGAGACGACAGCTGGCTTCTTCATCTCGGGGCAGATCCAACAAATACGTGTACCATCACAGGCATTTGTACAAGTTTAGTGAAGGCATTCTTTACAAACCATGGCTTTCTGAGACACACACAATGTTTCTGACGGGAACAATCAATGGCAAAAAAGACACATCTGGGGAACATCAAACCTCCCAGGCAGAATATTACTGAGATAAACACACCGATTGTGTTAAGAAAAACTCTTATTGTAACATCGACTGTGATAAAATGGGGTAAAATTATTCAATAGTCGTATGTCTGTAAAAAGAAATCTGCTACTAGATCATGTCTGCGGCAAAAGGCGCGTGATCTGTGCTTAAAAGGTTTAACAGACTGATCTTGCAAAAATACTCAGATTTTAAGAATATTACAGCAGACAAAGTTTTTTTTCAGGAGCATCAAGAACTTCAAGAGGTTTAGCTGCTGAGAAGAAGGCTTAAGCACATCTGAGATTTGCGCGGGGATGATGGCGGTGGGAAATCTGATGCGAACCCGAGGCTTTACCTGGCCATAGGACACAGACAAAATGATTTTTTTCAGCACAACACAGGCTGTTTTATCTGCAAACAGTCTCCACCCTCATAAAATAAACTGTCTCATTTATGCAAGGCCTTTTAAGTAATAGCGCTACATTAATTAAAGACCCCTGCCGTCAGCTGGGTTTGACATGCGAGTATCCATGGATGCTGGGGGTTAGCGAGGCAACATGGCGTGGAACTGTGGACCAGATCTTTACACTTGCTCGCTTGTTAAGGGAGCCAGGGATTCGTTTAAAGTTGATCCACTCCATGTGGAACCGAACAAGAACCGGGTCCTCATCCTGAGCACAAAGCCCAGGGTAGGTCGGACTCCACCAGGCCTCCTTGTCATGGAGAGGAAGGTGTCTGGTGTGCAAACCGTAAGGTCTCATGTTTGCTTTTTGAAGATGATGTGGTTCCGTTGGCAACTTCACGTTCAGAGAGTTATGTTAAGTTTATGAATGATGGCAGGATGGAGCTTGGGGGGGTTATGCTGTGGTGAAGAAAACGCTCACCGCTGGATTTGAACCTTCGTCTGTAGTCATGAGGCTCAGATCACGACCGAAAGAAGGAGATCCTAGAAACAAGCAGCTGAAAGGAGCTTCCTCTGCAGGCTGGGCTCAGCCTTGGAGATACAGGGGGAGCTCCTCCATCCAAAGGGAGCTCACTGTAACTCCTCCGCCTCATCTCTGGCATCTGATCAGGATTCCTCCAGGTTGCCTCTTCCTAGAGGAGCTTCTCCCTGGGAGGAGACCCACAGCTCCCTTCTGATAAGACTATCTCCAGCTGATTCATTTTAGTTAAAGTTTTTTTTAAAGGAAAACTGGTTGGACAACCCAATTCAATTCAACTAAACTTTATTTATAAAGCGTTCATTAACAACACGTCATCTCAAGGCTCTTTCCAAAGTCAGACTCCATCAGATCCTCCAGGTTGGTCAGAAAGTTTCCTCTCTAAGGAAACCCAGCAGGTTGCATCAAGTCTCTCCAAGCAGCATTCACTCCTCCTGAAAGAGCGTAGAGCCACAGTGGACAACAATCTGCATTGTTCTAATGACTTTGCAGCAATCCCTCATACTGAGCAAGCATGAGGCGACAGTGGAGAGGAAAACTCCCCTTTAACAGGGAGGAGAACCTCCAGCAGAACCAGAACCAGGCTCAGTGTGAACGCTCATCTGCCTCCACCCACTGGGGCTTAGAGAAGACAGAGCAGAGATACAGAAAGCACAGAAGCTCACATTGACCCAGGAGTACTTTCTATGTTAGATGGTAACACAGAAAGGATTCCATCAGTGGTAAAAATGTTAAACTTATTTTTCTTTCATTGACCTATGTCAGGAATATTTTGTTACATCCATGATTCATGGATGGCACATAGCATTCTGAAATTTC
The DNA here is from genome assembly GCF_011125445.2 of Fundulus heteroclitus. Lineage (NCBI taxonomy): Eukaryota > Metazoa > Chordata > Actinopteri > Cyprinodontiformes > Fundulidae > Fundulus > Fundulus heteroclitus. The sequence continues at coordinate 7,482,904 of NC_046368.1, read as the reverse complement.
TTTCAGTTTTTCAGAATGCAGCACAGGAATTACTTCATGTCTCTCACACAGACACTGTTTAACTAACATGTTGGAAATCCTGGAGGCGTTTCATGGCGTTCTCTCATCCAAACACGCACATCCTCATCGCACCCTTCAAAATGAAACACATTTCCCCAGCAATGGTGCTTGGGTGGAAGGAGCTCAGACCCAAAACACTAAAAGAAATGATGGACTGGCAGGTACACATCTCCTCTTTTTCATCTCCATTTCATTGCCCTCCACTCCTGGAGTTTTCTCTTCTTCCCGTCTTTTGCCACCTTCACTTCTTTCCTCTCTGTCTTCTTTAGGGATTAGCAGACGCTGAGCAGCGAACGTGTTGCTGCGCCCATGTGTGCGGACCTCTGTTTAGTCTGATAATAGGGATTGGGAGCGCACGTCTGAGCTCTCAGGAGCCGTCCACGGAGACTTCATTAACTCTACCCTGGAAACGAGAGGCACGTGACGCCTAACTCACTACAAGTTTGTTTCCTCAGCCTCACTTTATTTAATCCTGAACACAATAGCAGCAGATTTTGTTTTTTAATCACTAACCGTGTGCAGAAGCAGGTGGATTTCTTTGAGAAAACCTGGAGGAGGCGGCTTTATGATAAATGTTTGTCCTTCTACAGGAGAAAGTTGGATGCAGAATGGGAGTCTGCTGGATTAGACGTTTTGTTAGAGAGTCTTCTACGTTTTGGCCCAGCGGCGGTTCATGACCAGCTGTTGGCTCTTTGGAGGGTTGAGTCGGTTCTTTCTCAAGCTTCCTCTCACTCTCTATGCTCAGGCCATTAATGTTTATACAAACCTTATTTTATTATTATGAATGAAAAAAATTACAACAAAACCTAATAGTCATAATGCAAAAAAATTGTATCTTGTTTGAAAGATTTATATACATTTAAATGAGTAGAACTATTTGAATCCATCCATCCATCCATCCATCCATCCATCCGTTTTTCCATGCATCTGTTTATCCATTTATCTATCCATCCATCTATCTGTCTCTCCATTAGTCTATCCATTCATCCTTCTATCCATTCATCAATCTATCTCTTCATCTGTCCATCCATCCATCCATCCATCCATCCATCCATTCATTTATCCATCCATCCATCCTTTAAATCCATCCATCAAACCTTCCTTTCATCTGTCCAGTCATCCATTTTTCCATCCATCTGTTTATCCATTTATCTATCCGTCCATCTGTCCATTAGTCTATCCATCCATCCATCCATCCATCCATCTGTTTTTCCATGCATCTGTTTATCCATTTATCTATCTGTCCATCTGTCCATTAGTCTATCCATTCATCCTTCCATCCATACATCAATCCATCTCTTCATCTGTCCATCCATCCATCCATCCATCCATCCATCCATCCATCCATCCATCTATCCTTTAAATCCATCATCAAACCTTCCTTTCTTCCAGCCGTCCATCCATCCATCCATCCATCCATCCATCCATCCATCCATCCATCCATCCATGCATAGATGCATCCATCTCTTCATCCATCCATCCTCTGACTAAACTCATCTTTATTAGATACCGGACTGGGCCGCCCTTTGCCTGCAGAACTCTCTCAATTCTTTGTGGCAAAGATTTAACAAAGGTATTGGAAATGTAGCTTTTTCTTTTAATTTCAGTTTCAATTCATTTTGATTTCATTCAAAAATGACTTTCAAATTCGTACACAATAATAAAACTGCCAAATCAATGCATCTTGAATGAAAAGCAGCAGCAAGAAGAGAAATCCCGTCGTTGCCAGATATTTTGATCCATATCGACATACAAACATGACCTTGTTGCTGCAGATTGGTTTGCTGTGACGTTTATTCACATCCCAAATGTTCTGGACTGAGATCTGGTGTCGATGGAGACTACCGGAGTACGGCAAACTCGGTTTTTTTATTAAATAAATGTGGTCCAAAAGGGTTGGAGATGGTCAGCAATAATACTCAGATAAGCAGCTGTGTCTCAAAAATGCTTCATTTTTACTAAGAGGCCTCAAAAACACCCCCCTTATGTTGTTACACTTTAACAACATTATAATAACATATTATAATTCTGATCCTACCGTCTGAATGTTGCAGATGACATTGAGACTCAACGAACCACGATATGTTGTTCCAATCTGTTATTCGGTGGGTTTGTGTGAGTTAATCTTGGACAAATTTCATGTGTCCTCTGCTTCTGTTGTCCATCTGCTGTGGTTATTTCAGCTACTGTTGCCTATCTGTCCTCTCAAACCGGTTTACGTCTCAAACAAACTTTTATCCACACGGCTCCTGCTTGCTGGACATCTGAGAATAAATGGACTCAGATCAGCCCGACTGGCACTGGCAACAACGTTGTGTTTAAAGTCAATTCAGTCTCCTCACTTTCCAATTGTGACGCTTGATTTAGACGTAAGGAGTTGATGTCCAATATGTTTAGAAGTCATAAATGTATTGAGATGATCACACGTGCGATCAGCTTATTCGCCATTTGTGATGACAACAATGTTGGTGGGCGTTACGTTTTTGGCGTAACTCCTCTACAGATTTTCCAAGCTTAATTTTGTTTGTTTTTTTCAGGACTTGCAACAGTGTTGACAGCATTGCAATAACGGTTTGACATTTTTGTTTCATCAAGATCAAGAATTCCTGGAAGGACCGATCGCTGAAACAAATGACACCGCAGATCAAGGTCTTTTCTGTTTTTCCTTTTAGCAAAATGCCAAATCTAGAAGATACCAAAAGAACAGTCCGACCGCCGAAATGTCAAACGGAAAGTAATCTAAACTGAAACTTAGAGCAAACAACTGTCTCTTGATGCGTTTGTGCACAGTAGGCAGCAGAGTCTCTGAATGCGCTCGTGCAAGAAGGCTCCAGCTGAAAACATGAGAACTCCACGTGTGCTGTGAATAACAAAGTCCCAGTTAATCGACGGAGAACCCTTGAAAGTGGAAAGCTGTGAAGCAGAAAACGGAAAAAACAAACCATTGCCCCCGTCTTTCCAAACACAACCGCGTCCGCCGAGTCTCAGCAGGGAAACGGGCCTCTGCTGCAAGATGTTTTAATATTCAATTCTCACCATTTTGCCAGGAGATTACTTTCAGGGAGTGAAGAGGAGAGACATTCGGGAAAAACTGTAACAGAAAGGTTGTGTTTTTGCCTTTTGTTATACCACAGCTGACAGAGAACAGGCTATTTTTGGCTTACTCATGGTGACTCATGATCTTTGCTAAGGAACATAAAAAAAAACAAAAAAAAATCCTGGATGCCACTTTGCACGCATAACAGGAGTCCAGTTTACAGCAAGACAAGGAATTAATTGACGGAAAGAAGTGCGTTCGATCCGATACGCTTGGCTAATACACGGATCATGTTGATGCCAGACCCATCTCACACGCGTCCGCCGGCAGAGACCGATGCAACGCTAATGATGCAGCAGAATTAAGTAACTCACTATGGCAACAGCCTGCTGTCTCAAACAGCAAGGACACATGGGGGCTCCGCTCTCACTCTCTGGGAAAAAGGAGTAACCGAGTAACTCACCACATACTCACGTTTAACTCGCAAACATAAGAGACTTCAGACTCGACTTGAATTGGACTCTTGGTCTGAGACTGGAGTCTTAGTTAGGGTTAGTTTCTATAACATTTAATGAAAATTCAGCGGAAGCAGGTACGTGCAGACTGCAGCTGATGCGCATGTTTTACCAGTGTTGTATAGTAACAAAGTATAAATACTTCACTACTGTACTTAAATATACTTTGGAGTACTTTATACTTTCCTCGAGTATAATTTTTTTTGATAACTTTCACTTTTACTTCACTATATTTTCGAACTTAATTGCATACTTTTACTGCAATACATTTTCAATGTTTGGTTTAGTTACTCGTTACTACAAAAAAAAAGAAAAAAAAAGAGAAAGAGAGAGAGAGAGAGAGAGAATTTGTATAGCACTGACCTTACTTGAAGAAGAAAAACTGAAAGCTTACAAAAAGGTTGTATTTTCTGTCTAAACTTGGTCTAAATTTCTCCAGCACTTGGTTTATATTATTTTAAGTGAATTTGACCTTCAAAGTTTACCAAGATGTAAAAAATGTCATTCAAACTGCATTTGCTTTGTTTTACTTTTTACTTATACTTTTCATTACATTACTTGAGTACATCTATTTTTACAGTAATTTTCATACTTAAGTACAAGACATTTCAGATACTTTAAGACTTTAACTCAAGTAACATTTCAGTCCGCGACTTGGACTTTTACCAAAGTCATATTTTGGAGAGGTACCTATACTTTTACTTGACTCTGCGATTTCAGTACTTTATACAACACTGTGTTTTACTGTAAAAGGATGCGCTTAATTATTAGCCAGTGGCTTTGGTGCATTATTACGGGATGTTAATGGCGCATAATAATCTGTTCGTGTTAGCTGGAACTTCATAGTAATGACCGAATGAATATCTCTCCAAATGAACGCAGCAACAAAGGAAACAAATTAAACGTAACGTACCACCCACATAATCTCTGCTAAATGAATAGATCAGATATCAAAATAAAAGTCTGTTCATTCAGAAGTTCTACGTTCATTTATTTACTTACTAGACTTTTCCTCGTTCATTATGTTATACCTTAAATCTTTTCTGGTTTAAAATGTAGATTCAGAAAATTAAGTCCCAACATAATAAAAAAAACTCCAGTTTAGAGTGAATGGAAGAAAACCCTCCAAGTCATTGTGTAATGGAGTCTCCACCAATGAAAAAATAGACAACATGAAGACAGAGATAAACTAATTAACTTAGTCATAAAAAAGTAAAAAAAAAAAAAATAGCTCTTTGATCCATTTAGAAAATAAACAACTGGTTTTATCGCTTTCTATTATTGTTCTTACAGCATACATGCCTATTTACATTTCTATTTGACATTTGATAGATTTGTAAAATAATATAAAGCAGCTTTAAGCAGATTTTTGGATGGGGAGTTGATTATAAAAAGATTAAAAGACAATTATTAAATGTTGATGTATTAGTTTAGCTCAAACAGAACAGATTTGGATTCCCAACCCACAGAAATGCAAGGTTAGAGGTGACCTAGATGTGGGTGTGAATTTGATGAGAACAGTTTTATTTCAACTATTAAAGACTTGAGATTTGGCACATTACTGACTCAGTACTTATGGAATAATTTAAAACAAGGCTAACAATAAGCAAACTTAAATGTAGCTTTTTATCTTGTTAAAATGACTTGTAAGTTGACTGTTTTTCTCTCCTATAGAAAGTACTCCTGACTCTTTGTTTTATCTGTGTCTCTTCTCTGGATGGAGCCAAGGATAAAGTTATTGTTGCCGTTTTTTTAATCTTTCCTCTTGAGCCTGACTCAAACTTTGTGTGTTTAGTGACTTCCAATGTTTTGCAAAAGGTTAAATTTTGATCTCATCTGACCAGACCGCCCTCTTTCACTGAAGGCATCGTAGTAAAAGTTGTACTGGGTTTTATTTATGGTTATAACAGTAAAGTGGTCTAAATGCAAACACTTGCCACTGCTTGTCAGATTTTTATTTGTAAAAAGTCTATAAACTATGTATAATTTTCCTCTAACTCACATAAAATGTAAAAAAAAATTACACTGAATACGTTTAAAGAGCATGAATACATTTGAAAGGCATTGGATATTATTTCACTTTATTTCACTTCTCGATTGTTCCTGGTGTAATAGTTCCAGAATGCACAGTGCCTTGTGAAAGTATTTACCCCCTTTGGCGATTTTAATGTTTTGTTGCCTCACAATTTGGATTTCAAATGGATTCTTTGAGAGTTTGCACCATTTTATTTGCAGAACATTCCTACAAATTATAAGATACATATTTTATCATGAAGCAAACAATTGAAAAAAAATAATAAAGGTGACTCTCCACTTATCTGCGGAGCCACCCACATGCCTTTTGGTAAACTCAGACCAACCCATCTTATTTTTAACACTAAGTAATTGTGGATATTAATATGGGCCTGCTCCTGCTTATCTCTGAAGGCCCGTCTTACCCCGGTTTAAGATTTGGCAGTAAAGGAGAAACAATGATCAGAGGCAAACATTTAAAATATGCATATTTAATTCATTTGGAATTCCAAAAGGAGACACAAAACTTACATTACCATTTCGCTGTATTCAGTATATTACCTCCTGCCCCATGGTGATGCCAGTGTTTCTGTCTGTCCTACATTACTCTGAAGACATCTTTTAAAAGACTGACTGGCCCTTCTGATTAGTTTGGGGGGGGGGGGGTGGACCCCAGACATGGAGGCTCCAATTCTATCTGTTCTCAAAACAAAGAGGCTGTTCTTCTTGGTAAAGCTTGATTTATTACTCAGGCCGTCCAATCAGGGGTCAAGCCAAATGACCCCAACAGCCATAAATCAACTCTCAGCACATCCTATCAGCTGCGTGTCTACTTTGCCTCAAAGGGAGACACAGTTTTAGAGGCCAGTAGTTCCTTATTACTTCCATACAAATGCCTGATTAATATAACAGTTCATTTTATTTTCCTCAACATAATGCTCTTTTCCTGCCACTCTTCCATAAAGCGAAGCTCTGTGGAGCGTACGTCTTATTGTGGTGCTTATTGTGGCTTATCTGATAGTCCAACACCAAAGATCTGGATATTTTTTTTTGTAACCCCGCCCTGACTTGTACTTCTCAACAACTTTGTCCCTGACTTGTTGCTGCTGCAGACTTCCAGAACAGGTGTGTTCAACTCGACACATCACAGGACACCTAAATTTCACACAGTTGTGCATTGTTTCACTAATTATGGGAATTTTTAAGGTAACTGGTTGCACCAGAACTTGTCAGGGGCTTCACAGCCAAGAGGATGACGGCGTTTGCCTATTTTCAGTTTGTTTCTCGTTTTACTTCACAAACTCAGACTATATTGCGCAGATCCATCACATAGAACACGATTATAAAAACGTTTAAAGTAGCGTTTGGATTCTGACAAAACGATTACATGAATACTTTTGCGAGGCATTGTACATGAACAGCACTCTCACCACACACTCAGCCCAGTAAATACCAGCTTGTTTTCAGGGAACGTCTGGACGATTGTTCCCGAACACCTCAGACATCAGACGACTGGAGAAAAAAAAAAAAAAAGCGCCCGAGAGACTCGCAGCGACAACAGAAAGCTGGAAGCCGCTCGGCAAACTACAACATTTTAACATCACAATGTCGCAGCAGTGATGTGGGCTGTTATATAAAAGGGTTTGTGCGTGAATTGATTCAGAACGTGGGCCAGATGCCAGGCCTTTGATTATCCGCAGCCAGCTCGGGATCAGGAGGTGTTCCTGTCATTAGAAGACACGGAGCTCCTGCTGGGAGCGATATTCAAAGGGCTGCTGTCTGCGCTGCTGCTCAGCCAGCTACCTGCTGCGTCGACTTGCCTGTCAGCGCCGCCGCCACAGCGGCCCAGGGATCACAAGCAGCCGGAGGAGGAGGAGGAGGACTGGGTAAACGAGAGGATCTGGGAGGGGCGCGGTGAATTACGTACGACGACACATTGGAGACATCATTTACTCACTGTCCACCGAAGAGCTGCATGCCGAGCAACGCGAAGACCACGATGAAGAGGAAGAGGAGGAAGAGCAAGCTGATGATGGACTTCATGGAGTTGAGGAGGGAGACGACGAGGTTCCTCAACGAGTTCCAGTATCTGAGAGTGGGAAATAAGCAGCGAGGAATTACTGTCGCTGAAACAGAGAAAGATTGCTTTCTTTGTGAAATAACAAAGCAAAACACAGAATAAAAGGTTGGTTAAAAGCTAAAGTCTACATCCATGAGTGTCATGTTCACTGTGGGTGTTTAATGCTGCATTTAAACAGCTTTTTCTTTTTACCAGGAGAGGCGGAGAGGGCATACAGCACCCAGTGACAGTGATTCTTTTAAAACAACAATCAGGAGCGCACGTTTTAATTTATCCTGTATTTCGTCTCAAATTCATTGGTGCCGATTCGCAGCTACTCAAACAACCCACACTAACAACAGGTCCAATGCTTCTATGCAGCCCCGTTTTCTGCAGCCATCTTCCGGGTTCTGGCCTAGTTCTGGTCGGACGTTTGAAAACTCGACCTGCAAGAATTGGTGGAAACTTTCAACACGGCCTGCTTCACTGGAGGACGGCTTGGGATCATTGTCCTGCTGGAACAGACGACTGTGTCCAAACTTCAACCATCTACAGCGAGGCTCAAAGTTATTCATACCCTAGTCCTATTGAGGTTTAAAATTATCTTAAGTTTACCAACATATGTTTTCGGACTGGGAGTAGTTTTAGAGTTTTAGAGTCTCAACTTGAATCTGGAAAAGAGTCAGTTGAGGTCGTTTTGGACATTTGTTCAAGCTCCATCATATATCAGAGCTCTGATTACCCCGTATGTTCCTAACAGAGCACTTCGCTCTCAGACTGCAGGTCTGCTGGTGGTTCCTAGAGTCTCTAAAAGTAGAATGGGAGGCAGATCCTTTAGCTATCAGGCTCCTCTCCTGTGGAACCAACTCCCGTTTTGGTCCATGAGGCAGACACCCCGTCTACTTTTAAGACTAATCTTAAAACTTTCCTTTGTGACAAAGCTTCTAGTCAGAGTGGCTCATGTTACCCTGAGCTACCTCTATAGTTATGCTGTGATAGGCTTAGGCTGCTGGAGGACATCAGGGTCTATTTCTTTCACTCTGCTCAGTTCTCCTACTGCTCTCCAATTTGCATTGTTTGTTGTTATTTCAACTTTTAACTTCATGCTCAGTATGAGGGATTGCTGCAAAGCCATCAACAAAGCAGACGACTGTCCACTGTGGCTCTACGCTCTTTCAGGAGGAGTGAATGCTGCTTGGAGAGACTTGATGCAACCTGCTGGGTTTCCTTAGAGAGGAAACTTTCTGACCAACCTGGTGGATCTGATGGAGTCTGACTTTGAAAAGTGCCTTGAGATGACATGTTTCATGAATTGGTGCTATATAAAAAAAAAAATATTGAATTGAATTCATCAGGACACCTTGTTTTGGGGGTTATCTGGGCCTGTCCCACTGGAAGGAGACCCCGGGAAGACCCAGAACCCAGTGGAGGGACTATATATTCCGTCTGGTCTGGGAAAGCCTTGGAGTCCCCCAGAATGAGATGGAGAATGTTACTGGGGAGAGAAATGTCTGGGTTTCTCTCCTCGATCTGCTGCCCCAATGGTGGTACCACTGGTGTGCTTGATATTTTGTAAACTATTCTTAGGTTTAAATGTCTCCTATTGAATCCTCTTCTCATTGTTGCAGCCAGAGAGCTTCGACTGACCACAAACCAGTTCCAGTTCTTTTCAGGCTTAAACTATGCTTGCTTCTGGGTTGCTCCTGAAAATCCTAACCGGTTAGGCTTCATCTGAGGGGGACGGTTTGGGTCAGATTCTTAAAACATGGACAAAACTGGCTCATTCCAGCAGGACCCTGATCCAAAACACAAGTCAGGCATCAGAAATGGTCTTTTTCAGAAATGTGACATCAAAACTGTTGGAAATTGTGGACTATGTTTAAAATCTCGGTCTGTGCCACAAAAACCAGCAAATTTAAATCCACTGGATGGTGAAATATTCAGACAGAATTAAACCATAAGCCTGTGGGTGGTTACAAAAACTGTGTAATCCAAGGTGAACACGCTGAGGGACATTTAACTAAACTTTTTACGTATAACTATGACCCCACAATGAATTCATTACCAGACACATGTTGCATAATTGATCCACCTTTCAAAGGGAGCAGTTATTTAAAGCAGTCATTCAAAGCCAAAGATTTATGGTTGGAGAAAGACAGAAACTGTGTGGTAACTGGATTTAGAGCAATAAATCGTTTCCAGCAGAAGTTCTGGATTATCAGCTGCTTTGTTTGTGCGTTAGATACATTCAGAATAGACACAGAGTGGCCCAATTTAGTGCCATTGATTATTTAATGAAAAAGAATTTCAGTAGAGTACGATCAAAATAGCCTCAATTAGCACCTGTTTGGATGATTGCACCTGTTTATTAATCATGAAGTAATAATATAAAAGCTTAGTTTGGAAGTGTCTACCTTTGAAAATCTGGATAGATATAGCATTAAAAGATTCTAGGTTTATATGCTCCTACAATTTAAGCAAATCCAAAAATCCAGTAAAGGTCTAAAAGGGCGCCAGCCTCCCAGTGCATAAGAGAACGAAAACAGTGTTTGTTGGACAGAAGTCGGCTTGACAGCAGCTTTCCTGAAACTCACTTGGTGACTTTGAAAATCCTGAGGAGTCTCAAAGCCCTCAGCACACTGATCCCAAACGATGCTCCTGGTTTAATCATGTCCCAGATGACCTCAAAAATACTTCCCACGATAACCTAAAACAAAAGAGCAAAGGAGACATTTATCAGATGTTTAAAGCTTTGGGATAATGAAGAGAGCCGGGATAAAACAGCTATGAGAATAAAATGTATTGTGCAGACTAAACAAGAGCTCCTCTAAATGCAATTCCTCAAAGCTTACCTGCACTGTATTTGATTATTTTATCCCAAAACAGTGTTTTATTTTGCTTTTTACAGTTTGTATGTCTCAAAACAGGAGTTTATCCAGCCCCCTTTTACTATGATACCCTAGGAAATGTTAGATTTCACAGTAGTTTCCTGTTAAAAGCCACATAGTAGTGTAGTCCAGTGTTAAATGAGAGATATGGAGCCAGTTGGGCCAGCCTAATTAAAACAAGCCATTAAAAAACGTAAAATGAATCTGGTTTTGACATCACAGAAGCCCCTTTTGATTAAAGCCAGGAGCAACTTACCCCAAAATCAAAGCAGTTGAAGGACGAGTGGAAGTAGTTTCTCGCTCCGAGGCCGTACATCTTCAAAGTCATCTCCGTCAGAAACAAGCCCAGAAACACCAGCTCTGCTGTGTCTGGTTGGGAGACGGAGAATGAAACCTTTTAATCAAAGCGGTCATGAATATCTCAAATATACGTGTTCGTATCAGGAGATCACTCACAGAGCGCTCTGGTCAGCCAATCAGGCTGGTCGTAATGCACGATGGCCACACACAGAGTGTTGAGGCCCACCAAGCACAGAACGATCCAGTAGAAGCTTTGAGCTTTCACCATGCGCCGGATGAAGAAGCGGAACCTCTTCTCCTTACGCCGGAAGTAGGACGAGCTGTCCATCTTCCCGGCACTTTTCACACTGGCCCGACCAAACGGAGAGCCGGGGGGAACTGAAACAGTCACAGGAGAAAAAAGATGGGAATTAAGTTGGATATTTGCAGCGTTTCATCGTTTAAAACTGATCTTTAAACTCTACAGACTGCATTTTATGCTATCCCCTCCCTTAAATCCTCATGCGAATGGAAGTATTCACTCCTGGCTGTTTGAGCTGTAAAAACAAGAAGTACCTGTAGCAGTTGACGGCTAATAAATACTTTTTGTTACTCTACTTGCAGTAGCTCATTAACAAAATTAGCCTCGCGTGCTGAGAGATGGAGTCAGGCGTTTATTCCCCCTGCACACATCTTTGTGGAAAACAGTCAGTAGACAGGGTACCTTGGTGTTTAAACGCAAGGCAACACACTGGATTTGGTTAGCACATTAATGTTATCAAAGAAAAGCAATTAGAAATATTAATACTATACTATAAGAAAATTTAATAGGCTCCAGGTGATTTTCTCGCAATTTAATTCAACAGTATAATTAGAAAAGTTAATTATCCCTCATAGGGAATACATCTCTGTAGCCAGAAAAAAAAAGAAAGTATTCCTCTGGATCAATGCCTGGTTTTTAATGTGATAACGTACAATACTGTGCAAATGTATCAGCGTGTTGTTTTATTTTTTCTTTAAGTCTGGCTCCAGCACTGTTCCTGGTTAGGAACTGGAACATCTTTGGAGGAAAAGCCCTAAACTAAAGTGATACTGCCGAGGACTTCCATTTAGCAAATTTAGTGGGATTAGCATGGCAAATGAAAATGTAGGCTAATTCTCTGTTGACGAAAAGATGCACAACAGCGGGATCAAATTGGGATTTATAAAAATGGACTTCCATACGCTATTACCATCTAACATAGAAAGTACTCCTGGGTCAATGTGAGCTTCTGAGCTTTCTGTGTCTCTGCTCTGTCTTCTCTAAGCCCCAGTGGGTGGAGGCAGATGAGCGTTCACACTGAGCCTGGTTCTAGTTCTGCTGGAGGTTCTCCTCCCTGTTAAAGGGGAGTTTTCCTCTCCACTGTCGCTTCATGCATGCTCAGTATGAGGGATTGCTGCAAAGCCATCGACAATGCAAAGTCTATCTTTATGGTTTGTTACATTTGATTTGTTTAATTAAAGCACTAATTGGTGGGTCTGACCTCAAAGAAAAGAGGAATCATTGCGTAAAAAGCCTTTAAACATTTTGTGCAGTAAATAACATAACAGACGGGGAGTTTTCCTCCCCACTGTCGCTTAATGCATGCTCAGTATGAGGGATTGCTGCAAAGCCATCAACAATGCAGATGACTGTCCACTGTGGCTCTACGCTCTTTCAGGAGGAGTGAATGCTGCTTGGAGAGACTTGATGCAACCTGCTGGGTTTCCTTAGAGAGGAAACTTTCTGACCAACCTGGAGAATCTGGTTGAATTTGACTAGTGCCTTGAGAGGACACGTATCATGAATTTGGCGCTATAATAAATTAGTCCAAAAGCCATACAACAAGGCCAGAATAGGTCAATATCAGTAACCTGTTTGGTTGCTAAAAAGCTGGAGGGCAACAGTCGAGTATGTGGCAGCCTGCAAGTTCAGGGTGCATTTCTCCATTTAGAGCTGGAGATTTAATCAGGGTTGGGGTATGTTGGATCATTATGTGATATAACTATAGAGGTAGCTTATTGGGTCCAAGTTTACTTTTTCAAACAGCTAAAACATAAACTTTATGTTTTAAGAACTATTTACTATTACTATAAAAAACTCCAAGGGAAAGAATTGACTAATTACCTTTGTAGCAGTAAATTCCCTCTTTGTGAGAACCTGCCATGTCACCACTTCTCAACGTATCAAGGAGGATAGATCCTAAAGTTCTGGGTTTCCTGTAAGATCTTTAGGTCTAAAGTCTATACTGGCGAGGTAACATGACCTACTAATCTGATAAATGGGTGCATGTAGGTTGCAGACAACTAGGTTTCACAGACCCCTGTTACGTAAACGGCTGTGAACAGATGGTGCCGGAGGACCTCCTCCTGATGACCCGTCAGACTTACCAACAGAGGACATGTCAGCAAAGGGATCGTCGCCCTCCTCAGCACCAATCAGATCGTTTTTGCCCTTCTTGATTTTTCCACGCTTCAGAACTGCAAAAAGCAAAGCACACGCGATGAGCAGCAGCGTTTACAACGAGAAACTTGCAAGATCGTTCTGTTACCTAATGAAACTGATCACCTATGATGTCATATATACTAACGAGAGTTTACAGGCTTTAAGCAAAGAGGTGTTGCAGGATTAAAATTGAGGATGTGTTCCTTCAAATGTAGCTTTAAATAATCTGGGATCAGATAAAAAATAAACTAATTTTAACATTTCCACCAGAGGTGTTCATGTCAATAATAGCTGGTTTGCAGCTCCTGAAATTTGAAAGACTACTCAAAAAAGATTTCACTATTTTAAAGTTTTATTTTGCTTAAATTTTAAACTGTGATGTTTTTTGTTGTTCTTAAATGATAACTCGGTAACAAAATAAGTTAGAAAGACATCCAAAACTGCACACACAAGAGTTTTAAGATCTAATTTTAACGACCTAGTCTTCTATTTCAGATGTAAAAAAAAAAATGTGTTTGAAACTTGAGGATTTCATATTTTTAATATTAAAGGAGACTATCATCATTCATGCAGGAAGTGTATCATCACCCCTGCGTGGGTGCTAACAACTTTTAAAGAACATTGGGCCTGATTTTCAAAGACTCCAAATAATGACCGCTAAATTGCGTCGAACTGTGAGAGCAAAATGTGGCCGTGTTGCTCCTGATCATCAAAGATGGCGTCCCTAGTGGATAAGAAGTACAATACAGATTCAGTCCGCCCCATTTAAACGAGTAAACTGCGTCTACTGCAGGCAGTTTGGGAGCTGCTGTCAAAGAAAGAGGAAGCTTAAATCCTTCAATTCATCACAACAGTCACCCAGGACAAACAAAACAGATTTTAATGAGTGGCAGGTAAGTGAAAGTGTCACTAGATAACGCCATTGTCCTGCTGTATTTCAAGGTTGTCGCCCGCTGAGTGAACGGCCAGCGTTAATGTCAGGCGAGCGACAGTAAACAAAAGTGGCTATATTGTGGAGCCATTCGCGTTTGATTTGAATGTACCTTTAGTATTGCAACACTGTTCTCAGAAAAAGGAATTTAACTATGGTACTCTAGCACTGTTAGCAAAGACAGGAAGTCAGCGGTACTATCGTAGCATTGTTAGCATTGTAGCATCGTTAGCTACAGCAGGAAGTCAGCAGTACTACTGCAGCATTGTTAGCACTGTAGCATCGCTAGTTACAACAGGAAGTTAGCAGTACTACCAAAATGGACACTGCACCATACTCACATAACTGCACATTTACACATTTGCACATATGCTTCAGACTGTTGAACTGCCGAAGCCACAAAATGGACTCTGAAATGCTGAAGCCACAAATGGACTCTGTACCACATTCGTATAATACACGGTTTTAATAATACTCTCCTGGATACCGTGAATAGCACACTGTCTATTTCCCCTGCATTGTTTACATTGTTACATTGCTTTACATTGTTTACATTTCAATTGTTTACATAAATCTCTGCTGCATCTTTATCCTGAAGTGCAATTTAGTGCAAGCTGTATGCAAACAAAATTTCGTTCCGTACACACTTTGTGCATACAAAATGACAAATAAAGCTGTCTAAGTCTAAGTACTGCAGCATTGGTAGCAAAGACAGGAAGTTAACAGTTCTACTGCAGCATCATTAGCAGCGACGAGGTCTGCATTGGTTCTTCCACACAGCAAGCTGTCAGAAAATAAAAGTGAGTCTGAATCACAGGTAGCTGTGAACACTGCAGCGTATGAAGTCTGCATTAGTAATCACAGTTGTCAATATTTCCATTGCAAATGTACAGTAGCTATTGGCTTTCGTACAAGTCACCAGAAGTCGGCAATTTGCATAATTGGTCATCTGCATGTAATTGTAACGGATGCCGTGGAAGTGATTAGTAGTTACGACTGTTTCTGTCAGCAATGACTCATATGCCACCAGTTTTACTGTCTTCCTAAATCCCTGATTGTGATTGACACTTTACTCCATTACTCATACCTGTCATTTATGTTAAAGAAGCGAAAATCATATTTCCTGCACCAGCAACGTCAGAGTGGCAGTTCCACAGCTGAGGACTCAGGCGTTTTAATCCTCCATTTGTAAATAATTGACACACAGGATTGCTGGGATCTGACGCTTTGCTGGAACCATATGCTGTGGATGTGTGTTGAGTGAGTGTCTGTTTTCTGGCAAAAGCATGACAGTGTGTATGTGTGTGTACTGGGGAGAAAGGTACAACTGAATTCATCAGCAAATAAGAGATTTGAACTGAAATGTACCTCTTTGAAGACCAAAGAAGTAAGAGTAATGCTATATATTGTAGCAATACATCTAAATATGCATTTGTACAGCATAAGACATATTTTACAATTATGTTCTGACTAACAGGAGAAAGATTTGGTTGGTGAAATAATTTTTGCGTAAAGTCTTAAAACAGACTTGTAAAAGTAGGCATGTCTTTAGGACTTCTACCCACGGTGTCTCCCTGCAACCACAAACTTCAATGTAATGTCTGGTCATTTTATGTGATAGACCAACACCAAGGGCTGAAGGAAAGGAATTAATACTTTTCATATATGAGTGTGTCAGGAGTTTCTGGGAAACTCAGGAGAATTTTCTCCAAACACAACATGGCAGTAAATTTCAAACTTACTATCACTCTCAGACAAAAACTGCTTCATCCCAAAAACAGAACAGCCAAACCACAGCTGAGCGGCGTTGTGTCTGCAGTCCATTGCAGCGAGGACTGCTCAGACTCCTAAATTGGAGAAACTAAACGACAGCTACATAAACGCATGGAGCACCACAGGAAGGCCAGCAGCTCAGGACAAGTTTCAGCAGTCCACCTGCCCCTCAAGAACAAAGGGAACTCTTTTGACGACAATGATGTCCAGATTTTGGACGGGGAGAACAGATGGTTTGAAAGAGGCGTGGAAGAAGCCATCTTGGTCAAAAGAGAAAAACCATCACTGAACAAAGGGGGAGGACTGAGCTTCCAACTCTCCGGTGTTTACAGCTCGGTCCTCCAAAGTGATTACATCAGCATCTCGTCATGATTCAGGTGACCAAGTCCTCCACTTACACCAAGCAATAGTTTCTAATGACCCAGGACAGAGACAGGTTGGTCGTTGATCTGCATCTGACTGAGAATGATCCTAGGAGGATGAGCCTCCATGTCCATAAAAACAGCAGCGCTCCAACTGCAGGTTGCTGAGAGCGAGACACCAGAACTGACAAAGACTGGCGAAACGTTTCCAGAAGGAACTGAGCGAAAGTCCGGTTGCCTCCTGATTTAAGTCAGGTTTAAGTCTGTTTGCAAGTCAAAATCATTGAAAAATCACAGGCTGGAAATCACAAGCGGTTAAAATACAACCTTTGAGATTTCATTGAAGAGACCAGAATTTTAACTTCAGGAAATACTGTGAAAACCCTGCAGTTGGTGGCAGAAAGCAATGGAGCATCCCAGCAAAAAACCTGCAAACTAATTTTCCTTCTCATCCTCGTGAAAGCTTTAATAACCTGCCAGGAAAACTGGGAGAAGCCTTCAAAGCAAAGGTGTGCTGAGATTACCCGATCATTCCCCAGAAGAACCAGGTCTTTCACTGCCAACAAAACCTGGATTATTCATGTAATTAGCGTGCGTCTTGCTTATGTAAATCTAATTAACACCTTTTTGCTTTTATTGTGGAGTGCAGAACAGAGAGACTAAATTACATAGAAAAAGTCAGAGCAGGGTGTTCGGATGCTGTTTTATGCACATTGGTGCAGAAGCTCAGCTTTCACCTGACAGGTTTTGTTTCCTCTTGTACCACGCACCGTCCAGCGGGGACTTCTCATCAGCAATCTCATCTTCCTCTTCAAGCAACACCTCCTCTGTAGCAGAAGATCAATTTGCAAACTTTTGTCCATTTTCTTCCCATTATTGACACAAAGACAGCCACTCCAGCTTTGGTTTTAGTCCCACCTGCTTTACAGATCCACTCCAGGTATCCGGTGAGCTCCCTCTCAATTTGTTGCTGTCGGCGAAGCTTGAGGAACTCCTGCCTCTTCTCCACTCGTTCTCGCTCTTTGGCAAATTCTCTGACGAGGATTTTTGAAAACAGACACAGAACAGGTTGCATTATAAATGATCATCAGCTAGTTTGCATCAGAAGATTATTATTTTCTTGAATTTTCCTCCTGAGAGGTGGATCGTGACTTCTGGAAAACCTTTCTGAAGACGGATGTACTTGGAAATCACAAAAATGTTAGAAAACTCATCTCATTTCTAATAAAAGAGCAGCATTATGTTTCTCGTCACCTCCAGACTAAGGTTGGACATCCTTATATTTGCGTTATGAAAAAAGCCGCTCAGGATGGTGTTGGCTGGGAAGAGGTTCTTTTTAACTACGGACAAAATAAGATCGACGGACATAAAATCTGTCAGATTCAGAGACACGGACAACTGGGAGGATTAAAGCCGCAGATCTCAATTGTGACACAGTTTACAGGAAAACTCAATTAAACAATGCATGACAGAGGAATCCGTTTAGTCAGTTCTTCACTCATATCCAGTTACGTCTCCATAGCTGGAACCTTGTTCGTATTTTTAGACTAGTTTATCTAAAGAGGCCAAAAACACGGCAACCTATTCTGAAAAAGCTTTCTAATACCAACCTGTTTAAAATGCATTGATATTTTTTCCGTAACGAAGTTTGAACCTCAACAGTGACCTTTAACACCATTTTATATAATAAATAGCAACAAATTACATTTCTTCCAACAAAATCCAGTTTAAAAAAAACTAGAAAAATGAAAACTTTTTTCTGAAAAAGTTTTTTAATTTTTAATTTTTTTTTTTTTTTTACTAATCACCCCGCAGCTTTTCTGTTTGTGTGTTTAACTAGCAACAGATGCACGGTAGCATGCTTTCTAAAATTTAACCACAAACCAAAGAAAAAATGGAAGTGGATACCTTCCTGAAACTTACTGGCTACTTCCCAAAAATGAAAATAGTTTTCTGTAACCGACAAAGAACTAATAGGTCAGTGTCTGGTAATTGACTCATTACTTTCCAGAACTTCAGTCCTTTCCTACAATTTACAGGCAACTTTCCCAAAACTTGCAGGTTTTGGGAAACTTGAACTGCCTTCAAGCACCTATTTTCTGATACTTTGTGGGAATTTCTGGAACAGGAACAATTAGTCTCCTTTCTGCAATTTAGAGGATACTATTCAGAACCTATAGATACTTTCTGATAATTAATAAAACTTTCCAGAAATGACCAGTGATTATTATGTTTTTTTGAACTTGCACTCTAAACCAGGAACCTCCAGGTTTTATTTCCAGGAACTTCCAGGAACTTTTCATTACTTTTTCAAAACTTCCAAAGGATTCCTAGAAGTTCGCCTACTTTCTAGAACCAGTAGGTCACTCTCCTGAAACTTGCAGGTTACTTTTTGGTATGTCAGTTCCCACAGTTTAAAGCTTACTTCCCTGGAAATGTGGAACTCTTTTTCAAACAAGGAAGGGAATTTTCAGGACCTTGACAGATATCGGCCCCTTTAGTAGGAGGCGCAGGTCACTTTCTGAAACTTATCGGTTGCTTACTAGCAGTGGCATCTTTGGCATGATAAGTTAAGTGGGGCACAAAAACTCAACACTTATTAGCAGCAACATTTTTTTTGTGATGAATGATCATTGTTAAATTAAACAGATAAATTATCATAAACCAACACACTAGAAAATCAATTTTATATAAGTTAAAGGTTGTTAAATTTGTATACATAAAATTATAAATAAAGGCTCGCTCATGTTGTTCATTTATTGAACAGAAAAGATTCACATCAATCCTTTAATGAACCAGCAAGGCCAACTAACACTAGATTAATAATTGCTTTTTACATTTTCCTGTGTTTCATTTTGTTTAAATTTTTACTTTTTTTTCTTTTACTTTCTTTACTTTTTTATTTTCCAATGTTTTAATGATGTAAAGCACTTTGCATTGTCTTGTACTGAAATGTGCTATACAAATAAATCTGCCTTGCCTAGATAGTCACACACTATCCAGCAGAACGTAAACGTAACGTGTGCATTTCCTGCATTCTGATTGGACGATCTGAGCTTGGGGCCGTAGGATTTGTGCACCACAGCTGTCTACTGCGAGCATACTGGGCATGCTCAGTGTGATTTCAGATGTTCATCATTTAAACAAATGTTGGTGGGCCGGCCCCAATATCAAGGCGCCTAAAGAGGATTTAGACTACTAGGCTTGTCAGTTTTCTGGCAGACTTAGATACACAGACACAAATGTTTCTAACAGAATCTTAATGGTTGGTCTTTTTTACAATATTGCTCTATTAAGAACGATCATGTCCCGCTAATTATTGTGAAAATAGAGCTCCACAGCTACATCTGGTGGGTCCAGGCCCCACTGGCCCCAAACAGCAAAACTTAGAGGTTAGTTTTTAGTAAGTAACCCCTAGATTTTAGAAGGGTTGCCTGGTACAAAAAATTAAGTTTATGGTTAAGAAACTTCTTAACCCTTTCTTTTATTCATGGACTTGATGCTCATTGACCCATTCAGACTCAAACTCATACCATGTTTCACTTTAATGTTTATACTCAATATAAATGGATGAGGATTTCGAGAGCAATAAAAATTCAAGTATCTTACTCAATTACTTTTACCTGTGACAGGGCTGGGAACTGAGCCAGCACTTTACAGACTGAAAAAGCCAGCTTTAAAGCAGAACACAGTTTACGCTGAGAAGATGGGAGCAATATGGTTACTGCACTTACTGCACATTTGTTTTTGTTTTTTGTATGAACAAGAAATGTTAAAACGTATCTTTTCTAAGTGGACTTACCCCGACAGGACACCGAGCACCAGGTTGAGCATGAAAAAGGAGCCGATGATGATGAGAGGGATAAAGTAGAGCCAGTTCCAGTTGTTTCCCACAGCATCATTAGTCTGAAAAACAGAGACAGACAATAAAAACTGTAAATTACAATAATAACACTCGTTTCCCTGCTTATCGCTGCGAAACTACATTAAAGTTGTATATATAGTTGGTCCCAAATGTAATACAAAGGAGTGTGTAAAAATTAAACAGACCTATATTCTGCCTCTCTGTGTGTTGGGTCTGAAGTAAAAACCTTTCTCAACGTTCCTCATTAGAGGAAGATTGGCAGCTATTTCTAATTTGGAAAAGCACACATTGCGCTTCCTGAGACACAAAGATACTCCGTTGTCTATCGCTTCAAAACAGAAGTGTCTAACTCTAATTAAAGTTGTTCCTAACAATCCAGCATGATTAAAGAGCATTGCAACACCAACTGCCACATGAAAACGCGAGCGGTGTTCTCCCACTCTCCAGTATCAGTCAGTACAAACCCCAAAAACATTCGGACTCGTATAAGAAAAGGTTCTTTTACAAATCTAAAAAAGCTTTCTGCAGAATCTGAGCTGCTTTTTTTTCCAGAAACATGTCACAGCAGGAATTTCTCTCAGCTATAATTCTGAAATGTTTTGACTTCTTCTATGGTGCAAGGAAAACAATGGGTTCACAACACAAAAGTGTTGCTTTAGCAGCAAGATGGGGATGGATTTTTATCACTATTTCATTTTGATATCTTTGGGTCTTTGTTGGAAAGTGTGCAGCAAAGTCCAACCTTCCACCCCCTACAGGTGCTGGCCATATAATTAGACTATCATGAAAAACTTTGATTCGAACATTCAAACTTGCATAATATATTAATTGATTACACACAGACTGTTATATTTCAGGTGTTTATTACTAATAAACACACTAAAAGCTTTTTTTTTTTTTTTTTTTTTGCCTTGTCGTTATGGAGCACTGTGTGTAAATATGTGAAAGAAAACTTACCCAAATCTATTTTAGATAAAGTTTGTAACATGACAAAATAGAGGAAAAGTGGTAGAGGGGTGTGAATATCTGTTTAGTGACTATCTGTCCCTTGACTCACCCAACTGGAGAGTTTGTGACCAAAGCACACAGTTCCAGTTTAACACCACAAATTCCCATTTCTGCTGGTAAGAATGAAAAGGCTTTTTTTCCACATTGGCCTTGCATATATGGGATGTCCTTTTGTCTTTCCCATTTTGAAGAGTGTCTGAGAGAAATCGGCCTGTGCTACGGCATAGTTATACCCCGAGCAAACAAGAAGTCACAGATGACAAACTACAAGTTCCCGGGCAATCTTGTAAGGAATAAATTACAAAAGGTATTCTTGGTACCACACATAACCAGCAGGGTGTTAGTGGTATTACACCAAAGTGGAACGGACTTGCGCTTGTGCTCGGTCACAGAGTGGGATCAGCGGATGCTGAAGCCCAGAGTGGACAGAGGTTGCCATGTTTATGTAGAGTTAATGGTGACATGCCTCCAAACTTTAAGTGGCCTTCAGATTAGCTCAAGAACATTGCATGGAAAGCTTAATGGACTGGGTTTCCACAGCACTTCCCTGACTGCATTTAGTCCAGTGAGACGTTTGTTGGACGGAGGGTTATTGTTATGATTGGCGCCTGTTAGTTGTCTGCACTCTGCTCAGTTGTAATCAGCTTCATGCACTGCACCTGTAAGCCTGCATCTCTGCTTCACTGGAAACCAGCTCATGATGGACACCTGCTTTCTGGTCCTTATAAGCCAACCTCAAGGTGCCAGATCATTGAAACCCTTGATGTCCAGCATTCTTCTTATGCCCGATCCACCTGGTCGATATTCTTTTAACTTCCTTGCCTCGCCTTTGTCAGACTTCTACCTAGCTTCTGATATCGGTACCGTGGCCACTTTTCTGTCTCCTGACAAACAAGCCTTTCCTAACCCCTGGATGTTCCTGCCAACATCTCCTTCCCTGTGAATGACAGAAGCCTGTTTACCGTATATAGATCTAGTCTCTGCCAGTCTAACACTGCCTCAGTGTCTCCTCTGATCCAAGCCTCAGCCACATGTGACACTGTAGAGTACAACGCTTCCCTGTGAGAACAAGAACCAAATCCTGTCTGGATTCTGAGAAGGTTAGCAGCTTTTTTACAGAGTCTCTTCTCATCTGTAAACTCTGTTGCAGCCATTAAACCTGTCCTTTTCCCTTACGGTGGTTCCTGACCAAGTATCCAGGGGTTTCTTGTTTCCCAGCAGTTTATCATTACAGCTCTATTTGAAATTTTCGGTCTCCTGTTCCGGTCATTTCAGCCGTGGATCTGTTTTTCAGGACTTTGGTTCTGATGAAAGGAACTCTCAGTCCTTCAACATATCAATACAATTTGGACAGTTTTATAATATCGACTCTGTGGACCCATTTTGGGGATGTCTCCTTCCTGTTCCAGCATGACTCCACAGTAAGGGACGAAAGCTCATAAAGATATGGATGAGCAAGTTTAAGGGGAAAGAACCTGACTGGCCAGCACAGAGTCCTGACCACAACCCAACATACCGTAACATCTTTGTTACGAATTAGATCTTTGACCTTAGACAACTTTATTTGTCATTTTTTACAGGGTGCATACAGAACGAAATTTCGTTGCATACAGCTTATAGGAGTATAGTCAGATTCCAGGTGGAATAAGGCAACATTGCAATATAAAGTGCAGCAGTGAACATATAACAGTGCAGGAGAAAAACAGTGTGCTGTCACATTATGCAGGAGAATTTACAAACCATTTTTAATGTGCAAAATAATGGTGCAAAAAAGCATTTGTGCAAAAATGCATTTCCGTTGTGTAAAGGGAAACTAAGAAATCTGAGAAAGCTAGCCTAAACCGTATTGTCTAAAATCAGTGTTTGACCCCATAAATCAGTTCCTGGAGCAACGGTGAGATATTATCAGAAACTCACTCAATAATCTTTGTAGAACGGGTAAAAATGCATTCGAAACAAAGGATGGACTAAACCCCGTGGATTAAGAAATGCATATTTATCAAATGAACGTGTGTGTGAATGCAAGGGACCAAATACTTTTGGGCACACAGTGAATGCAAAAATCGCTGCTGTTCTCCAAGTTGAGAGTCCACAGCCAACAAAGCTGCTAAAGCCGGGTGTACACTGTACGAGTTTTTCCCCTTTTCGGGCCGATTCTTCAGTCGTGCGAGCATTTTTTGAATCGGCCGAATTTCAGCTTGATCGTAGAGGGGGGGAGGAGGGGGGACTGGCTTCTCACGACTACCTCCCGATCAGGAATCGGACGATCGGTGAAAATCAAACATGTTTGAAATTCAGTCGGCTGTCGTGAGGTTTTAGTGAGCGCATCCTGCTGTTCAAGCAGAGCTACGAGGGGGCGCCCTCCCCTCCTCTCCGTCCCCGCCAGCGGAGGGAGGGAAGCGGGCGTCCCTGAAGCAACCTCCGGCCGGTGTTGGGGAGGGCGAGCCGTCAGGTCAGCGCAACGCGCTGGCTGCCTGTTTCGGCACTCCTCCGCGGTCCGCAACGCGCTTGCTGCCTGTTTCCGCATTCCTCCGCGGTCCGCAACGCGCTTGCTGCCTGTTTCGGCACTCCTCCGCGGTCCGCAACGCGCTTGCTGCCTGTTTCGGCACTCCTCCGCGGTCCGCAACGCGCTTGCTGCCTGTTTCCGCATTCCTCCGCGGTCCGCAACGCGCTGGCCGCCTGTTTCGGCACTCCTCCGCGGTCCGCAACGCGCTGGCTGCCTGTTTCGGCACTCCTCCGCTTGGCGTGGCACGGCAGGTCGCCGGGCGACCTGCCGTGCCGCGCGGCCGCCGGTGCGTCTCGTCCCTCCTCTCTCCCCTCCGTTCCCCTGACGCCCGGTGCCTCCTGCGGGCTTCGCCAGAGCTGGGCTCGAACCCCTGCTCTGGGTCCCTGTCACCTACCGTCGCTCGCCTGCCTCTGTCCCCACAGTGAGCGGTCCCAGAGGGGACACGACGTACAGTGTGAGCAGTCCGGTCTCGTCCGAGCGTCGCGCCACACAGATCGTGAGCGGTGAACTTTTAAACCCCGCGGTTCCCTCGCACAGTTTGAGATGTATATAAGTACCACGACTGAAAAACTCGTACAGTGTACGCCCGGCTTAAGAGAAATGTCAAAGAGACCTCCATTAAGGGTATTACATGAGATAATGGCTCTGTATTTATTTTATTTTGTCTGGTTTAGTTGTATCACAATCAACATGAAGTGGCCTGAAACACTCCTCCCACTCAGTGAGAGTGTGAATAACAAGTAGTTTCCATCTCAACTTTTTCAGGCGATGATCCAGAATATCTGTGATTATTATTTTATTTTTTTCTACGTCGGGCTAAAAAGACATATTTCCTACAATATTTAGAAATGACTCCTCTCTCCTCCCTAATACCCCGGGTTTGTTTCTCCTTTGTTGTGCCTCTGCGTCCTGACTGTGGAAGTGCAGCCCCTCTGTGCCTGAGAGTGCTCCCACACAGGGGACGAACCGCCTGCAGACTGATGCTCTGTGTGAAGAACAGTGACACTTTGCAGACGCCGGTGTCAAAGTAATTGTGATGGGAGGTTCAGGCTGGCCCAGTCAGTGGGCTGGGGTTCTGTATTATGCACCAGAGAACCTGAGATGAGAGCATGAAAATGTGCTGCAGCAAACCCTCTGGCCCCGCTGTCAGAGAAACAACCGCCCACCCGTAAGGATAAATGCCTGAGAGGGGCTCTGTTGTATCTGCTGAGCTCATTTCTTTTTCAAGCATTTCATCACTTTCTCATCATCTCTTCGCTGTAGTGTCTGGTTTTCCTCCAGTCTTTAGTTAATGTCATTTAGTTTGACACTTACATGAATGTCTTCTCAACTTCCTTCTTCATTAAGCCGACTTCAGGTTAGCTTTTTGGAAATAATCTGACAGTTCAGGAAGTTATTATTTCCTTTTTTTGTGATATCTCCAAAAACACGGTAGAGCTAAGGAGCTAATTTAACCCTAACAGCTTCAGGGGAACTTATACCTCACCTTAATACTGGAAGAAAGATGGACGTGAAGTCCCCTCATGTAAAAGAAAGCAATAGACTGAAATGTGCCTTCCATGTAGGGAAGTAGGAGTAACTTTATTCTGTATAATCTGAAAGAAGAGTATTATTTATGCATCAAGATTATGAATGTGACAGCTTTTTACCCTGAGAGGAACATATCTGTGTTCTTAGAGCTGCATGGAGTAGCCCGGTAACAGCTGTGGTGGTTTGTCCATGATATGGGGCCCTTACTCCAAGCTGCCTAATTTATTAATAACCTTTTAGCATTGATGCTGTTATGTGCCTAGGGTCCCACCAAACCACAACAATAAAAAGAAATGGTTCATGACAATGTCTCTTGCACAGCGATCACTTTGCACACTCGTACATTGGTGCTTTCTGCAGAAGACACGTTTGTTCTTCAGGATTTTATTTGATGTCCAGTTTTGCAAATTTCTTTTGCAGAAGAAAAACTATCAACAATAATCTAAATAAATAATCCATAACAAAATTACAATTGAAAAATAAATAAGTTTTGCAGCCCTCATACTGCATAATTGTAATGTATTTATATATGGAGTCTACCATAAGGATTTGTTTTGTAAGGATTGGTCTCCTTATGGATTTTCATGTATGAATATGAATACAAAGGTTGGCCTCTGTCCAGGACGCCCGGATATTTTTGCACACTGCAAAATTCACTGAGCAGCACTAATGAAAAGGAAAATAAGACCTGAATGTCTTGAGGACATCTCTCAAGGGCAGCCATCATTTAATCCCTTCATTTGACACTTCATGACAGAGGTGTGATTATCAATGCAACATAACAAGCAGCCGCTGGCACAGTCAGCAAGATACATCTGAGGCAGCTTTTAGGTTCAAAATACAGATATACTGAAATATTTAGAGATAAAACTAAAAAAAAGAGCCACGCTACTGTTTTTCTGGCACTTTTGCTTTTTATCACCCAAGTTAATTCCTAAGTGGCAACTGACCTTCACTAATATCTTAGAATTTATCAAAGAATGTTTCTACGCTTCATTTTAAATTAAAGTGTAGCTTGCCGAAAAAGCAACTTTTTTCTCAGATGAACTGTACAAATTGGGCCTAAATGTGCAACTTTAATGTTACCTTACAATTTTTTGCATTTTTGTGTGAGCTCGTTTAATTCTGCAACATGTCTTAGTATCGTTCTGGTGCTGCCCTCTTAGGGTTGAACGGTGGCTATTGCAGTTGAATTTTGCTATTGGTTCAAATGGCATATGCTTTAGTCATCATAGCTCCGCATCCGGGTTTAAAAGTATCTCAGTAAGACACACACTCTTTTATTTGATTAAATTTGTTTAGTAAAGTGCCTCGAAGGGACGTGTTGTAAATTAGCACTACATGAATAAACTGATTTAAATTGAACTAAAATGTGGCTATTGGCAAAATAAAATAAAATCTGGATTGAATAAATATTCTTAGACATACAAATATTTATACTACAAATCAAATAAGCAGTTTAACGGACTTTTTTTAAACTTTTTTTTTAATAGTCTCGTCACCATATTCTTAATTTGGTTCTGGAATTTGACTACATCTTGAATATCCTTAGGTTAAATCCTCCCATTGTAGCTCATGAATATTTAGGGTTGTTGTTCCAGCTCATCTTTCCATCAGCTCTTACCAGCTGCTATGTCCCCGCTGAAGAAAAGCAGTCCCACATCACCATGCTGCCACCACCATGTTTTGTGTTGGGGACGGTGTCTCTGGAGAATTGAGCGGTGTTTGCTGTCTTCCACACTCCGGTGAGACCAAATTATTTTGGCCTACTTTTGACTACTTCTTATGTTGCTTAGGTTGTTATTTCTTTAGTTCTTTCTTTATGCTTGTTTTTGGGTGTTTTAGTTTTTGGGATTCTTTGTGTTCCTGTTTATATTTTCTAGCTGCTGCCATTTTAGTTCATTTGTGAATTAGGCTTTGTAGTTCATTCTGCGTACATTTTGTATTATTTCCTGTTAGATTTCTCTCCTGTTTCCCACCAGGTCCTGTTCATTGCACTCCTTCCCTCAGCTCATCAGTCTTCACTGGTCTCAGTTGTTCCTCATCTCCTCCTGATTACCTTCACCTGGCTCTGCCTCACTTCTCCTCACACGCTCACCTGTATTTAAACGTCCTGGTATTCATTTCCAACTGCTGCCTTCTTCACACATCCTGTTGCTTTGTTGCTCTTCCAGATTTTGTTCCATCGTTCATCTTCATGGTCCGTGCCCTGTCCTCTTGTCTGTACGTTTTTTCTTGAGGTTACTGAATATCATTGTTTACCAATTTGTGACAAAGAAAAACTACACTGCCAGGAAACATGGTGGTTGAAGCAACCTGGTTTGGGGAAAGCTGTTCTTGCCACTCTTTCAAAAAGGCCGCATTTTATGATTTTGCTTCCTCTGAATTAGAGAGGTCTCATTAAATCCCCCAAAAAATACACTGAGGTTTGCAGCTATGGGATGACAAAAAGTGATGCTGCTGGTTCACATTGAGCTGGGACATATCCCATTTGCCACCACCAGAAGACAGCGATCGTTGCTTCTGTTTGGCATTTTTCATCCTGTATTTTTCCTGACTAGTATAAAAAAGCTTTAGGGTGAAGTTCACTTGATATGATTAAACCACTGCTGTTCTCCCTCTGAGCCGGCGTAGGCTGGCGGCTTTGAATGATCAGCGAGGAAAAATATAGTTAAAAAAAGGCAAAAGCTGCCACAAAGTTTGGATTCACGCATGGTGCAGTCACAGGGTGACAGTTTTTACTCCCACTCTTCGCTTCCGGATCAACCATCAACACACAGATACAGGCACAAGGAAATCCTGCTGAAGGGAAGACAGCTGAAGCCTTAACATCACGCACAAGTGACAGAGCTAAACAGCCGGGGCGGCACACAGAGCAGAAGGTCTTTCAAAAGCAGCAAAAAGAAGGAGAATCAATCAAAAGAGCTGCCTGAATGTGAAGTTAAAGCTAATCCGCCTCCTGTGGAGTCAACAATTATCTTCCGACTTTTGAAATAATTTACTGCGCAGTAATTTTAGTGAAATGTATTCAGTTTTAACCTTAGCTGTGCCGGTTCTACATTCAAGTGATTTTACTCGCTGTTGTACAGATACAGATAATTATGATGTTATGTTTGCCTGTATTTCCTGCCTGACTCTGTTGCTCCATAAAAAAAACGGCAGCCTTGCAACATGAAGCATGCAAACACTAACATTCCTGAGTTCTGACTCAAATGGGTCATAACGCTCAGAGTAAGCTATTTACAGTACTTTTTTATTTTATTATTATTGTTTTTCGCTTACAGCTTACAGTTTTAGTTCATGAAACAAATTTTATTATCAGCCAATTTTATCTGGATAAATACAAAAGGCAGTTCTTTCAATTATGAATCTATTTATTATAGCGGGGCGGGGACAATCAATACCAACCTGACCATGTGTGAAAATATAGTTTCCCTGGTTGTTAAATTCATATATCAACTGTAAGTAACCACAACTCTTTATTTCTTTTTAGCAAAGCTTTTGGTCCCCTTTAAATGTTTTTTTTTTCTTTCTCTCTTCTAAAATAGCTTTTTACATTTTTTATGCTTTTTTCTTTTTTCCCTTTAGTACTTTGAGATCTTTTGATGGAAAGTGCAGTATAAATTAAATTTATTATTATTATTATTATTATTATTATTATTTATTATACTTTAACTTGCCATACCCAGGTCTGATTAATGCTGGACCTGTCAGACAACATGAAGTAGGCTAAATAATTTAGTTTTTCCTGTGTTGGATGTGTTACTCTCTTATTTTGTTTCTATAATCTTGCTTATATACTTTATAATTTAATTTTGCCTGTTACTGCTAGAATTTCCCCCACCGAGGTACAACAAAAGATAATCCTATTATTTTAATTTTTTAAAGATTTTTTTTAAAGACAACGGGTTGGTCCTCCGTCTAAAGAAACAAACTCATCTGTCTGTCTAAAAAGGGGTTTACAAACTAATTTCTAAAACTTTGAGTACATCTCACTGAATTGGAATCTGCTCTCTGCTGAGGCTCGTTTGCCAGATTAAAAGTACCTTTTGAAAATAAGCAGGAATGAAATATGCTTTTTATTAAACCCACATTTGTTTATTGTTATTTTTCCACTGGTTTGATGTAATTTTCTGTTTCTGAAATGTGGTTTTCATCAGTTGTAAGTAAAAAAAAAAAAATCATTATAATTAACAGAAATAAAAGTTTGAAACATGAACTTTGCGTATAATTATTCTGTTGTGTTTCCGTTAGTGAATTGAGATATTGAAACAAATTAACTTTTCAATTATATTTAAATTTATTGAGATGTAATTTATTGTATATTTATGTCAAGACATCACTGATTCAGTTAAGTTCAGACTCTTTTATGTCTGGATGATTTATAGATCAAAAACAAGTGGCTACCTTGGAATTTGGGTGCTTGACATAAAAAGAGCAAAGCAGCAAAAGCCCCAATAAAAAGGTACGAAGACGTTCAGAAAGCCTAAATGACTCCTGGTCGATGTTTGTCAGAAATTCTGGCAGTGGATGACTGAAGACTTTGGGTGTAAACCGAGATCCACAACCAGCGAACATCTCTCCCATGATGCAATAAAGCTCTGGTTTTTCAGTGTGAAGTCTGACAGAGCAGACATAATTAACGTTGCTTCTAGTTCGAAGGCGGACGTTGGATCCTCAGGGGAGACGGAGGATATGTAATGAAATCACGGACCATGAAATATGCATTGCTACATTATCAACACAGTGAAACCGCCCACAGATCCTCCTGCTGCTGCTCCAACAGCGGCACGTTTGCTCCTGAGCGCCTCACAGCTTACAGCAACACTCACAGTCTGAGCCGGAGCAGCACCTTTCAGATTTTTATAATGGAGTTACGACTGTAACAGAGGAAGGAAAGGTGGGATCAATAGATTTATAGGCTTTTCTGCATCACTTCCTTGGTCAGGTCTTAGCTGTTGTAAAAATCTGCAGCTGATGTGGGTTTTCTCTTTTAGTATCTGAGATAAAACTTCTTTCCCATTGCAAGATCTTATCTGAATCACAATTAAGAGAATTAGAGATATTTTGGACAGTCCTGGATTTTGTCTTCAGCTCAACATCTTTTTCGTATTTTATTTTCTAAAATAAAACTGAAATAGTGAGGCGAGACCAACTGTGCACATTTGGGCTAAAGAGTTTTCAGTCTGGGATTTGTCTCCCCTGTTTACACTGAAAGTGCTACAGATCTGCCATAGATGGTAAAAACTTCCATAGATGGTAAAACACATTTAGGATTAAATGCTAAGAAAATATACAATAATGAGATTTTCTTCTGCTAGATCCGGGTGTAATTAAAAATTAGGATTCCAAATCACTACATAACTTACCTTGTTAATATTAAACCACACCCAGTTAACCAGGTCATGGCTTTAGCTGCATCTGTCTGATACTTAAGATAAGATAAGATAGGCTTTATTGGTCTCACATTGGAGAAATTCACATGTGAGATGTGAACTTTCCACCCAAAGCGATAAAAAAATGCATAAACTGTGTAGTAAATGTGTGGTTTGTGTTTAAAATCCAGCTAACCAGACAGTTTAAATGACCTCTAACATTT
This sequence comes from Fundulus heteroclitus, assembly GCF_011125445.2. Lineage (NCBI taxonomy): Eukaryota > Metazoa > Chordata > Actinopteri > Cyprinodontiformes > Fundulidae > Fundulus > Fundulus heteroclitus. The sequence goes on along the minus strand of NC_046368.1, from coordinate 7,452,015 downwards.
ACTATGCTAAAATATTCAACCATAAATATATTAGAAACTTGATGACAGCTATAAAAAAAAAAAGGTTTACGGAGGCTGCTGTTTGCTCAGAGACATTTATGTTTAGGGGTCAATGGTGTTGTAAAATTTTGTAACAACATATTTGAATGTTGTTTTTAAACACAAAGAATGTGTGAAATTTATAAAATTGATGTTTAAACTTGATATTTTTCCCATTTGTAACCAACTCAACTGACTGACACATTAGAAAACTGTCAGGTGGTGTAACTGTGATTCTTTTTGAAAACAATGTTGATGCTTGTCAACGTTGATGGAGTAAAATGGGCTTCCTTAAATACAATTGTACATTAAGTCTGTTATATTTTCTTTCTTTATATAAACAACTGGGCACATTATGAATAAGAAAAAAAACACAATCAATTTATACAATGATTGTTTTGTATTCTGGAAAGAGAAAATATTCAAAAAAAAAGCTGTTAACATCCCAAAATTAATATAAGTTCACATTCCTTCTAAATGTTTAAAATAGGGGTCATTACAACTCCTACCAAAAAAAAGTAGCTAAATATTTTCCATAACTATAACAAAACAAATGCCACGGACACTCTAAGGCAGGGGTGTCAAACATACGGCCCGTGGGCCGGTTCCGGCCAGCCAGACAATTTATCATTATCATTATTCAACAAATAAACAAAATAAAACAAAAAAACAATTTTTCCTCCCCCAGTGTCCTGTCTGGCAATGTGGCAATAAGAATTGTTGTCTTAATGCCAAAAAGAGCTCATCAGATTTGACTTTCACAAGTGGAGCAGTGCTGCTTTTGCCATAGTGCTCCGCTTGATTTATGAATGTGAATAGTTTTATTATGATTCATGCGGGGAATATCTCAAATGATATGGACACTACAATGGGAAAGTAGGAGAGGAAAGGAAGAACAATAAGAAAAAAAGAAAAGGTGAAAGAAAGAGGAGATTAAAGGAAGAGAATGATAAAACAATTATTGAAAAAAACATGTATTTGTTTAATTGAAAAGCTGCAGTTCCTATATTGTCCACGAGGGGCGCTGTGTCTTAATCAGCAGATGGTAACACTCATAGACATAATATAAGAGTAGACGCGTCATTGGGCGGGTTCTGCCTATGGTGCGATGCGTCAGAGCGTCCGCCATCTTAAATGTGACAAATCGGCAGTTACTCAGTCACTTAAACAGTATCAGAGGGACTTTAATCTCTGAATATACTTTGTATTCGTAGTATTTCTTTTTTGTATTATTACAAGTTTATTTTCGTATCCCTTTAGCTTCATTCTCCTGAATTTATTCTCCTAAAGAATAAAAATAATTAAAATAATCTAACCTGGCCCTATTACTCCAGGAGTGAAATAATTCTGCAAACTGTGATTATTCTGGAAATGTTCCCCCTTAATTCTCATAATATGATGTTTTTATCATAACATTATCACTTTTGTGTTTGTTAGTTTATTTTTACTTTAGGACTTTTTTTTTCTCATATTATTAATTTTACCTCTTTAATACTCACCCAAAAAGTCTGTTCCTAAAGGTTCACATGTGACACGGGTTTATGAAATAATGAAGACCACAATGTTTCGATTTAACAAATTTATCCTTTTATTCATAACACATAAACACACACACATACATATATATATATATATATATATATATATATATATATATATATATATATATATATATATATATATATATGCGTGTGTGTGTATTTATTGCAGCACAGGAATGAGGCATCTTCACTGATCCACGTTCACAATAACAGAACTCGACTTTTTTCTGCCACATACAATATGGCGGTGACGTTGACGTGCGAACATGCGCCCTATGACGCGTCTACGTATATGATGTCTATGGTAACACTGAGCTTCAGATGCGAAAAATTGATTTTAAATAATTTCTTAATTTTTATCTGTTTGGTGTATTTTGTCATGCAGGACAGTGTTTTTAAGTTCCAAAAAATGTGAATAAATGTTTTTCAACATTGTACAATCACTGTGATCAGTTCTTATGCATTAATGCACTTAGTAAAATGTTTAACTGAGTAAAAGTATTGTTGAAATTGCACATACTTTTCTTAAAAACGCTGAGGTTATTCATGATATAGTGTGTAAAAGTGAAATTTATTTAATATAAAAATCAACAACAAGTCCATTTTTGTTAGTTCTATTTAATCATGCAATGAGTTTACTCGTGTGGCCCCCTTGAGATCAGATTAAGCTGAATGCGGCCCCTAAACCAAAATGAGTTTGACACCCCTGCTCTAAGGGCCAATCTGACCATATTCACCCTGAGACAAAACATCAAGCTGGAGGTAAACTTTGGGTACTTTTTGGTCCAAAACGGCTCATTTCATCTGCATCAAGAGGCAGATCACAAGGATAAAAATCAGAGCAGACATGTTAATAGATGCTGATTGTGCATTCCCACTGATCCACTGATGATTTGCAGTTTGTTGTGCTATTGGAGAGAAAATGGTTTGCCTGAGAAATGCACAGCACAGAGGGAGAGGGAATTAAAGCTGATTCAAAACTAAGAAAAAAAAATCATCAGAATGAAGATCATGCAAGAAGGTTGCCGGTGTTTATCAAACTGTCTTTAAGGCAATTTGGCCTCACAGAGCGCAACAAGTCCTTTCTCTGTTAGAGGGCAGAACAGTGTGAATGTATCAGCATCTACATCATTAAGTTTTCTATAAACAGAGTTTCAACCTCCATCTGTTCCTTCATTTTCAGAGACTTGGTTATTTCTCCCCTGTTCACTCTGAAAGTGCTACAGATCGTCCATAGATGGTAAAAACATTTAGGATTAAAAATATTAAAAAAATTAGAATAATGAGATTTTTTCCCGCTAGATCTGGGTGTAATTAAAAATTAGGATTCCAAATCACTACATTACTTAACTTGTTTATATTAAACCACACCAAGTTAACCAGGTCATGGCTTTAGCTTCATCTTTCTGATACTTTGGAAAGTTGGCAGTTTTAGATATGTGAGATGCGAAGCGATTACATGTCTGAATCAATGCGCTCGGATAGTTAAGTGCCAGTTGCGTTCATGCTTTGATTGAAGACTAACAGTAATTACCAAATTCTTGGAGTAGCAGAAAAAACCTCTGCATAAAAAGCTTTTACATAATGAGGAAAGAAGTTTATACTGGTCTGGCATGTTTAGCTCTGAACAATAGGCATTTATCCAACAAGAATCCAACTTTCTGTTATTTTTTAACATACAAGGGCAGATCCAAAGGTGGGCGAGAGGGGCCCCACCTCCTACTGATATCCTGTACTGATAACTGTTAATTAGAGTTTATGTGGGATATATAATTGTACTGCTATCATGTAAAGAAAATAGAACTCAATAAATGTTCAGTTCATTCAGAAATGTTCACATCTTGCTGGCTAAGCTTTCTTATATTTATGTCTGGTAAATATATTTAACTTCAGGTAAAAACAATTCATACAGGTAGGCAACAACAATTCACTGTTTTGAATCACTGAATTAAATATAAACAGAAATTCTAATTAGGAAAAAATGGTTGGACACACTATGCGCTAATAAATAGCCTTACCCCCTTTCAGCTGAAATTACATTAGTGAGATGTTTCCCATTATACTACATGCATTCATACATAACTGTCACGGCTCAGATGTCAGTCATACATGCAGTAAGACAAAGAAAAACATTCAAAGGAAATCATTTCTACCCATTTGTGTGTTTTTCATGCCTTATATCAAATAGTGCATAGAGAGATCCAAAAATTAGGCTCCTGCTTAAGGCTCTCCACACCAAAGCAATGCCATGACAGCTGGAAATTATCACACACAGGAGGCTAAAGACCTGCTAGCATGTTTATAATCAGCAGAGCAGAAATAAGTGGTAAGATTCAGAGGATACGCCACCGAAGGAAAATCGAGTCACTTTGGAAAGCTCAACTGTCATTTAATAGATACTTATGGAAAGCTATTTGCGTATTTATTCTATCATTTTGATATTGGGTGCTATTGTGACCTCTGGATTTCTGACCAGACACTTAACACTACAACTCAGCTAGCACCACCTAGTGTTTAAAGAGTGTCACGCTGGGTGAGTGGTAATATTTTATATAGCCAGAGCCGTCTGTTTCACACTGAGTTATTCTCTTTCATTCTAATGAAGTTAAGAGTTCACCTCAACCTTCCCAACACCTGAACACATTTTTAGAAATTATCTCAAAGATTGCTACGAAAAGCCTCCTTCACCTCCAAACTACTCTCACTGAATATTGATGCGGTGAGCAGCAAAAACCTCCACCCAAAGGGGCATTTTCTGCATTTAAAACAACAACAAACAAAAAAAATCAGTGTTACTTTGCCCTCATTGGAACTAAAGATAAACAACACTGCACTCTTGGCTTCCTGTTGCATAAGAGTTTCACAATGTATATATATATTTTTAAATGTGTTTATTCCCTCCACAACTTCCAACCCTTCAAAGATTTCATGGCCTTTAAATCAAGGTTTGTTTTGCAGTGTTTGTTATTCTGTCTGCACGGACACAGCACAAATCATGAAACGGATGAAGCTCCGGGCCAGAGGGGGATTTTGATCCGAACACTTTGGTGTTTTTAGTTCTGCTTGACTGAGCAGCCCTCATTCTTCAGGGGTGGGGAGGGCTCTCTTTTCAGAGTTGCAGAGGTTTTTTTTTTTTTTAACAGGCACAGTCATACTTTTGTCTCCCCTGAAAGAAAAAAACACTACAGCGTTGATGTTTAGATAACCAAACGGTTTGGTAACAGAGAGGAACAAAAAAGAAGACTCTGACTGAGGTGGGTAACCCAGTGACCCAGTTGTAAAGAGACACAAGCCAAGAAACCACTCACATCATGTTAAACTCTGACACATGAAGCTGCCCCTCTCGTTTTTGGCATTTACAGCCAGAGTATGCTCCAATACATTAAAAGAAATTGTAAAAAACTTTTTTTATTGGCAATGACAGAAAAGTGAAGTAGCGGCACCTTCCGGATTTGCTGCCATCCTTGTTAAAGATGTAAAACCTTAACATAAATTCATCTTTGACTCCTCTAGGTATGCTCTGCATACCTAGAACCAGAACCAAACATGGAGAAGCAGCATTTAGTTCCTATGCTCCAATTATCTGGAACAAACTTCCAGAAAACTGTAAAAGTGCGGAAAGCCTGAGTTCTTTTAAATCAAGATTAAAAACACATTTGTTTAAAATTGCCTTCAACTGTCCTAGTTAACTGAATCACCACTTTTTTGTTCTATTTTCTATCTATATTTTATTCCTACTTGCTCTTATTCTGTTTTATTTTGCTATATTTTAATCATGTAAAGCACTTTGCATTGTCTTTGTACTGAATTGTGCTATATAAATAAATTTGCCTTGCCTTGCCTTGCCTTGCCTTGCCTAAATGACCAGTTGGCGTGTAGAAAGTATCTTATGGTTGCTGTGAAGACTTGGTGACCCCAAGATGCTATGATGTGCTGCAGCTCTCACGCTGTATGCACGGACAGTTTTATCTCCCTCCAGTATGGTTCATCACAGTTTCACTTGTTTTAACCTCAGACAGTTTTACTCTTGATAGTCTTTTCAGTTAAAACCAGAAATTCAAACACTACGAAATGGCGCATGTCTTTTTTTCCCTCTCACTATCTAAGATTACCTTTCCCGCTTTAATCAATTAGGATGAAAAAAAATATTTGTATTTGTTAAATATCAGAATGAGGAGTTTTTAGGATTTTTTTTTTCTTTTTTTAAATTCAGAAGTAGACATACATTTCCTTAATAAATGGATGCATTGCTTTTATACTGCATAATTTGGGTCAAACTGGGGATAATTTTACAGGCTTCTCACAATAATTCCCTAGAAATTGTCCCATTGACATGACATGACATTTTATTTTGTTAAGCGGATGGATGGATGGATGGATGGATGGATGGATGGATGGATGGATGGATGGATGGATGGATGGATGGATGGATGGATGGATGGATGGATGGATGGATGGATGGACACCCAAGAAAGTATTTGGAATTTCAAAATACAAAATAAAAGTCAATGAAATGAAATTATATTATCATTAAAATGATTCCATTATTAAAATGTGTTTAAAATATATAAAAAATATTATTCAAATTATTTAAATTCAAAATAAAGTTGATAAAATGTTTAATGAAGAAACTTTATTTTGCTACTCATTCTGGAATTTAGCAAAAAAATATATATATATATATATATTTTTTTAATCCTCACTGCCCCAAACTATTTATTGTCAGATCAAGAAAAAAATACGATTGTGTGTTTTATAGAGAGTGTGTGTAAATATCTGCTTCCAGCTGAGTAATTCCTACCAGTCTGGGCTGTTGATAGACTTACGCTGTAGAGGATGTCCACCCAGCCTTCCATGGTGATGCACTGGAACACTGTCAGCACTGCAAATAGGATGTTGTCAAAGTTGGTGATGCCAAAATTGGGTCCGGTCCAGTACTCCTGGCAAACGGTGCCGTTGGGGCAAGTTCTGGATGGCAACTCGGAACCACATGGCCAGTCAACCACCCTTTCCGCTAAATGGACAAAAACAGAGACGGAAACAGAAGGACACCGCTAGAGTTAGTCTGATGCTTTTCAATGAACCCAGAGTTAGAGTTAGGCTGCATACTGGCACAGTTAGTAGCAACTACTGGGTTCAAATCCTTGTCCAGCCTGCCAGTTTGGGTGATTTATGTGGTGGTCTTTGAAAATTTGCAGTTGTGTTATACTCTCTTCATGTTCAGATGATGGATTGAACAGACCACTGGGAGATGTTCACAGCTTGGGATATTGTCCTAAAACCTGACCCTGCTTTAAACTGAAGCAAAACTTCCCCCCCTGACATGTCTGCTGTGTTCCTTTTTTTTAAAAGTCAGTGCAGATTCATGAACATTTCAATGTAAATATGCCCGAATTAGACCGAAGACTACTTTACATCTGTAGTCCCTGGCTAGTCAAAAAGAAAAAAGCAAGAAAACATCAAACAATCATACACTAGACAGAAGGCATCAATCAATCAATCAATCAATCAATCAATAATAAAACAATAGAATAAAAGACAGTGGAACATTACCAACACTGCACATAATAAGGATAACCTGACATTAGTGATCATAGATCAGGTTCCCTTTGAGCCATCTTTTACAGTTGGTTTTAAATGAACTTAATGTACTAGAGTCTCTTATAACAGCTGGGATGTTGTTCCAAATTTCTATACCCTTGACTGATAACACCTGTTGACTAAATGTTGTGCATCTGTGAGGTATTACACTGTCACCTCTAGCAGATGCTCTTGTTACCTTTCCACTAGTGCTGAATTTTAGCTTAATAAACTCTCCCAGAGGTGGTGGAGCGAGATAATTTAAAACCTTAAATACTGAACAAGCAATTTTAGATTTTCAAACATTTTCAAAACCAAGAATACTGTACTTCTGGACAATGAGACAATGATGAAAGAACAGAGGTTTTCTATCGAATGCTTTTAAAGCCTTTTTCAAGAGTGATTCTGTTGTTTTTAAGGCTGTCAAATTTGTCAGTAACCAGTTAGTAATACAGTATTCAAAATGAGGAACAAAATCGTACAGTGGATAAACATTTTAGTAGCATATTCTGGCAATGATAACCTGATTTGTCTGAAGTTATGAATATTAAAATTTACAAATCTAGATATATTTTTTCATGTTTTTTAAAAAATGAAGCAGAATCCAAGGTGACTCCAAGCTATTTAAATGTATGTACAAACTGGAGCTTCTCTCCTTTAAACGAGACATGTAGACAAGGCTTTGCAGATGGATGTTTCAAAAATAACATGCAGCCTATTTTTTGAGGGTTTAGTAAAAGACATGATTTGAAAAGTCACTCATCGATACATGTGATTACTGATATTAGCTGTGTTGAGACTTTGATGTCAGACTTAGCATTTGTAAAAAAAAAAAAAAAAAAATACAGCATAATCTGCATATAACATGTTATTAAGGTCTTTGCAGACATTCGGTAAATCATTAATATATAATGAAAATAAAAGAGGTCCAAGTAGGGAGCCTTGGGGTACTCCAACTTGACAATCAAGAAATGGGGATTTGACACAGCTGACAGACACACAATGGGTTCTATTTGAGAGATATGATTTCATCCAAAGGGTTGCTTGGTCAGAGAAATTAAATGTAATTAATCTAGACAACAATATTTGGTGATCATCTGTATCGAACACCCTTTTCAAATCAAGAAAAAGAGCACCAACGAGAGGAAGTATTTAAAAAACATTTGACTTTTTCTAGAAAAACATATATTGCTCTTTTAGTTGAATAATGTGAATGGAAACCAAATTGCATGGCATGGAGTGGATTGTGACCCTTATTTAAAGATGATTTATCAATTGTTTACCGACCCATTTTCTAATGATTTTAGATATGACAGGCAATATACTTATTGGTCTATAATTCCTAACATCTGTTTTGTTATGGGATTTAAAGTGGCCAGCACTTTCCATGCTGCAGGGACAATACAATGACCAATTGACAAATTAATTTGATGCATTTTTGGGCACATTAAGGAATCTTTGTCTAACTTTATAACATTTGTATCCAGAACATAAGTATCTTTAGCTTTTGAACTTTTTAAACCACTTATGATGGAAGCCACATCTGTCTCCTGAATTTCTGCCATCGTGAAAATAGATTTTTCACATGAAGTAAAAAGTTGTGTGAACTTCTTGGACTGAATTTTAAAAAAAGTATTAAATTCATTACCCGCAATAACGGGATCTTTAACAATTTAATTATTGAAATGTAGTTCTAGTTGTATACCTTGTTTACCAATTAACATTACCTCTTTAGTAGGACAAAAAAGATTAAGAAGCATTTTAGCTGATAATAAAATTCTATATTGGTTGACGGTTTCTGATAAATACAAATAACAGTGAAATTAATTTCCTTAGAGAGCACAACATTTACTCCAACAAATTCAAGTTTAAAATTTTAAAATCATGAGGTAATTCAATCTGTGAACATTTTAAGGTATCTGCAACATAAACTACAACCCCCCCCCCCCCCCCCACTCCCCCTTTAGATTGACCTCTGTCTTTTCGAAACACATTCTACCCTGGCATATGTCTGGTAGCTTCAGGTGAAGAACCTTTTAGCCAGGTTTCTGTCAGTCCAAAGAAGTCAACATTGGACTGAATCAATAAGATATATTTTTTTATAATGCTTTTTGTTCTCTAATGTTCTCCAATTAACCTCTGAGTCCTTCACAGCTGCTGTTATACTGAGATTATATTGGAAAGCTGCACTAACTACACTGTTTCTAAATCAAATTGTTTGCACTAGATTGTATTTAGGGGTATCAGAGTAAACGGGGCAGAGTTAACATGCATGCAACACTTTTTTTATTCATAAAGCAAGTCATTTGGCACATTGTGTTGGTCACCAACCTTTTTGAAATTGAGTGACTTCATATGTGTGGCTAGTTTATGCTTGATGAAAGTGCGTTAGTGCGGAAATGAGACATGTGGACAAAATGTCTGCAGCATTTAGGCTCTTCCTCCGAATAAGCACTATCCTCCTAGACTCTAGAGGGCAGTGTTGCGTTCCTACGCTAAGCATACAATACCCCACTACACGTAGAAATAGAAAGCACAGTTGTTTCTAACATTTAAGCCTCTTACGTTCTTCCAAGAGTAACGGCAATTTCCTTCCAGGAATTGTTAACAATGTGTTGATCACGGTGATCTTTTTGGGCCGATTCATAAAGATGTCTATATTTACAAACCTCCGCCAGAAGGAGCACTTGTTCATTCTTTTCCATGCAGGACTGTTCGCGTAGTTAGGAATTTTCCTAAATGTGCAGAGCAGAAGGTTTTTGGTGGCCAAAATGATATAATGTGGCCACAGAGACCTTGTGGATGTGTCAAGCATAAACCAGGCTGCATACTGTCCTACGAAGCCGACCAGTACTCGTCTTCGAACTTGAAGAGAAAGTGTTCACCTTAACTTTATGTAAAATATACATATTGTAATGTTTTTTTTTAGATAGTAATTTTTTAATTTATATAAATGCAAGTGTTGTTAAAAAGGAACAGCAATGGACTTAAATATGCTTTTAGAAGCAGCTTAGCTGGTGGGTTGTGCTAATTTTAGAACAGGCTCCTAGGCACCACATGTGGTCCTTGGGAGCTACCTGGTGCCAGCGAGCACTGTGCTGGTGGGCCATGTTGTGGTGTAACAAGTAAAACCAACTAAATATAGTAAAGTTTGTTGTTTTAACGTGACAAAATGTGAACAAGATTAACCGGTGACGCTAAGTAGCTAAGTTCAGGTTCTCACCGCCAGGCTTGAAACAGGACTGATGGAACTTTCCCATGTAGAACTCCACCCCGATGATGGCAAACATGACGATGGCGAAGAAGAGCAGCAAGCCGATCTGAAGCAGCGGGACCATGGCTTTCATTATGGACTTCAAGACAACCTGGAGACCTTTAGGAGAGAAAGAAAATTTAAAATTTTGAGTTGGAGAATTTTGAGTGTCTTTTTTTTTTTTTTTTTTTTTTTTGTCTGACTTACTGGGAATCCCAGACACCAGTTTTAGGGGCCGCAGGACTCTCACGGCTCGCAGAGTTCTCAGGTCAAAGTCTGAACCCACCGTGGCCAGTATTCTGTGAAACCAAAGAGACAAACGAGATGCTCGTTAAAACAATAATGACATTTCAGCTCCACATTGGATCCATACTCCGCTGCAGGACTGGGGAAACACTGCAGAGGCCTACACAATCTTCCTAAATAACACGCCTTTGAAGGCAATAACTCAAGAAATGCTGGAGAGCGCCCTCTAGTGTGGTACAGTTTATCTCCATTAATTTTTTTTTTCATTGCACGATAAAAAAAGGGTAAAAATAAGACCTTTGTGTTTTTCTGATTGCACTGCTATCTACTCTACATTAAATTCCCAAATATAACTTATTGCTGTAAAGGAAGCGCACGTCAGACTAATATCAGTTTAGGATGTTTCAAAGCTGAACAAAATGTAAACCAAACCGGTTGAAGAGACATTATGAAAGTAAGAATTATAGCTAAAGACCTTTAAAGCAGTCGTGCACCAAAGCAGCAGCAATTAACTGTGTTTGAAGAAAAAAAGATTTCTGTTTGTGGAGGGATTTATAGAAGAGCTGCACAGCTAAAATTAAAGACTCTAAGAGTAAATAGTGAGACTGTATGATGTCACGTTATCTCTTCTATCCACATTAATCTATTCATCTGGTTATCCCACAATCCATCCATCCAACCGTTAGCCCATCCATCCATCTATGCATCAATCCATCAATACATATGTTCAACCATCCATCCATCCATCCATCCATCCATCCATCCATCCATTCAACCGTTAGCCCATCCATTCATCCATCCATCCATCCATCCATCCATCCATCCATCCATGCATCCATCCATCTATGCATCAATCCATCAATGCATATGTTCAACCATCCATCCATCCATCTATCCCTCTGGTTAACCCTCAAGCCATCCATCCATCCATCCATCCATCCATTCAACCCACAATCCATCCACCCAACCGTTAGCCCATCCATCCATCCATCCATCCATCCATCCATCCATCAGGTTAACCCTCAGTCCATCCATCCATCCATCCATTCAACCATCAATTCATCCATCCACCCATCCATCCATTCAACCATCAATTCATCCATCCACCCATCCATCCATCCATGCATCCATCCATCTATGCATCAATCCATCAATGCATATGTTCAACCATCCATCCATCTATCCCTCTGGTTAACCCTCAAGCCATCAATCCATCCATCCATCAATCCATCCATCCATCCATCCATGCATCAATCCAACCATTTATCCATCCATCCATCTATCCATCCATGCATCAACCCATCAATGCATATGTTCAACCATCCATCCATCTATCCCTCTGGTTAACCCTCAAGCCATCAATCCATCCATCCATCCATCCATCCATCCATCCATCCATCCATCCATTCAACCCACAATCCATCCACCCAACCGTTAGCCCATCCATCCATCCATCCATCCATCCATCCATCCATCCATCCATCCATCCATCCATCCATCAGGTTAACCCTCAGTCCATCCATCCATCCATTCAACCATCAATTCATCCATCCACCCATCCATCCATTCAACCATCAATTCATCCATCCACCCATCCATCCATTCAACCATCAATTCATCCATCCACCCATCCATGCATCCATCCATCTATGCATCAATCCATCAATGCATATGTTCAACCATCCATCCATCCATCTATCCCTCTGGTTAACCCTCAAGCCATCAATCCATCCATCCATCAATCCATCCATCCATCCATCCATGCATCAATCCAACCATTTATCCATCCATCCATCCATGCATCAACCCATCAATGCATATGTTCAACCATCCATCTATCCATCCATCCCTCTGGTTATCCCTCAAGCCATCAATCCATCCATCCATCCATCCATCCATCCATTCAACCCACAATCCATCCACCCAACCATTAGCCCATCCATCCATCCATCCATCCATCCATCCATCCATCCATCCATCAGGTTAACCCTCAGTCCATCCATCCATCCATTCAACCATCAATTCATCCATCCACCCATCCATCCATTCAACCATCCATTCATCCATCCACCCATCCATCCATTCAACCATCAATTCATCCATCCACCCATCCATCCATTCAACCATCAATTCATCCATCCATCTTCACACACCAACTATCAAGTGTTATTCCACATCCCTGGGGTCAGTGTGCTGCTCTCAGTCAGCATTAAAAAGCCTCTGTCCTGATCTCTCACCGAGCTCATGATGCAACTGACCTTTGCTCTGGACAGGTGGTTGTTAACAGCGCCTTTTTCAGGTAGTAAAATATTTGTCACCTTCCCTTAACTCTTAATCTTTATGTCACATCGCATTACAGTTAAAATGTATATTCTTATTAACATTTTATATTGAAACTTAAACTCCATCTTAAAGAAGTTATATATCAGTGGGACTTTTCTCATCAAATAAATAGTAAATAAAATTTACAAAAAAAAAATTCAGAGTCCAAAAAAGCAATTAAAGCATTTCAACAGAAAGTATCTAACCCAAAGGTTGGCTAAAAACAAACCCACACCGGTATGTAGCCCGTTACATCATGCCCTGTCCATTTCTGCCTGGACCTAAGAGTTGAGACGTACAGTGTATGCATGTATGTTGCTTCTGTGGCACAGCTGGCAGCCCTCATTACAGCCTCTAAACACAGAGGGAGACGTAAGTGCTTCACTGAGACACACACACATAAAAAACAGTCCTCCAGGCTAGAGGCTCAGGGAGAGAGCGAGATGGAGAGGAGGAGGAGGAGGAAGATGAAAATAGCAGTTGATTTAAGGAGACAGAGGGTAAGTGGATGCAGACGAAGAATTATAATAATGTGACGTGGAATCGAACAGAGAGGCATTCTGCACACTTCACGCTACAAGCACAAATAGATTTTTGCATCATTTCGTGTGAGATTTTATGCTTCTGTGGTTAACCTAACTCCACTTTATTTACAAAGCACTTTTTTATGCACAGAAATAAAATACCAGTACTAGTGGGAAGCCTACATCCATTCATCCTGCACTTTGGATCTTTTTTTGATTTACAGGAACAGTTTTTCTGCAAAATACTGTAAAACTGCAATGTGTTTCGAAAACCAAGAATAAAGTGTTTTTTGGGATTTTTTTCCATGATCATCATGATACATAGACTCTTAGACATACTATTACTTTCAACCGACTCTTAATAAGTGATGCTGAAGGTTCTAGACTATTTTTTTAAATATATAAAAAACCAATACACTATCTGGTTGGTGATTGTGTGCCGCTGGTGGTTCCTCTGTCAGCATAACGACTATTTGGAGAAATAGGAAGGAACTGGGCGAAGATGTAAGAAGAGTTGAAGATTTACACAAACTGGGGAAGTTTTCTGGAGCCATTTTTAAACAACTGCAGATTTCAAGATCATCAGTTCAGAGTTTTTCAGATGGGTCACCACTTTACCAAAGGCTGTGCCCCCCTTCAGATGAAAGCAAACTGCTGGGTGAACCAGTTTTACAGCCGAACGCCTTTCCGAAGAACGGTTTTCTGTTCAGACAAGACAAAGGCTACGTTCCCACTGCAGGTCTTAACACTCAATTCTTGTGAGGTTTGGAGGAACTGTTTGTGGCTCCAGACTAACCTGCATGCACGAAACAACAATAATAATAAGTTCAAACAGCCCGCTTTGGTCCAGCAAACATGGAAGAACAATGTTGTATAGTAACAAAGTAAAAATACTTCACTACTGTACTTAAGTATATTTTGGAGTACTTTATACTTTTCTCGAGTATAACATTTTTTGATAACTTTTACTTTTACTTCACTATATTTCTGAACTTAATTGCATACTTTTGCTCCAATACATTTTCATTGTTTGGTTTAGTTACTCGTTACAAAAAGAGAGAGAGAGAGACTCCCACACACAAGTGTTTTGATCCCACCTACTGATTGACTGCAACAAAGGCCGGACTTGGCTGAGCTTGTTCATCACCACCAACAGGATAAGAAGCTGGTCCAGTGGTAAAGCAGGTTAAATTAACCTTGTGGTATAGGTAAAGCATCTAATAGCAGAGAGTCCTAATTTTCTTAACTAAATGATAACCTGCAGGTGTATCTATTAGCAGGTTTACCCCTTCCTGTAGGTTGGCTGGACCTGGTTTATCAATTAACCATGTTCTTAGTATACACCCCCTGGTCTTATTTTTGCCTGCACTTGGTTGTGTACAATTTTAAAGTGCATAGCACTGACCTTGCTTGAAGAAGGAAAACTGAAAGCTTACAAAAAGGTTGTATTTTCTGTCTAAACTTGGTCTAAATTTCTCATGCACTTGGCTGTTTATATTATTACAAGTGAATTTGACTTTTAAAGTTTACCAAAATCTAAAAAATGTCATTCAAACTGCATTTGCTATGTTTACTTTTTACTTATACTTTTTATTACATTACTTGAGTATATCTATTTTTACAGTAATTTCCATACTTAAATACAAGACATTTCAGATACTTTAAAACTTTTACTCAAGTAACATTTCAGTCAGAGACTTGTACTTTTACCAAAGTCATATTTTATAGAGGTACCTATATTTTTACTTGACTCCGAGATTTCAGTACTTTATACAACACTGTGGAAGAAATAGGTTTTATGGATTAAAGTGTCCAACGTGAAGCCGTGTTTGCAGGCGCTGAGGGGGAAATAAATAAAGAGAAAGCAAAACTCTGGCATTTTACAAAGGTTTGGTGAAATAGAGGTGTGTTTGGCTGCAATCAGGGCAGCGATTTTATCAACTTCACAGACATGGAGTTCATTCATAACTTTAGGAAGTCGAAGGCAACTTTTAAGAATATCAGCGCTTCTCATCTCTCTCTCTCTCTCTCTCTCTGTCTCTCTGTCTCTCAGCATGATTTAAACACAATGCGGTCGGGAGCTGAAGAAGAAGCCATGACTTTTAATATCCTTTTATCATGTCCAGAACACTTCCCTGTCACAGACAGAGACTGGCTCAGGAAATATGGAGGGTGATGTTATTGGTTGTCAGAAGCTCACGCAGAGACACATTACTCTGGGTTTGACAGAAACAGATGACACCACGCACGCTTGCCGAAGAAGTCGACAAAAATATAACACAGCAGCTGATGAGCTACGTAAAACTATTTTAATGTAAGTGAATAAATCAGCCTCTGTTCATTTTACAATGTATTATTTTCTGTAAATGGATCGCAATTATAGTAAATCAAAAATAATTACACGCCGATAAAGTGTAACATAACAGAGCTGGTAATGACCATAATTAAGAATTCATTTTACAGTTATTTAAATTACAGGCTATTTTCTGGTGACTTGAATAAATAAAAACAAACAATATTGCAAATAAGAAGTGTTGTGACTGGATCTGGAAGGACGGTCAACGGTAGTTTGAAGGCGCTTGGTGACAGCAGCTCCTGACGGTGAAAGGTCAGCGCTGCTGTGTTTGTACTTTAAAAGAAAAAGATTTAGCTGTTAAAAACTCAGAGGAGACACAACACTGATATTGACCATGTGATCTGCAAACACACACGCTGTCCTGCAGAGGTCATCAAACGTAAATCCAGATGCTGTGCTTTTATCAGTGGGACATAAATAGAGCTCCTCTGACAATGAATAACAGCCGTAGCTGCAGACACAGAGGTAAGCGTGACTCATTGTGCTGCCTATTAAAATTTGTAGAGCCAATCCACAGTTCATTAAACCCTTATTTTTTTCTTTCCCCAACGTTTGTGCAAATACCCAAACTAACGTTTAAAAATAACTGCAGCCAATGACCATCTCCATAAAACCGGCTTCCTTTAGGGAATTGATTTAGGCTCTCCGCAGGCAGGGAAATATGTACAATATAATAATGATAAAGGAACACAGGTAATGAATCATTACTGAAGAAATGCTTGTTTCATAGTGGATTAATTGACTGTTGATGTGGTTGGAAATAAAACCGAATGTCATCCTTCAAACCTTCAGATGTACGAACTATGGAGTGGATTACATGACTAAAGTTCTTACACTTGTTGTTAACTGCTTTTCTAAAGGTTCAGCTACAGAGGCAACATATCTTAAAAAAAAGTTGGACAACATCGGCCAAATTGGGATGACGAGAACACTGGATAAGAACATCTCCAAAATTTGGTAAGTGTCAATCAAAAGGATAGAAGTCCAGAAACAAGCCGTCACACAGCAAATGAGAAAAGCTCTATTGGGGCTTTTCCACGGCACCGCTCTACTCGTCCTGTCCGAACTCCGCTCCACCTTCCTGATTTTAGTTTTCATCAGACCCGGGAACGTGCTGGCTTTGAGCCACACCTTCGTTTTTACGCCCTGCTCCTATTAAGCCGTGTGGCATTAACTCTGAAGAGATATAGTGAGAAGATAAGATAGGATAAGCTTTATTGATCTCACATTGGAGAAATTCACATGACACATCGGCTCAGTAATCAGTAGTCATAGGAAAGAGGAGTCAAGTAGGATGAGGTGCATCAAATATATACATAGTATGTCCTCGTTATACCATGGATCAAAAGGAGTAGGTAAGAAAAAGCAAAAATAAAGAAACAAAATACAAAAGAAATAAGGCAGAGGGTGTCTTCTGTACATTCACTGTGACTTATACGCGTGTGTATTGACATATATTTGGGTGTGGTAGCAGCAGAAGTCACTTCTTTCAGGATTGTTAGATAGTGTATTAAATACAATTGCACATTAGTTATTGCATGTTGGATAGAAACGTAGATCAGGCTCTGACATCTCTGTCCGATGGGGTGTGTGTGTGTGTGTGTGTGTGTGTCGCAGACACACAACACTGGTTAGATCAGCTTTTTGAACCACACAGCCTTTATAGACAAACCTTCACAGCTTTCAGTGTTTCCCTCTCTGTTAGTCCGTAGTACTGAGTCAGCAAATCACGGTTGTTGTTTTTTTTTTTTTTTTCCTCGCTCCACTATCGGCTAGCTTGCCACACCTACAGCCAATCACTGAGGTGAGAGCTCTACTCTACTCGACAACCACTGTACCACATCTTGAGTGGGTGCAAAAAAATCCAGCAGGGTAGGAGGAAAAAGGCCCATTGGAAAAAGTGGAGTCCATGGAAGAGTCCCATATGTTTCTCCACAACTGTGAGGATCTGGGTGGATTGCTGGCTCCATCAGGAGAAAGGGAACAATGATGTCCACAATGATGTCCACGACAAGCCTCAGGCCCTGCACTGAGAGCAGAAGGCGATATCACTGCTACAATCTCTGCTCCTGCATTAAGTCCTTCGTGATCAAACCTTCTCAGGGCTCAAAGACACAAACGGACACCATAACAGGCTCTAAGAAAGCCACGAAATCTTGACAGTTTCTTTGCCACACTGCTTAAAGGGAACTAAAAATAAGTTAAATTATCTTAAATTGAGTCAATTGGTCCTTGATTTGACCAGGCACGTTTAATGATCTGCTGATGGAATAAGTTTTTGCACTTAAAAAAGGAAAAACTGAAACCCATCATCTTATTTAAATTGCAACATATCTAATGGTCTTATTTTAGGGGTCAAAATACACATTCCATTGTTAGATGATCTTATTTACCTGCTCAGATCTCTCAGAACCGCAGCTGCATTGCTGTATATGTGGAAAACCTCCATCAGTGTGGAGAAAATAATGCTGCACCATCAAGATGTAAGCGGGAGCTCCAAATAATAATCACCTACCACATACGCCCATGTTTTCACGAAGTCCTGCACTGACACAACTCTCTCAAACTGAGGGGGTGAGGCTGTCACCATGCTAGTGCTCCAATTCCTCAATGACCAAGCATTGCAGATGCACACAGGTCAATATATGTGACGGATACTCAATCAGCAAGCTGCCAAACTAAACACCCTGACATATTGGCCCCATTTAAAATAAACAACCACAACTTGCTGTCAGTGTTTTGTGCACGCTTGCAGCCCTCAGATCTTATAGATAGATAGATAGATAGATAGATAGATAGATAGATAGATAGATAGATAGATAGATAGATAGATAGATAGATAGATAGATAGATAGATAGATAGATAGATAGATAGATAGATAGTCAGCTAGCATGTCACGTTACATTCACAACAAACAAACAAAAAACTTCTATACTAAATCTATTAGTTAGTTTATTATTATTAGTTTATAATTTTACAAACCGCTGACTACTTGCACAATTTACTGTTTGATGCTGTCCATCGCTTTAATGGAAGAACAAATGAGTTTGTATAGCAGACTGATCCTCTGAATAAAGAGTATAACCGCGGTCTGAGAGGATTTTCTCTGCCTGTCTGGTCATTGTTTCATTGAAGATGATCTGAAGTGCTGCTTGACTCCCATCAACTTCACAGCTCTTTGAGTAAGACAAAGTTTGGCCTTTCATTTGGACAGACAGGTTACCAAACCAGGCAGAAGTGCCGTACCTAATGACGCTCTCTATTACATTATGGAGGGCCTCTGACTGAAGCCAAAGGCCCTCAACCTGCGCAGAAAATGCAGCCGCTGCTGGACCCTGAGCAATCCACCATAATTTAGTGACAATTTATATTCCTAGATGTTTGTAGGAATCTACCTGGGCCATTAATTGATCATGGAAGACCACTGGAGAGTGGTCTCCAACTGCCTTTGGGTCCAAGATCAGTTGTTGTGTTTTTTGCACATTAAGAGTCAGAAAGTGTTCCTCGCACAAAAGTTTTAATATTAGAATTAAATATTAATTTGATTGGCATGAAGATTTACCAGTTTCCCTGACGACAGACGAGGATAATAAAAAGGACAATAAAAGTACGACACACAGGTTGGAGGGGGGGAAAAAAAAGCAACCTGCAGAAAAGCGACCTTCTTTTGAGGCTGAGTGATGTAGTTTAATTACGCGACCCGGTGTAGCTGGGGGCCGGGGGCTTTGATTGAGTTTTTCACACGTCTCCGTGAGAGCGATCTCTGAGGACAGACGCGGGAACACGGTGCTGACAACCTGACTGAGGAACTGCTGCCTGTCTGCGTGATGATTACCAGCTGGTCTCGGGCCGTCTGTCCGCCTCGCCGTCTGTCTCTGGGCCTCACGTCCAAACAGAACCCGCCAGTGAATCTGGTGGTGCAGCACTTGCCTGTCTGTCTGAGGCTTTTTGCATTCCTCACAAACTCGTCCTGGTATTCCTGACATATTCGATTGTCTTTAAATCATTTATGATAAAATGCAGGTGAAAAAGATTGCAAAAATCTTGAATTTCTTTTCAAAGCACCTACACAGAAACAAAAATAAAACAACCCAAACATGGAAGTAAAAATGGGCTTTTTTTTTTAAAGGCTACTTAAAAGAATTCAAAGATCTAGAATTTCAGCAAAGTCTCTGATTAGAGAGCTGTGATTATTTCTCCCTTCCTCAGCAGGGAGGCTATTTCCTCCTCCAGCGCTTCTCTGTCAACAGCTTTAAGACGATCAGACGGCCAAATGGTGCTGAGAGGCTCTCAGCAAAACTGTAACCTCATTCTAGGACTGCTCCCTTAAAAAGAAAGTACAAGACCGTAAAACAAATCCAGCCCTTATCAGGAAGCAGGAACGCAATAGGAGAGTAATATAGGCCTCAGAAAGACTTTATGCAAGGAAGATACATCTTTCCAGTCCTGGGTAATTTTTCCCAAGCTGTATAATGATCCCTATTTGGTCTTATGGATGAGAAGCTCATGCGTGTGTTGACTCAAACCTCCTTCCAGTGCAAAAATGTCCAAGCAATCTCATTTACCAGGTAACGAGCCGCCCAATGGTGGGATCCTGAAAGGTGTCACGTGGAGTTTGTTAATAAAATTAACGGACACGCGTGTGTATTTATGTGTGTGTGTGTGCGTGTGTGTGTATGAATGGTAGTAGGCGGTTTCGCTGTGATGTTACACGATTTGAGCGGACAGCCCTGACAGTCAGGAGAGCAAGCATTTCCCACGATGCACATGAGGACAAAAAGGGGGTACTCATGAGCTCAACGTGGCTGCCAGAGCCGCTCGCCGTCAAACATGGCTGCTGCCGTTGGAAAATAACACAGCAGGCACGCACGCCTGACAATACATGCACCCATGTGTGGAGTTTCCCTCATTACTGAACATCAAGTTGAGGCCCAAAAAAATAATAATAAAAAAGCATAAACAAGCAAGTGTTTAACCTGAGGAAAAATGCTAATAATGTTGATATTACTATTGCGCGATAAAAATTCTGACAGAAAGGGAAAAAATGTTTCTCAAAACATTCTCGAAAGTATTCACAGGTGAGCAATATCAACGCCTATTAAATTATTTTGTTTGTGCGCTCGCAATGTGGCAAGTATCATTGGAAAGATAATATTAACAGTGTTAATCCAACTGCATCTCTTTTTATGCAAATTAAACACCACAAAAGCCCTGGATTAATAATATAGTATAATATTGCAATACAGAGCTTTATTCAGCACTATATTACAACTGATTGTTGTGAGATTGCCTGGCCAAAGTGGCTAAATAAGGCAGGAGGCAGACGATGTCCAGTGTAGCAGGTGGTTTATTTACAAGGAAAACGGTGAAAAAATATATTTACAAAAATCCAAACAAAATAAAAATAAAGGTGAACATGGCTCAATAGATCATAACTGAACTTAAAACAACCAAAATTAACAACAAGTGCACTCAGCTCCAGTGACCTGGTTCCCTGCTCCCTCCTGAATATCTCAAATTTCTCTGCTTAAATACTCAGATGGTCAGGCAGACACAATGGCCTCCAATAGACTCCTCCATAAACAGGTACCGCTAAAAATGGTTCCCGCTTGAAGTCACTAATGTTGCTTTGAATGCGCTTTAGAAACATCTTTTCAAGTATGGCTACAACAATATAAAATTAAATTCACACAGAATTATCCTACACAATGCCTAAATTTGACTGCATCAAATTTAAATAGTTGTCTTTTCCCCCTCTTCACCTGGTCCCTTCCTGTGACATCAGATCTTAACAGGAAGTTATAATTACAGGAAGTGAGGCAACAATTCCTCCTGAAACACAGGTAAGTAAGGTAAGTTCACCAAAATAAAATGCACAAGTTAAATGATCAAATAACTACAAACCGGAACTGTGAATTGACTTAAACCAGGATGTCATGGTAAATAATCTGTAGAAATGCAAAACATAAACAAACCCGGGATAGCATACGTTTGCAGGCTACAGAATAAATAATGGCTAAATCAAGCAAACAACAATGTTACCTGAAAATATATAAACTGAGGCAAACGGTGTTCTCACCCACTTTGTCACAATTGTGAAGAAAAAAACTTAGAAACTTAACTTTGTTTGAAATACTTAAATGACACGATCAGTTTTTCAATAAGTTTTATAAAATATTCCTTACAGCCAATAAGGAAGAGGCTGTCTGAAAAAGTAAACTAAAAACACGTCGGATTTGTCATTTCTAATCGTGGATTATAAAAGTCCTTGTTAATTACACTAAGTTATACAATAAGTGTGAATGATCAAACCAATGAGTAACAGATAAGTCAATACATTTCTCCTCCAGGTCAAGATGCGCTGGGATGTATGTTTGGCGATCCAATCAGCTGGAAAGCTGAATAGCAGGACATTATGGCTCTTAGCCTGTGAGCTGACAGACAAAGACCAGACATCGACTTGAAATACATGAGTGGGACATGTCCTGGGGGGACTGGTGAACTGGACGCCCCTATAATAACCCTGTTTTCAGTCTGTCTGCTGTGTATTCAACGTATAAGTACAGTATGTCCGTAACAAAATCACGAACATATCTTTATTGGGTTTTGTGAGGCCAGAGAGCTTACCAAGAGTCTTACATATAATGACAGCAAGAGGAGAACAGAAGACACAAGGACTGGAAAACAACATTAATAAAGTAAGATTAATATAAGCCAGACAGTAAAGATATTGCCAGAAAAAAAATAGACACAATTTGTTTAGAACTACCAAGGGGAGGCCTATAGGAAACTAAATAAAATGCACTGTGAGTAAACTCTGCCTTACAGTTTCTGACACAGAAAACTTTGTGACTAAAGTCAAGCTTTTGCTTAAATGTGCAAAAATACACAAAATAACGACTAAACCTAGCTGACATTTTGCAAACCCCCCGGTGCAATCCCATAACTCTGATGTTTAGAGTGATTGCTGTCAGACAACCAGTAGGATCTACTGGTGATCTGTTGGGGTTGTAATTTTGCTTGTGCTAAATTGTTAAAGTGCTCAATCATCTGGGAAAGCAAAGCAATAATTAATCATCTCAAGGTGACGCATTTAAACAATCGGGCTACATGCTCTGACAGTGCTAAACCACAATTGTCGGCAACTAATATCTGCGGGAAAATGTTTCCTGAGATAGAAACCAACAGAGGTGGATAGAAACGGTTTATTACTTGAGCAATTAATGCCTTTTTTCGCAGAGAAACTCAGAAATTAAGACTTAAGTTAAAATAAAATACACTGTTATATTTTACAAATTTTGTTTGTGTCTATTGCTAGTTTTCTCACATAGAAGGTACTCCTGGATCAGTGGCAGATGGCCGTTCACACTGAGCCTGGTTCTCATTCTGCTGGAGGTTTCTTCCTTTTTAGGTCGGTTTATGCTTGATACACACGTTCCGCAAGGAAATGAGACGTGTGGACACAACTTCTGCAGCATTTAAGTTCTGTGCAGCTTTTTTCCTCCGATGTAGCACTAGTCTCCTAAACTCTAGAGCAGGGGTCTTCAGCCCCGGTCCTCAGGACCCACTGACCTCCACGTTTTAGATCTCTGTGCTGCACCACACCTGAGTCAAATGATTTCATGACCTCTTCAGCAGTAATCAAGGGCTGCAGAGACCTGTTAATCACACTTTAATTTAATTCAGGGTTATGTGGAAGTCAGGAAACCCCTAAAAGATGCTGCTCTAGAGGGCAGCGTTGTGCTCCTACGCCAAGTGTACTACACCCCACTACACGTAGAAGTAGAAAACACTTTTGTTTACAACATTTTAAAGCCTCTTCCTTTCATTCCAGCGATTTCTGTCCAGGAATTGTTAACAATTTGCCGATCACAGTGATCTTTATGGGCCAAATCATTCATCACTTAATCAATTATTTTCCACACGGGAATGTCCACGTAGTTAGGAATTTTCCAAGGTACGCGGAGCAGAAACCTTTGTTTGCGCTGAGGAGCATGGTAGTCAAAATTACGTCTTATGGCCACATGGACCTCGCAGATGCACCAAGCATAAACCAAGCTAAAGGAGAGTTTTCCTCTCCACTGTCACTATATGCATGCTTTAGTATATGAGGTATTGCTGCAATCCCATCAACAATGCAGACAGCTGTCCACAGTGGCTACCACTAAACCAGGAGTGAACGCTGCAAGTGAATGATTTTCTGCAATCTGGTGGGTTTCCTTAGACAGAAAAACTTAAACCGTAAACCAATCTGTCTGTGTGATTCAATAGAATTGACTTTGTAAAGTGCCCTGAGATGACGTGTTATAAATTGCTGCTGAAATGAATAAAACGTAATTGAAATTGTATGGAAATACTTCTCTTGCAAACTTTAGTTTATGCTAAATTGTTTTTCTCAATAAGCGTAACTAACAACCTCAGCAAATTCTTTTTAAATTATAATTTCAGACTCTTTGCTAGCATGCTCAGATAGTATTGTAGTATAAGATAGTAAGATAGTGTAAGAATAATAGTACAGTACTTTCAGTGCAAAAGATGAAAACTAAAACAGAAAGGAAAATATTAATTTTATTACTAGAGACATTGGTGAGAAACCTCAGCATTTTGGGGATGTTCATATTAATTTTTCATACCTTGAACTCAAAAACGTAGATTTCCCGTCAAATGCAGTACTACTCCTTGCATTAAAATATTCTATTTCTGATTACCTTTTTGGTATTTTTTTCAGTGTAAGGATGATGACTGCTGTCACTCTAACCTCCTTTTTTCAGGCTGATTTGGGTTTTTTTGTTATTTGTTTTTCTCATTCAGTGTTGAACCCTGAACTGATGGAGGCTCCCTTAAAACCATTTTTGTTACTAATGCAGTCATCATCCATTCCTGCATATTATCAGTCACAAAAACACCTCTACTCTAAAAAAAAAAGGCATGAAATCCTCGTTTTGCAAAGGATTTTTGTTTCAAATGCCCACAGATTCACCTCTGAATCTGTGGGCATGCAAACACCCGGGCTGTCAGTCACAGAAACACCATCAGTAGAGAGACCTGTCTCTTTGTCGGAGGCAAAAACTCCCTAAAGTGCAGCCGGCACTTGGTGAATTTGGATCACTGTCACACTCTGTCAGACACAGAATCGCAGGATTTTATTCTTTTCAAACCTCCAATGACAGAAGCAGCAATTTATTTGATTCCGAGGGGGGGGGGGTGGAAACTCCTTTCCTCTTAGGTTTGTCCAAGCATATCGGTGGAGGTTGCATCATAGATAAATCATGAATTAAAGATGATTTGTTTATTAGCCAGCTGGCATGTTCAACAATAATTTAGTCAGAAATAAAGCATGACTGTATTAGACACTGTGGCAATTAAACCCTAATAATGGTTGTGACAGAACAGATGTGTTCAAATATGTAGGAAAAAAAACAGTGGAGATCGATTTTAATTGCAAATGCAGTAAATTACTACCGCTTTTTGTTAAGCTTCAGCTTTTGAGCCCTGAAAACAACAGTTTCAAGTATACCTTTTGAACTTTTCCACATTGCATATTATTGTAATTAATGCTGCACCATATATCGCAAATATACCCTCAGTGCAATATTTTTGCAACAACTGTTTGGCTAATACAGTCCAAGTCTTACAAAGTTAAATTTTACACGCTCTTGTATATTTAGCAAGATAGACAGCCTATGCCAGCCTAGAGTAGGAGAGACCCATCCAATATGTCGGCTCCAGCACTTAATGAGGCATCTGCGTATAAAATGTCTATGCCTTTCTGTGTTTGTAAACAAGAGACAGGAAAGCAACTCAGAGAGAATATGTGCAACCGCATACCAAATTCCACCTATAAAGAACTGTTTTTTAGTTATAATAATGAAATTCTGCTTCCCTTAAGGGAGATTAAAATAGTTAAATTCATCTCCTAGTACCGGGGGTTGGGGTACGAAGCTAGTGGTTCGGTTGAAGTAACTGTAGGGGAGATTGAACTTCAGACGGGTGTCGGACGGAAGTGGAAGTTGATATTTTTTCAAAATAAAATATCTTTTCAAAGTAAAATGCTCTATTGACTGCAGTTAAAATGAAAACCTTACAGACCAGTAAAGTCACCATGAGCCACATGACGTTGGTACACTGCACTTTGACCACTCCTTCCCTAGCCAACCCACCCAACAACACACATTTCAAATGCTTCTGATGCCACTGGCCATTGCCAAAATTTTCTGAGATCTTGCAGCCCTAGTTATTAACAACCAACACAAAGTCTTGCATACGTTTCAAGTCAACAGCTCATGATTTTCTATTTATTTCCTAAATAATTTCAATTACAATCAACTGTCTTTAGACATAACCTAAACAGCTAAGTACCAATCCAGATGTTCTGCAAAGGCCTTAGATGTTTGTTAGAGGACTTTGGTAAACAAACAGAATCGTGAAGACCAAGGAACACAGCAGACAGGTCAGAGAGGAAGCAGTGGAGAAGTTTTCCAAGGTATCTAAAAGTTCTCCCAGAGGTCTCTTCAGTCCATCATCTGAAAATGGAGTGAGTATGGCACCACAGCAAACTTACATAGACATGAACGTCCACCTAAACCTACAGTCCAGGCAAGGAAAGCATTGACATGTTTCATGATTTGGCGCTATATAAATAAAATTGAATTGAATTGACCTCAGAAGCAGGTAAGTGAGATCTCGGTTAAGAGGATCTGGTTAGCTGCTTGTCATGAGATGATAGGAAGATAGATAGAAAGATGGATGGAGATAAACACATCAATCCCAGAAGAAAACCTGTTAGAGGTTCACCGTCCAACAGGACAATGACCCTGAGCAATGGGAGCTACCCTTTAGACAAAAGGATATTTGTGTTTTGGAATGCTGCAGTTCAATTTCAATTCAACTTTATTTATATGCCAATTTACAACATATTTCATCTTGAGGCACTTTACAGAGTCAATTCAATCAAATTATCCAGACAGGTTGGTGAGAAAGTTTCCTCTCTAAGGAAACCCAGCAGGTTGCATCAAGTCTCTCCAAGCAGCATTCACTCCTCCTGAAAGAGCGTAGAGCCACAGTGGACAGTCGTCTGCATTGTTGATGGCCTTGCAGCAATCCCTCTTACAATCCTTCAACAACGGAAATGACAACCCCCCCCCCCCCCCACCCCCCAGCAGAACCAGACCAGGCTCAGTGTGAACAGCCATGTGCCAGGACGACTGGGAGTTAGAGAAGACAGAGCAGGGACACAAAAAAAAAACACAAAAGCACTGATCCAGGGGTACTTTCTATGTTAGAGAGGGTATTGGCAGACTAGCTCCACAGATGGCCATGCCCAGATAAGAAACACAGTTAAGCAGACACGCTCTAAGCCAGCCTGTCAGTCAAGATGAAAGAGACCAACTACAAGTTAGTTGGAGTAAACTCCAGGCCAATAGCAATGTCTGGGAGAGAAACAGGGCTAGACCCACAGCTCCTCCCCCACAGAGGAGCCTGCCGTGCTGCTCCAATGTTTACCTGTCTTTGTTTTCTGAGCAGGTGCCATTCAAGAAATCGGCAGCTTTGCTTCTCCACAGAGCTGCAGCCCACCGGCAATCTGGAGCTGGATTGATGGTAACCGTGTGTGGGGGGGAGGGGATGTGACAGAGACTGCTAACAACCAATCAGAGCCAGATATAGGTCTCCTGACTCTGATTGGTTGTTTCTGACCGGGAGCAGTGTATTTCTGCCAATAGCAGTACGATCACCGTTAGGCACCGTAGGAACTTGATTTTTTTTTTTTATCATATTTTGCTGTTAGGACATAGTGATACTTTTAAGTTATATGTTAAAATATTTTGTTTCTGCATCTTTAAAGTCCAGACATAAATGTAGTTAAGAATCTATGTTGAGACTTGAAAAGCGCTCTTCACCAGTTCTCTTCATCCGATCTCACTGATCTTGAGCTATTCTCCACCTAGCCCAAAAGACCTGCAGCTGTAAGGAAAGCCAGGGGTTTCTGTGGGGACGTTTTAAGCATCTGGGATTCACATTCCACAGTGGAAACAAGGCTTGTGGTCAAACAGATCAGTATTCCAGATCTTTGGTAACAGATCTGAGCGCCGTGTGCTCTGAGGAGTGAGAGTTAGAAAGACACAGAGTGCTGTCAGTCCCAGAGCAAGGCTCTGAGACGGTGTGGGGTTGTATCAGGGCCCTCGGCAAAGCTCAGCTCCACTTCTGAGGACGCGGCATTAAAGGAGACAAGTTCAGCAGAGACTTCAGATTAACCCGAGCTGCTGAGAAGACTCCATTCTTTCCAGGGAAGTCGATTCATTTCTTACAAAGACAATGGACACATTCAAAAATCCCAACAGAGGAAGAAGAGGGTGCGGTTGCTAAGACTGACGTCTCTGCAGTTCCTAAACAAATCAGAGGGGGGAGCATAACTTTCATGATGGATGTGTTTTAGGTGGAAATGGGAACATTTCAGAGTTGGAAGAATTTTACCTTTTAAGCTTTAACCAAAAGATTTGAATGCAATGAAAGCAGAAGAAAATCAACATTAGAAAACTGAAAAGAAGTCGATTTAACGGAAAAGAGAAAAAAATCTTGGAGCTGTGTAAAAATCAAGAGTTTCACGCAAATGCTTCTGCTTCAAGTTAAGCTTAGCAAACTTAGAGACAAACGTGTGTGCTTCTTGTAAACCTAATGCCGAACAAGACAAAGGCAAACACAAATCATCAGACATTGGATGCATAGTTTAGGGATGACTGCAGCTCTGAACCTAAATCCAATGTAACGTCACAGGCTGATCAAAAGTAAACATTTTATTTATGCCATCTTGACTTTCTGAAGCTTACTGCAAAGAGAGCCCAGTGAATCTGACCGATAACACACATCCAGGCAGCTTGATAGATTGATTTAAAACCCAATAATTTAAACAAAGGGCTGAACTTATGCTGAACTGAAGACAAGAAGTGGTTCTATGGAAGCCCTGAAAGGCAAGTAAGGAAGAAAAAAATTAAGGGCTAATTTGCTGTCACTTGTCCTACAAATATCCTTGATCACTACTGCAGTTAATTCTATATTGCTCATAAATATAAAAGCTTGATGTGATAACAACATATCATGGCTAACAAATACACAGTTTTTGTGCATTCATTGTATCTTATTTTACTTTGCAACAAGCTGATTTATAAAATGGGACCTTGATTATTGGAAACCAGGCTTCTGACTATCCATTTGAAGACTATAGATCACAATGAAGGCCTGTAGTTTTAATTCAGTGCCTCTAGTGGCAAAACAAAGTACTGCATGACCAAACACAAAATTTGCCTTTCAGGGCAGCCCGTCTGGTGACATGGACGGAATAAAAGGTTACAAGATGTTAAGTCGTGGCCACGCGTTACTAATGCGTGGGAACAAGACAGATAAGATAAATACCGCCTTCCATTTAGCCTCCGGGCTTGACGTTCAGTGGACGCGAGTGGATCTAGATGTGTTTTAATCTAGATGCATTTTTTCTCACTTGCCTTTCAGGGCAGAACGAGAAAAAAAAATAAACAGAGTTAAAACCTCAAGATGAAAAGTTGGATTATTGATCTTATTCATACATAAACCGATTTTTTTTTTAAAAAATTATCAGCAAATAAATAAAAACAAAGGCAGTTTCTTGGAGGTTTACACCTTTTCTTTTCTATAACACAACACAAACCCATGTGATCAGAGAGGTTTGCTGTTTGTACACAACAATACCGGACTTGATTTATGAAACATGCTATAGAGGTGATGTGTGTGCAATAAATATATTTACATCTGAGCCATATCCAGCAAAATCCAAAAGTATGCACACCCTTTAACCTCTTTCACGTCACAGCGACAAAACTTAAAGTATTTCTTTCAGGTTTAACGTAAAAGTAGTGCATAATTCTGCATAGGAATAAAGACGATACCAGTCCAGACTGTTCAGATCCAGACGTTGCTTCAGTGACAGCTACAGGTCGTCATGGGTAGATCTAAAACTGCTTTGTTTCTGAACAGCTGTGATTTAATAAAGCATCCCCTCAGCATGATGCTGCCACCGCTATGTTTCATACCAAACCTCTGAGGCCTTCTCAGCGCATGTGTATTTACACTGAGCATAGTGCATACATTTTACTTGAACTAATTAAATGATGCAAGCAACTTTTCAGTTACTTTTTTTGTAAAAGTGGTTATAATGGGATAAAATGTTAAAGAAAATTCCACTTTTTGAGTACTTATGGAGAATAGAGGTGACCATGTGTGGATCAGAGAAAATAAACAACAAATCCAATCTTATGCAGCCTGTTCTTCCCTCTCTTCAGTCACTTAAAAGTATTTAATTTTAGCTTTTTAGCGCTTTTTTTTAATGCTCTGAGCCCAACAAAGATGATTCTCAGTCTTGGAAACTCCAATCAGTGTCCCCCCACTTCATTTTTTAAAAAGAAAACAGTTTTTATCATTTTTATAAGATTAATTATTTCACTGTTGGACAAAGTCATTGTTATGCTTTACAGTCTAAGGATGCACAGACATATCGGATTAGTACCAATTATAAAGATTTTGTCTTCATATTATCTGCTTTCAGGTCATGGAAATGAAAAGTTTATCCACGACTGCACGTCTCAAAGCTATATGAAACATGAGAGGCTGAGCTAATTGTTAATAAAATGCACGTATCTGACCGTTTCAGCTCATGTTTCTGCAACCAATGCAGCCAGTCAACCGTTAGAGCGGAGATGCCGTGTATATTCGTGGCCAGACTTCAACTTTGAACATAAACAACTCGGAGGTTTTAATTGCTGATAAGCTCTGTTTACACTGTCAACAGAGGGGCTGAGAAATTCATGTTTCCTGGTAACCAGCAAACCGATGGGTGTGGTCACAGAGAGATCCCACAAAAAGAACAACTAACTGGGGAGAAAGCAAATGAAATCAGCCGAGCTGCAGCTGTCCAGGGTTTACCAGCCTGACAGGAAGCCTAATTTGCGCTAATCAATTTACCCCGCTGACAAATTCAGTTTGTGAACAGATAAAGATCGGTGCGAGGAGGCCTGTTTCTAAATCTTTTCTTCTGTCACATCATCCTCAAGTGAGGAGAAACAAAAGGGCCACACAATCCAGTGAATAAATTCATCATAACCCAATTATTTAGACACGTCGAATTTTTAAAAAGTGAACAGAAATTCATTTTGATTCATTAATTGTAAGAAATCTGAGCCACATTCAATCCCAATTTATGCAATGCTTTGTAATGTGATCCATTCAAACTGTGGAATTAAGATCCAATTTCATGCTGTCCAAATAATAGCAAATAGAAAAAAGAATAAATATTTAAACATGTTTATTGATACATATTAAGCTACTAAATAATAAATCCCTTAACTGAATTTTAATTGATCAACAACAATTGTTAAAGCATTTTGTTATATTGTTATTTCAGCATGACAATGAAACATAAAATAATGTTAAAATGTCCCTGTGGTTCATCGGTGACGCTTGTTTGGTCCTGATTGGTTAACCTGTTCAGGAAGTCGAGTGATTTATTGCTGGCTCAGCATTCACGCGTGTTTTATCTCCTAGATGAAGCAACAGCTGCAGCGACCAACTCTTTAACATAGAAAGTACACCCCGGACCAGTGCTTGGGTGTTTTGCATGTGTCTGGTCTGTCTTCCTAAACCTAGAGTTTGTCGCGGGTTCTGCTGCGGGGTTTTTTTCCCGTTAAAAAGGAGTTGCTCCTTCCCACTGACGCCACATGCATGCTCTGGTTTGCTGCAAAGCTGATGATCAGCCAGACTTCTTTAGAGAGAAAACATTTTAGTATCATAAACTGAAACTGACAGCAGTGTTTTTACAATCAGGATTAAATTAGAATGCATGTAAATGGATTTAAATCAATCTGGGTGATTAATTTATTCTGAACAAGCACTATACAAAAGAACTGAATTGAATAGATTTAAACATATCACACTTTTTAATGTCTTCCTTTTCACATCTAAATCATTCAGTTTTGGTCTGTAAAAAGTGGAGCTGCAATGCTTTGCTCACTCCTAGAGACTCCAAGTACACAATAAAATGTATTTAATGGCTAAAAAAGTGGATTTTGCATGATATGACCTCTTTAACAATCATGATTCACTTCAGAGGTGCACTTTGTTTTTATTGGTATATCTTGAACAGCCGTGTTTCTTTTCAGATTAATAGATTTCAATAAATACAGAACAATTATAAATGACCTGTTTAAAGGAAAGGAACACATAATAGATTAAAAAATATATATAAAGAGCACATACGATGTCTGTTCTACATCCTAGTTTATTTCTTTGGGTTTTTTTTTTGGAAATAATTTAATTGTGTGCTGCAGCAATAAATGGATTAATTAAAATTTTGGAGACAATATAATTTTATAATCAGTTTTTTTGTTGTTGTTTTTTTTGGAGATAATATCGTTTTTATGAACCACAATTTTGGTCAGATACGCATTAAACAAATTATATAATCTTTCCCCCAATTAGAAATTATGAATAATTAATAACTTAAGTCACCCTTTTTATTATATTTTAAACCAAGGTACACATGATGTTTCAGTGCATTGTGAAACTAAAAGACTAAAAATACGCTGATGAGACTTTAAATAAGTTTTATTACTTTTATTAATTAGGTCTGGGACTTTTCTGAAAAGGAAACACACAGTTACCAAATACATGTCCAGTGTATACTTCCTGAAAGATTTTACATCTTTATTAAAAAAAGTAAAGAAGAAAAAAAACTTTTCTTGTCAATAAATAATATTTATGCTTGCTGCCAACTGGCTTTAATGCAGAATAAAGGCAGACATGATGCCTTTATGTGACAGAAGTGATTATAAATGTAAATTCTTGCACATTTTGCACACACAATAAACGCAGAGAAAGGTGCTACAACTAATCCATCCCTTTGCCGTTTTTCACACGGCAAATATTTCTCTTCTTTTCTTTAATATTTTTGATCAAGTTAGGAAGATCCACATGGAGCTCCTGAGCCCCCCCGGCTGTGCTAAATCTATTTGTGTTTGTTAACTTCATCTTTACGCTGCGAACAAAACGGCAAGTCGTGTTTAGGTGCAGGAATTGCAGAGGCTGCACAGAGCCATCCAAACACATCCTCTACCTATCGCTAATCTTTTTTACACGCGCTGACATTTCATGGCTTACAGCCTTCTGAGTGTTTACACACAAACATCTATTATCCTCCCCAGCCAGAGGGAGGGGGGGGGGGGGGGGGGGGGGAAAAGACCATATTTGAAATGCAAAGCGGTTTGTTCTGTTTCATATCCGGTGCCAGAGATCGTTTCAGATCAGGAACGGTTAGCATGAGGCGTTACCGCGTTGAAGATCTGAAGTTGAGCAAGGCGTGCCGTTGGCGAACAGCCGCTCTGCAGGTTTTCTGCAGCAAATGTCCGGTTTTAAATGCTTAAATTAGACCTTCCCTATGAGGCAATGATTTTAAAATGAGTGAATTATTAGTTTCCCATGGGGCTGGCTATCTGCCGTGTGTCTGCTGCACATCACTCATTAACAGCCACATCTGGGTGCTTGGAGATAATTATTTTTCTCCATCTACTGCCAGGCTGAAGAGGAAAGAGAAGGTTGGTGTTTTTTTTTTTGGCAGAAAAACACCGTTACAGTCCTAAAGTTGTTTCCAGCTCCAGTTTACACATTTGCACATATGCTTCAGACTGCTGAACTGCTGAAGCCACAAATGGACTCTATACCACATTCGTATATTGCACGGTTTTAATAATACTCACCTGGACACCGTGAATCACACACTGTCTATTTCCCCTGCATTGTTTACTTTGTTTACATTTCAATTGTTTACATAAATCACTGCTGCACCTTTATCCTGAAATTTACTGCAATTTACTGGGATTTTTCAAGCTGTATGCAAACGAAATTTCGTTCTGTACGCACTTTGTGCATACAAAATGACAAATAAAGTTGTCTAAGTCTAAGTCTTTTGATTCCCCTTCAACTTCTCCACTTTATGTCATTTTACAATTTCATCAGATTTTTACGGGATTCAACAGAAAGTAGCGCACACTTATGACTTCCTGGGTTTTCAAAGCTTAAACAAATCATCTGAAAAGTGTCGCCTGCATAGAAATGTTCGGCAAGTCCTATTTGCCAAAAAAACGAAGCTCAATCAGATCTCTGAAGATAATTTTTTTAAGTCCTGCCAGATATTCTCAGTGGGTTCAGATCTGGACCTTGACTGGAGTGGAAGGTGAACCTCCATCCTTGCCTGAAGGCCTCTAGCGGGGCTTCTTCCAGGACTGATCTGTATTCGCTTACATCCATCTTCCTATCTTCTCGTCTCCTGACTGGTTCTGTCCACAGATACGTCCACCTGAGCCGTGGACGTTTGCACCTCCTCCAGAGGAACCGCGGCCTCAGGGCTGCCTCTGTAATGCTCTCCTTGTCCAGCCCGTCAGTCCAGGTGGACCAGAACTTTCTCCCTGACCTTGTCTGCTGGGTTCCTTGGTCTTTATGATCTTTAACGTTCTCTAATAAACCTGTGAGGTCTTCACAACATGGTTGGATTCATGCTGAGAATAAATGGCACACATGTGAACTCTGTTGACTGGTTAGAGGATCTCTGAAGGCAGTCGGTTGCTACAAATAAAAGCCATGCATCCTTTTTCCTTTTATCTCACTCTTACACTCCGTCTTCTGCTTGTTTGTCACATAGTATCCATTTTAGGTTGTAATATGACAAAACTCGGGATAGTTGCAGTGCTACGAATAGCCCTGCAGGGCTCTGCGATGCCCTACCCTGACCTGCTCTATCTAAACACGGTAAAATGACGAATGACACAGCCGATCAGAACAGAACCCCTGTGCGGCCTGTTCTGTTCTCATAAATCAGCTCGTCTATTCAGGGCCATGACGCGGATCTATTAGCTACACAGCAATCAGCCTTCAGCTTCATTAACAGCGAGGAGGTAAATCAGCGGAGCGGCTGCTGCATGGTGAGGACTGCCACGCAGGACCGCCGGTCACTCTGACCACTTTTAGGGGAAGAAACGTTGCAAATCGTCCCGACTGACGGCAGCGCATCAGCAACACCATTCAAAATGTTAGGTTTGTATGAAAGGCATAAAAAGAAATGCATTTCATAAATACGGAAAATGTTAACTGATAAAGTCTCATGACTGTGTCTTTACTTTTTATGATGCTTTGGACTCTGTGTGGAATAACTTCTCTGACTTTCCTGTGCCAGGGCTGGTTTCTGCAGCGGCAAAGAGATAAAAAGCAGGCCTTTTTTATATATATAAAAATATATAATATATATTTTATATTATATATGTGCCCTGCGATAGACTGGCAACCTGTCCAGGGTGTACCCCACCTCTCGCCCATTGACAGCTGGAGATAGGCACCAGCAACACCTCATGACCCCACAAGGGATAAGCGTGTCGGAAAATGGATGGATGAATATGAAATATATATACAAAAAAAACATAAAAAAAGAAAAAGAAAAAAATTAAAAATAAATTAAAAACTGAAAAAAAATCTATAAAAAAATAGAAAGAAAAAAAATTATAAAAATTTTTAAAATAAAATGTAAAAAATAAAAATTAAAAATAAAGCAGTCCATTCTCACAGCAGCTACCACTCACACTCACATTTTAGCTCTTCTCCTGTTGTTGGGTATAAAAAGAGCCGAGTAGGTCAAAGCTTACACGCTCTGATGAGATGCTCTTTCCCAGTCCTTCCTCTCATCTTGTACTGCATGCTTTAATAAACCTCAGTGATTCTCACCATGACAGTGCTCGAAAAATCTTATTTTTCTACCACAGAAGTAAAAATGATAATAAAAGGGTTGCTGCAGCAGAGCAGGGCAGCAGATTGTTGCAACTTTAGTTCAAGTCATGCGTTTGGGACAAATTAGGTGATCTTCTGTCAGTTTACTGGATTTGCAACATAACTGCACGTATGCAGAAAAAAAAGTTGTTACTGTAATTGTGTAAACTTTTAAGAAACATAAAGAAAATGTAATCATTTTATAAATATCTTTGGGAGAAGTAACCTATTTTTAAGTAATTTAAAGACAGATTTTGAATCTTTTCCAATAAAAATTGCCTCAGTTGAATAAATAAATCTATGATGAAACATTGATTAATCCTCCATAGATAAGTAGGTATAAATAATGGAGGGGTGGTTAATATGAGGGGTTTCCTAAATATGTCATTAGATATTTAAGAAATACAATTATGCATTTTATATTTTATTATTATTATTATTATTATTATTATTATTAGTAGTAGTAGTAGTAGTAGTAGTAGTAGTAGTAGTAGTAGTAGTAGTAGTAGTAGTAGTAGTAATAATAAATTAGTAATAATATTCCCATACTGCAGCAACATCATTTACTGATTTCATTTGTCTTTTATCAATTTAAGTTAGCGGGCTAACATTGTTCCCTTAAAGCTAACAGGTTTAATTTCTATTCATGTAAACCGATCAGATATGTCTATTCTCAAAGCACCCCAAACAGTAGATAAATCACTTTATAGCACAATTCTGCACAGCATCCATCAAAGTATTAAATAAGAGTTGAAATGTATTTCTGCTTTTAACAAATGATTGTTTCAGAATTCACCTTATTAATTTCTCATTTCATAAAACATTTTAAGTCCATTCAGCTGCTCCTTTATTTATTACAACTTGAGATTTTACGCTGGATGCCCTTGCTACAGAGGGACATCCTTATTTAATTAAATAGCTCTTACATAAAACCCTAATTGTTATCTTTTATTATTTATTCACGTCAAACGTGAGAATTTTGGCCAATCTAAATAATTATGCACATGAAGAAAGCACGAGGAAAGCCTTGCTTATTAAAACACTATGATAGACTATGACCTGCTGCGAGAATGCTCAGCAGATGGACACTTTATTACTTCATCCCTGCGACTTTATGAACCACAGACAATTAGAGCGGACGGGTCATCTGTAGACCAGGGTGACGGTACGAGCGTCAGCTGCACCCCTCCGTCTCCCTCTGGTTGGCTAAAGGTGCCGCGATGAAGCAAAGCTTGAAAACTCTGAGAGGTGAACACGGACAGTCCTAACACCAGAAAAAGTGGTTGTGGGCATGAATGCATGCTCAGATTAGCACATAAACAACGGTGGAACATTCTTCTGCACACTGTTTTTCTCCTGCATTGTTAGATTTGATCAATGCTGCGCTTTATATTGTAATGCTGTCTTATTCCACCTGCAATCCCATTACACTGTCGAAAGCTGTATGCAATGAAACTTTGTTCTGTACGCACTATGTACATACAAAATGACAAAGTTGTCTAAGATTTATTTATTTTTAAATTAAGAAAAGCCATTCAGTGTGGAGACAACGATGGGGGAAGACCGCTGACTTGTCCGTTGTCCAACAGTCACCGACACCAGATTTTTTTACAAAGAGACTGGAAAAGTTTTTATCCTTAAATGCTTTGAAGTTGAAAGTGAAAGAATTTGAAACAGCCTCAACTGTCTGTAATAGTTTTACTTTATATGTTTTTTTTTTTATGTACCTGTCATTTAATACAATGCATATCTGTTAAATGTGTAACTTTGCTGCCTCTAGGCCAGGACTCCCTTGAAAAAGAGGTTTTTAATCTCAATGGGATTTTTTCCTGGTTGTATAAAGGTTAAATAAGAAAACTTAAATTAAAAAAACACGCTCCTCAAGAAGGGCAAAGTACGTCGCTCTCGTTAGAAAAGCTAGCTGCTTATCCACACATATTCATGAAAAGTTTAGTGGAAGGAGGAAGTTTAATCAAAGCAAGGTGCACTGGCCGCAGCCTTGAGAGACGTTAAATTTTAATTTTTCAACGAAGACGTTTAAAATATCTCACTCTGCCTGTAATCATATGAATATATAAAACATGGATTTACCCTTTTTTTTCAATAGAATTTGTGAAATAAATGATGTTTCAAACTATATTCTCACATACAGAGAAACAACTGTAAAACAATCACAAAGGTTGCGGGTTCAATTCCAGCGTTGACCACATCAAAGCGGTCAGCACGGGGGAGAAAAGGATCCCCGGCAAGTTTCCCCTCAGCTCACCGACGGAGCAACGCTAACCAGCAACACGAGCCAAACATGTTATTACCACGCTGTGTTGTGTGGAGACCGGCTACACGACTAATTATCTTCATGTTGTACCATCATTTACGCTTCAGCGGCAGCACTGTAAGCAACACATCATCCGCCTGCAGAGAGCCGTGAGTGCTTTGTGTCATAAACACCAGGAGGGAAGGTCCGCACAGGAGGTGGCACACAGGAGCATTAAACACGCCTGCACCAAATAAAACATATTAGAATACGTCTGTGACTGAACCCAGGGCCGTTCTCGCCAAACCCGCTGTCCCCTCATCCTCTTATGGGTTTACCGTGTTTTGCTATTATGTTGGTGAACTGGAGCTGAAGAGAAAGCGGAGAGCCGCGACACGGAGCGGAGCTGTTAATGCGGAGCTGCTGCACAAATAATCCATGAGCACGGTGACCGAGAGTCTTAAGGATGAGAGGAGGGGGACGGCCAGTGTTTAGGGAATAATCTAATCCCCGGAGCACGCTGCGCCATGCGGACAGAATAAAATGCAAATGCAACTAAACTCACGTCACACAAAACAGTTTGTTTACTTTTATTGCATAATACTCTCGGTTACTTCAAAGTAACTGACAATCCATGACTCTTCTCTTTATATCTTTCTATTCCTCTTCCAAGCGGTCAGACTTTGTCCCTTTTCTCCTGTCCTTTCTGAGGTCTTTCATAGGAAAGACCGGAACACTATTAAAAAATGTGGTTCCCAAATAACTTTTAGCAGGAAAAAAGACAGATCTCCAGAGTGCGAAATATGGGGGGGTCCGGGGGGGCTCGACCCCCCCGATTAACCCATGAGAACCCCTGAAAGCCTCAAAAGCAAAATTTAAAGGGGGTCTCAAATTGTGTTAAAAAAATTAAAAATGAAATATTTTTTTGTCACTAATGGTCACTAAAAAAATTTTAAGCTCAACATGTCGAGTATTTAAAATTCAAAACATTTATTCACTAATATCAGAATCAGATATACTTTAATGATCCCAGGGGGAAATATGTTCTGTTTTTTGCCAAGTGGAGCCAGCCAATCCTGTTCGCGTATGCAAATTAGGCATGTGCGTGCCAAACAGAAGAAAGACGTAATGCTGACAACAATTAATACTAAAAATGTTTACATTTTAGTATTAGGAACTGATCTTATCTGTTGTGCCTGTGCACTTTATCTGTTTCACTGTTGGTGAATGAGAAAGTCCTCTCGAGTCCTTGTATGTCTGGTGAATGTGAAGAATTGACATTAAAGCCAACTTTGACTTTGATATTGTAATGTTATAGGCCTACTGCATATTGAGAAAATTTACATCGGTATTGCGCAACAATCGGGAGATGGGGACCCCCCCATATATTGACAGGTATTTCGCACACTGCAGATCTCACAGTGGTGGCAAGAAATCCAGCTAAAATGAGATTCCCTGGGCCAGTTTTTTTTTTTTTTATTGTGTCCTTTCTGGCAATGTGGTAATAAGAATTGTTGTCTTAATGCCAAAAAGAGCCCAACAGATTTTAATTTCACACGCAGAGCCTACCACTTGATTTATACTTTATTATAATCTATGCAGGGGATATTTTATGTTAAATGGGCACTGAAACAAGAAGGTAGATGAGGGGAAAAAAGGAGAAAAGGTGAAAGAGAAAGAGGAGAGAAAAGGGAGAGATTAACGATACATCCTCAGTCTGCTTCTACACCTGCAAAGAGAGATGTAAAAAGAGCAGCACAGCCAGCCATTAAAGTATTACAGATACAATCAACGCCTTGATACCATCACTGAAGAATATACAGTATTATTTAATAGGACATGTATAAAGTGACAGCTGGAGATAATAACAGGGGTTTTCTGTATGGAAGTGAGTCTGTAAATACCTGGATCCAAGCACCTGTAGGTGTTTGTGAGAGCCAGGTTTTAATGAGGGGAATCATAAGGAGTCAGGGGAAGTGTTTCAGGCATCTCACCACGATGTTTCCTGGATGAGGCTTTTTTACTTGGAGGAGACCCGGACTGGGAACCACTCAGTATCTCCCAGGAAAATAGTCAACAAGCTCTTCTATATAAAGAGCCATTTGGACTTGACGCGTACTAAATTAAATCTATCCACAGCCGCAAAACCTATGAGACGGCGCTTTTCAGCAAAAGATGGAGAAATAACTACTGTGTCGTTTCATTTGTCGTCAAATTAACCAAAATTATACAAAATGATACTTTTAGGTTTTGCAAAACGGGGAAAAAAATATATATACGTCAAGGTTTCGCAAAGAGGGAATGCATACATACCTTTTCTGAAACACTACAATCCATGTTTATGGAAACTGGTGGTAAATGAAGCAACTTTAGTTTGCCAGTTTAGTAAAAGAAACTCTGTGCAGATATTTCACTGAAAACCATTTAAACTGCCAAAAAAAAAACCACGATAAGCCTGGAGAACCACAGACCACGGTTATTTTACCAGATTAGCAGAACCTGTGGCTGCATGGGTGAAATGCTGTAATTCTGCCAAGAATGGAGCCACAAGCAGATTTTAGTGAGGCCTCCGACAATAACAGACTACAAATAATAATCAATAATTGTGCCTTGGTTTGGTTTGTGTACGGGCCGCTGAGCTCGGAGCGCTGCTGGGGAACGCAGGGCGGAGCCGACTGAAACCCTGAAGGGACGACATGTGCCTGGTCTCAGAAAATCAGCAGCAGCCGCTACAGCTCTGCAATATTTCTTGGTTCCATGCAACGGTAAGTGTGAAAGTGCTGCAGCTCGACACCACGCCCTGTTTTCACCCGGCGCCGCCAAAACAGACACAGCCTCCGTTTAAGTAACGCAGCCGTCTGCAGGAGATGTGCAAAGTCTTTCTCGTTATCCAGATTCAGGCTTCAAGCCAAATCCACTGTGTGTTGGTTCCTGAGCGCAGAGACAGTCAGTCAGACCGTAGCTTTATCTCCAGGACCTGAAACGTCATCCAGAGTTGTCCATCAAGGTGTCTCTGCATGTGAAAAAGGCACAAACACACTGGACTGGTGAAGATTCTCTGGGTTCTCCGGCTTCCTCCGATAGTCCAAAGACATTACTATTGGGTTAATTGGTCTCTCTAAATGGCCAATTAGGTGTGTGCATGCATGATTGTTTGTCCTGTGTGTCTCTATGCTGCCCTGTGATGGACTGGCGACCTGTTAGGGGTGTATCCCACCTCGCGCCCAGTGACTGCTGGAGGTAGTTACCAGCCACGGATAAGCCAGTATGAACAATGGATGGTTGGGTAGATGGACTGATCAAGAAACAAAAAGAAAGACCGGAGTTCAGGCGGACAACCCAGAATAGTACAAAGTTTTTGGATGCCGACCAAGAGGTGGTCAAAAGGAGGCGTGGAGTTCTGGTGGGTATTGGGTCCAGCAAAGGACGTTCAGAGTTCCATGCAGAAAAGGTTGGAGCTTTGATGGAGGATATGTTGGTGAAGATTCTCAGTTTTCAATGTCAAAGTTTTCAATGTCAGATGGTGTAAGGTACCCAACAGGTTTCTGAAACCTGGAATTCCACACTACTCCAGACATTTTGAATTGAGAAAGCGTCACGGATGGGAAGCAAAACATCTGAATGGCAGGGATTGCCTAGTTATTCAAAAAGGAATTTGGGGAAACTTGTGGGGGAAAAAAATCGCTGACTGTACGTTTAAGTTCAACAGCACAGGAACATTTTGACCTTACTGATGTGTTAGAAGCAGGACAGTAAGTAAGTTTGACGAGGGACCAAATGGTGAGGTTGCACACCTGCAGATCAGTCAGCAGAGCCTCATTCAGCAGAGCAATGCGTCCTGACACAAAGCAAAAAGTATGTATGAATGCCTGGAGAAGA
Source organism: Fundulus heteroclitus (assembly GCF_011125445.2). Lineage (NCBI taxonomy): Eukaryota > Metazoa > Chordata > Actinopteri > Cyprinodontiformes > Fundulidae > Fundulus > Fundulus heteroclitus. Next base: position 7,410,190 of record NC_046368.1, on the reverse strand, counting down.
AGAAATTTGAGGTGACGATCCAATCCAGTATCTGTGGGATGGGCTCAACATAGAGTTAGGATCCACCAACATGCAGGAGTTGAAGGATCTGCTGCTAATATCTTGGAGCCAGATACCTTAGCACAGCTTCAGAGGTCTAATAGTGTCTGCTCCTAATGGCAGACAGTTGGAGAAAAACACAACATTATTGTCAGGTGCACAGATCTGTGTGCAGCTTTGTGGTGTTTCTTTCTCTCTCTCTCTCCTGCAGACTGCGACTGGCAGGCTGCAGCCACAGGTATTCTCCATCCATCTCAACTCAGGAAGATCATAAAAAGGAGCAGGAGTAACGAGGAAGGAGTCAAGAGTGTTTGCTCACCTAGAGCAGTAACCTGGGCAGACCTTGCTCCTGTTGATCATGTATTTTAAGATCGTATTATCCGAGACTCGTTGATGCTTTTCCCTTCCAGAATTATGGAAAAGCATGTCCAGACTGCTGGATGTTCGCCTGGCTACAATCTGTCCTGCATTCCTGAGGAGATTCAAGGAAGCCTAACAAGTCTTGTATTCAAGAGCCTTCCCAGAACCCCTGCAAACCTCTGCTCCTCCACCAAGAGTTCCCTGGTCTTCCAGCTTAACCTCCGCCTGCCTGTCCACCCTCCTCCACTCAGACCATCAGCCACGGCGCTCTGTGCATGAACTCACTGCCTCCCTGGAGCCTCTCATCAACCAGCTTTGTAAGCCAGCCACCAGTCTGCTCAGTTCACCAACCTGTCTGCTGCTGGTGTATTACTTTACAGTCAACGACTAGAGCCCTCCCAGTTACTGCGGTTCCCACCACACACCTCGCTCAGCAAAGCCTTTGGATCGCTTGTTCCTCCTCCATGTTTGTTGTCCCATTCAGAGTTGGCATGGAAAAACCAAACATAACAGGTGTCTAATAATTGCAAATGTGTTCTGTGTTATTGCTTGTATTATGTCACAGTTTGTGTGTCTAAACTCAGTTATTATCCCCAGTGGGGATATACACACACACACACATATATATATATATATATATATATATATATACATATATATATATATATAGATAGATAGATAGATAGATAGATAGATAGATAGATAGATAGATAGATAGATAGATAGATAGATAGATAGATAGATAGATAGATAGATAGATAGATAGATAGATAGATAGATAGACTGCAAAAACGGATCTAAAAATAAGTAAAATGTTCTTAAAGTTAGTGTATTTATCCTTGATTTGGGCAGGTAAATCGTCTTATTTACCTGCTCAAATCAAGGACAAACACACAGATTTTAAGAACATTTTACTTATTTCTAGTTCCATTTTTGCAGTGTAGATAGATAGATAGTATTTTGCAAGTGGACATAGAAAGTTAGTTTGTTGTGTCTCCAATATGGCTTGTGGCAAACTTGCTGACAGGTTTCTAACAACAGCTTTTTGTCTTTGCATTTTTCCATAAAGACCAGATTTAAAACCGTCTAACCTTTTAAATGCACTATTCTGCGGTGACTCACCAAATAACATTGCCCAAAATAAAAAAACATTGCAGTTTTAAAGTGTCAAAGTGAAAGCTTTAGAGGGGTATTAAAGCATCTGCGAGCGGAGCAAGGCATCAGAGTTTGTATATGTGTCTGTTTGTGATATATGAGGATGTTTGCGCGTAGTGGTGCCAGTAACAGCCACTCACCGCTGCCCATGGCTCAGAACCAGCTGAACCCGTGACAGCCTGACGTGCTCCAGAGTCATTTCACAGCTTCCTCTCTTCGACGGAGCGCAGGTGTGACTTTGGCTCATACCTCCAGCTAAAAACACAACCGTTTCAGCACTAGGCGCCACACAGGATCATTAGAGCGGGCAGAAAAACAGAAACACATAGACACAGAAAATAAGGAGCCGCTTCCACGGGAGCCTGGAGACAAAAGGAAAGACTTTGCATTTGCCTAAACGTCATGCAAACTCCAAGTGGCGGCCTGATCGGGAGAGTTAGAAGCCGAGTTAAACCAAACACAAACACGGTAAATCCAAAAGGCTGATTTCTGCAAATAAAGATTATAAACAACGACCGGAAGCATGGTTACTGTTTACTCTGACTACAACTGAAGCTAAAAAAAATCAAAAAGTGAAAACGTCCAAGGAGGAGATGAAAGAAAAGGACTGTATTAGTCTACAGGACTGAAAAATGTAGTGTGCTCCGTCTCATGCCTGAAATGCAGAGGCCACCCCCACACGTCTTATAATTAAAGCAGCTGCAAAGTAAAACAGAAAAGCAGGTGCCTAAATGACACAAATGTGTTATGATTTCAGACATGGATGTTGTACCTTTGGTAAACGAACCTGCCCTGCATGTTTTAGAGGCCCCCCCCCCCCCCCTCTGCTTAAGCACACCTGGTTTCAGGTGACGGCTGATTAACAGGCCTTCGCTGAACTGCAGTCACCTGAATCAGGTGTGTTAAAGCAGGGAAGAATCTAAAACATACAGGGCAGTGTGGCTGGAGCCCCAGGGTTGGGAAACACTAAACTAATGAATGATTACAAGTGTGTTTTATTAGCAAATACATCAAATTTAGGTAAGAAGTCAACAGGATATCCACTTTTTAACACAATCCTTGCTAATGAAGACTCGTTAATTTTATATTATCACTGTCAGTCGATCATAATTTGATAACTTCTGTTTCTCCACCTGGTTCTTGACGCAGGTCCTCAGTTGATTATAGGTTTATTTAAAAAAAGTGTCATGTGAGAAATCGCCTGAGGTGGAGGCCTCCAGAGGACCGTGTCATAAAAGCAGAATATAGAAATCCAGGATAAGAGATAAAGGCTTGAAGTAGCGTGGTCAGTGCATCCTGACTTTATCTTTTCACGAAGGCCAATCCAGGTTCAGGAGGTCAGACTATATCAAGCCAGATTTAAATAATTCAGGTAACCCCAGCATTTTCATACTGCAAAAACTATCAAAGCATTTTTTTCTGATATTTCTGATTCTATGACTCTAGAGCACGCATTTTTGCTCACCCCTCCAAAACTCCTGAAAGGAAACCAGTGGAAGGATGAAAGTTTTTCAGCAGACAGCCTTTGCAAAACAATGTTCGCCTCATAAGATTTTAATAGTGGCATCAATAATTAATCCAGACATTGTTTGCATTTAAAACATCAAGCTTAGTCTTTAAAGCTAATTGAAAGAGGTTAATGTAGGATACCTGATATGCAATGAAATTACCTATTCATGATGAAATATATGAAATAACATAACATTCTTTCCCTTAATAGATTACTCATTCACTGAGCCTTATGGTTTGTGTTGTTTTTTTCTTTCCTTTGAGGGCTGTGAGATGCATGTTTTGCGCACTTGAGGTGAAATGTGTTTTTTCTGGATGAGGTAGCAAAACAGCGCCCCCTAGAATCGCAGAATTTAATGAGAAAATGGTCTAACAACAGATTTTATTGACAACACCTTTGCTTCTTTATCAGCCATTTATCTAATGCCCTCAACCCATGCAATGGTCTATTAAAGGCCTTTCTGTCAAGAAGGAATAGGGCATCCCTCAAATTACTGAATTTAGAGCAGCGCAGCACACACGCGTCACGGCCATCTTGTGGTCGTACAAAAGTAGCGGTAACATTGGAATAGTTACTTGTGTGAGTCAAATAGTGAATCACCTCAACATATTGTGGCGACAACAAAACACCGCTGCGTTGGTATCTGACAGAGCGACTCTTGACAGGATGATCGTGACCACATCGAGTTTTTTCCATTGATTTTCCAAAACCCTGAAGGATTGCCGAGAAATGTTAGTGTTGGATATGACTTTTCAATACGCAGGCTCTGCAATGCATTCTCTATGGCTTCCGGGAGTGCTTGCACTAACGTATTTACGTCATACAGTACGTATTTCTGCTGGATTACTGTCAGGTGTGAGAAGAAGAATGTCCGAGTATGAATAAAGTTTGATATAAAAAAAAGTCTGAGAAATGTACTGGAGCATTTAAAACCACACCTACAGCAGCAATAGAAGTAGAAATGGGAGAAATGCCATTAGATTTAAGAAGAACAAAACTAGAAATAAATTATTGGCTGAATTTAAAAGGTAATAACTCAGATTATCCAACTTGGGAAAATTTAAATCCATGTCGGGAAAAAGAAAAGAAAGAAACGAGGAGTTTTGAATGGACAATTGAAAATAAAAGAATTTAAAATAAATTATTTAGAAATTACTCAAACAACACCAATATCAATTATACCACCATGGATTTTACCACAAGCGACAGTAAATATGACAATAATGGAAAAGAAACAAGATAAATCCTACATAATGTTAATTGTAAGTCCAAACTCACAGAGCACTTACGGTAAACAGGGTTTATGTAGCTGTCAGTTTACCCATTAGATGGGTCACTTTAGCTGTCACTGCAACTATTGCCCCCCTGACACATTTGGCAGGAGCCGCCACTGGATACGAGAGAGGACTTTACTGTTAAATCTGACCACAAGACACCTAAATGTGCTCTCTGCATTTCATCAGTGGCAAAGAGCCAACACTTGAATGTCCAGACCTGTAACCAGTGAGTCAGCGGCTGCAGCATCTGTGCAGGTAGGCGACGTTTATTTGGCCTTTTCTCAGCGGAATGAAAACATCATCATACGATCCATGAGGGCTGTTCATATGGGCTTCAGTGTTGCGCAGTCTGCTTATATTAAATGACTTTGGGCTTGTTTTTCTTTTTTCGGACAGAATCCCTATTTCTGGTTATCACACCGCGCAACAAGAACTATTAGCGAGAAGCCTCGCCTTTTTTGTTTCAGAAAATACCTGCCATCCAAATCCCTCTAAATGTGACAACAGCACCCCCTGCAGGTTTGGTCTGTACCTGCGGTCAGAAGTCTGATTAATACTATTAATAAACTCCTAAAAAAGTACAAAACTCAATCTAACTGAAGTTTATATTTAATATTAATGGCATGATAGTATTTTTAGCATATCAGGTTCACATCTAGTTAAAAGTTGACTGCAGGTACGAGTCGGGCTAAATTATATTGTTATTAATATTATATAGTTAAAAAAGTGTAGCAATTTTGAAATATTTGTTATAAACTATTGCTATAAAGTATGTTATAAATGAACCCATATATATGTTATACATTCTAAAGGGGATTCTGGAGATTCTTCAGAACAACAGCTTAAATACATTAAAAAATAAATAAATATTACCCATTTTGTTAGGATGAGGGGGCCTGAAAATATTTCCTTCTTCAAAGGTCGGTGCAACAAAAGACCTTTGAGAACCTCTGCACTAAGCGAAGATGCTGCTTATAAGCCTCGGTTTAACTGCAACTCTTCAGACTGAAGAAGTCTGTTGGATAAGAGATGAAACATTTCAGCAAAGAAGAACCCGGGCTCAACTTTTATGTTTTCAAGCAGTAGATTGATTCACCGTGAATCAATTTACTGCTTGCCACTGTTGCACTTCCTGGAGAATTTAAGTCCGTCCTTGGACACCTTTCCTGCCCAAACCCTGCTGTCAACGCTGAGCAAGCTCTGCACTGGTGGCAACATAGTTCTTAGACTTAGACAGACTTTATTGTCATTTAGCTGCACTTTTACAATGTGCATTTGAGCGACGTTTTGTTGCAAGGCCTCGAGTAAAAAACAAAAGACAGAAGACAAGTATTTGTCGTGCCGCTACATTCCAGACATTTTATAAGTACAGAAAAGCTCAATAGTACAAGTATATGTAGCATCAGGATCTACTGCAACAATGAAGGGACCAACACTCCTCAGGTGGAGACTGTCCTGGAGCATTAGGCAAATTCTTGGACTTGCTGATACATTTTTCCTGAACTCTTTTACCTTTAGGTTTTTGAAGATGAGAAAACTCTTCTTATAGCTGCAATAGTCTCAGTAGGTGTTTCCTTGCATAAGGGACTGTTTTGCTGCAGAGCGTTTGAAAAACCAAAAGCATGCCTACATACCTGCACACTTTAAACGGATTTCGCTCATCTTGACCCGGTTTAATGGAAAAAATGTAAAATAAAGCCAAAGTCTGATCTTCAAAGCTTACACATTGACCTCCAGAACACAGCGCCTTTAAATGCACGTTGACCCACGGTGGGTGTTTAGGAAATGTCACAGTACTTACAGAGGCGCAGAGCAAAAAGTAAGAGGCAATTAGCCCCAAATTAGCCTGAGCAGTGTGAGGATGGGAGGTGAAAATGTTAATCCCAAAGGGAGAACTTCACACAAATCCTAAATCACGAAGGTGTTTTACGAAGTGGAGAGAGTGAAAGACAGGAGAGGAACAGCATCTGGGTGGTAGTTTGAAATTAAGCTAGAAACAAAACATGGATGCACGGACGCAGCTCTAAAGACGAGAGGACGTGTCTGGAGACAGAAAGGCCACAAAACCGAGCTACAGCAGGTGAAGATGCAGAGTTGGAACAACAGCGACACATAGAAACCTTTAGACCATGGGTCTTCAACGTTTTCCATGCCAAGGACCCCCAAACTGATGGCGAGATGGAGTGGGGACCCCCTAATTATATATATTGTATAAAATTGTGTTATATCAAACTGGTCCTATAGTGCCATATGTAAATGTACCTTGTTATTGTGCATTCAATACTAAGATACTCAAATAATACACAGGTTCATATATTCATGTTTTTATTTTAAACATGTGCGAGGCACAGTGAGTAGGGTGGCCATGCCACTGCCATTTATAAACATAACATAACACAATAAACTGATACCTGCCAAGATCAACAATGTCTGTCAATTGCATGTAATCATGCATAAAAGCTATTTAAATGGACATTTTTAAAACATAAATGTGAAAAGGAAAATAAGTGATGCTTGTTAGTACCACTGGCATGCATAAACATACCTGTTATATTGCATACAATACTGAACTATTAACATAACTGACAGATTCATGTTTTTTTTTTTATTCAACCAAAACTTTCGCGACCCCCATGCAGTACCTCCGCGGACCCCCTAGGGGTCGCGGACCCCCTGTTGAAGACCCCTGCTTTAGACGATCCATTGTTGCTCTGCTTGAATGCGCCCACAGCTGTTTTTGTGCATGCACCTGAGATTTCTACATGTCCGCACAACCATTTCTGTGGTAAAGGGCAGGTGTCTGAGCAGGAAATCTTAACAGAGACTGATTAACAATTCTAAAGATGAAAAGAAGATTTGGGTTTGGATCAGATCTGACGCTTAAAAGAATATTTAGAAACTGCACAAACACCACACATACAGCTGCAACTACAGCTGCAGGTCCTTTTGGAGACATCTCCACCAGCTTTGCACGTCCACAACATATTTTTGCCCATTTTTCTGTGCAAAATAGTCAAAGCTCAGTTAAAATGGACGGAGAGCATCTGTGAACATCCATTGTACAGTATAGTCCCAAATGTTGGATCAGGTTTCTGTGTCTCGATTTTGACCGGGCCATTCTAACACATAAATACGCTCTGCTCCATGTCTCTTTCTTCCAGAACTGCTCCATCCTTCTTCAACTCTGACTAGCTTCCCTGTCCCCACCAAAGAAAAGCATCCCCACACCAGCCTAGTTTGTCTTGTTAGATTGATGTGGAAAGGAAGTTTTTACACCACATTTTGGACGTAGGTCCACATAGTCCAACATTAGTTCCATCCATACAAACCATCTTCTTCCGTGTGTGTTTACTGGGCCCGCCTTCATGGATGGTAAAATAACAACATTTAGGACTTCTTATAGCTTTCTTGTTGCCATTCTTCCATAAAAGACAGATGCTTGTATTTTGTAGGTAAAGTTTAGTTTATTTTAAAAGGCCATGTCGTTGTGGACTGAACAGAGCTCTGGGAGGTGTTCAAAGCTTGGGATATTTTTTTTAGAACCTGACCCTGCTTTAATCTGAAGCAGAACTTTCTCCTGGACCTGTGTTCCTTGGATGTAATGGTGCTGTTTGTTCTCTAATGTTAATTAGAAGCACTTGGGCCCCGCCACCTTGTCAAAGTTGTGGGACAAAGTTGCAGAATTACGGAACAAAAATGATAATATCCATTAACTCGTAAAGTGTGTCTGACTTTTGATTCTTTAGCATTCCCTTACATTTTGGGTTTATTTTTTTGTGCAGGGCCTAATTTTAATGTTTCAGTGGTGAATGATGAGCATGTATGTTTTTAAACTTTCAGCCTCCATGTGACTTCATGCTGGTCTCTGATTGGCTACCTAAAGATTTGCTATGGAGAGCAGCTCTCTGCACCTGTGGCCAATCAGCACTTTTTATGTCATTCTTCATCCAGTCGTGTTAAGTTATCACACCAGTGAAAGAAAGTTTGCTCATTTGTTTACAAACTAATAATTCCAGAGGCTTTTTTTGCAGGGAGTAAAAAAAAGCATCTAAAGGAACTTGAACCTGAGTGACTAGACCTGAAAATCCAGCAACAGGAAAGTGACTGTGGACAGATTTATGTTCAAGTAGAGTTTATCGTTTTGTTGTGATCCCCAACTTCTAGTGCACCCCCAACAAAGCTTTTACCCCCAGCCGCCAGGCCTTCACAGAACAGCTGCGTTTACACCGAAAACCCATTAATCACACCTCTGTTTACTAATTATTGCCATCTAAAGAAAACTGGTTGCACTTGATTTTATTTAGAGGTTGAAACTGTGGAGAAAATCTGTGGAAAAAAAGCTTGAATTGATTCAATTTTCAGTTCAATTTTATTTATGTAGCACCAATTCATGATACAAGTCATCTCAAGGCACTTTCCAAAGTCAAATTAAATCAGATTATAGAGACTGGTCAGAAAGTTTCCCACCTAAGGAAACCCAGCAGGTTGCATCAAGTCTCTCCAAGCAGCATTCACTCCTCCTGAAAGAGCGTAGAGCCACAGTGGACAGTCGTCTGCATTGTTGATGGCTTTGCAGCAATCCCTCATACTGAGCATGCATGAAGCGACAGTGGAGAGGAAAACTCCCCTTTAACAGGGAGGAGAACCTCCAGCAGAACCAGGCTCAGTGTGAACGCTCATCTGCCTCCACCCACTGGGGCTTAGAGAAGACAGAGCAGAGACACAGAAAGCACAGAAGCTCACATTGACCCAGGAGTACTTTCTATGTTAGATGGTAATAGAGGATGATCTGCCTCCCCTGGATGATGTCACAGCTAACAAAGTCCAACGAAAAACTTTAGAAGCCCTCCAGAAAGCTGCTTTTAAAGCTTTACACAGTATGTAGCATGTGTGCATCTAGAGGCTCAGTTTAAAAAGAGGTTTAAAGCAAGCAACAAAAATATACAACTTTAAAAAAGACCCTCTTTTACAATTTTTACTTTATTACAACAATTGCCTGCACCATTACAATATTGCCCTGGTTGCGTATTTATCGTTTAAAAAAAAGAAGAAAAATGCAATCGCTGAACTAATTAACAAAGTAAGTCCAGGAGCACATGAGCCAAACGAATCGCAGTGTAATTTAAGACAAAGCGGACACGCTTCGGAGTCGCCGGTGCAAGCGAGGGCCGCCGAGTCGAGAGACTCGCTGGCGACACATCGCACCTCGTCGCCATGGAAACAGGAGGACGGCGAGACAATTGCTCAACCGGGCTGGTGGAAGACATGCAGCAGCAGCAGCAGCAGCAGCGGGGAAGTACGAGTCGGATTCAGAGGGAAATGTGGGAAGGAGGGAGGAGAATAAAGAGCCAAGTGGGTGAGGAGGGGGCCCAGAATCCCACGGCTGTGTTTGTTTTGTTAATTTAGCTCTGTGCCCCGATGGACACGTCTAATAATGACGATATTAAAACTGAACAATGCTCTCAGGCTCCGCTGACATTCAGGCGAATCTTCGCCAAAAGAAATTTGATCATAAAAATGTATAGTTTGTGCAAAAACCATGATGATTATGTTCCACAAAGCCAGTCTTGCTTTTGACTAGACTATGATTAGAGAAATCATGTTTTCACAATAAAAACAGATTATGCCAAAATGTGGGATTAAATATTAATTCCATAAAATGAGAAAAGAGTCTGCCATGGTTTCTGCCAGCCGAGAGTCATTAAAGAGTAGACCTCCGCTAAATACAGATTGGACAAAAATCTGAACAATGTCGGTCCTAAATTCCAACTTCATGAGTAGAATTGGAGCATTCATAGAACTAATTTACAATTGTGCTTTATTTAAATATGAATTTAATATAGCCCACTGATACCTGGTAAAAAAAAAAAACAATCAAGCATCTTCTTTGACTAGAAATCTTTCACAAATGTAGCCATCATGCCACATCATGGAGTTTTCCTCCATTTTACACGGTGGAGAGGTGACAAAATGCACCTCAGGAGTTCTGAGACACCCAAGGTGACGCTAAGCTTTAAATGTTAAATATCACCCAAGGCCAATCATCCCAGAAAGCACAAGAAAATCTAATAAAAGGCAACAAACACCGAAGGCAAATGTTAAAAAGAAGCAAAAGAAACTTTCTGATTTTCTGACGTGAACCAACAAAGGTTGCAGATTGTGTTAGGGTTAGATTGCATGAACTCCAGTTCAATTAAAAGATAATCGTTAAGCAAACAGCAATCTCAGAAACATACACTGACGTCACTCCCTCTTAGCAGAGGTGCAAGAAATGGCAAATTTAACACAAGATTAACATAAACAAAGCTTATAAAGTAATAATGTGATGACTGGAAGGCTGGATTTATAGTTTGCAGACATCAAAATTACAAAAAATTTTAAATTATGTTCGTCCCTGTGTTTTTTTCATCTTAAAGAACAGTCCCAAAGAGCAAGTACCTACATAAGTAAATGCAAAACCTTATAACTAACTGGTGAAATCATGGTAGCAAGGTAAAAACAGTTAATTCAGACTAAACGTACATATTTTCAGACCATAATGGCCAAACCAGTACTTGAACATATTTAACACTAACACTGTACCTTAATAGCTCTTGATTAAAAAAGAATTCTCATTCATAAAATGCTGAAATCGTGGACATTTCCAAGGACAACATTTGCTGGGAACATACACTGCAAAAAGGGAACTAAAAGTAAGTGAAATTTTCTTGAAGTTAGTGTATTTTTATATGATCTGAGCAGATAAATAAGACATTTACCAATGGAATAATGTTTTTGTGCTTAAAATGGCAACAACTCATCTCCATCATCTTATTTCAAGTGCAGCATATCTAATTATCTTATTTTAGGGGTAAAAATACTCATTCCATTGGCAAATAGTCATATTTAGCTACTCAAATCAAGGAAAAATACACTAATTTCAGCGGAGCTGCTAAACAAGATCATGGACTTCTGGCTTACTCTGCATTTTGCAAGATGATGTTGCCAGGATTGAGCCGCGTTAGTTGAAAACCACTTTTATTTCAGTTGATCATGAAGTTCTTCTTGGACAAAGTTTTACCACAAAGTCTGGAATCTAACTTCACTGAACGCCTGTGAGATCATCCTGGAGATTTGGCCACAAATATTCGTCTAAATTCAGATTTAAGTTTGTGACGTCTTTGGTTTTAATGCCAGCTGGTGTAAGAAATATGATGGCATAAATGATACACTGCAAAAACTGATCTAAAAATAAGTAAAATGTTCTTAAAGTTTGTGTATTTTTCCTTTATTTGAGCAGCTAAATTAGATGATCTGCCAATGGAATGAGTATTTTGACCCCTAAAATAAGATAATTAGGTATACTGCACTTGAAATAAGACGATGGAGATGAGTTGTTCCTATTTTAAGTGCAAAAATCTTATTCCATTGGCAGATCATCTTATTTACGTGCTCAAATCAAGGACAAATGCACTCATTTTAAGAACATTTTACTTATTTTAAGTTCCGTTTTTGCAGTGTAGTTACTGAACATAGGCAATTTAGTGAATAAGACTGAAGCTAAATCTGTTATGTTGATGAAATCATTAGAACCTTTAGAGAAAAAGCATTTTTGATGAGGTAATATGTTGCTGCCTTGAAGCTGACTGCTGTCTGCGAAGATGTTTTTTTTTGCAGATGAAGTAGAACATCGATAAAAAGCAACACGTTGAACTTTGCTTGCAGAATAGATTTGCAGTTCTGTGACCAACATACAGTTCTAACAGTTAATCTCTCGTCTTTTAGAATGTGCACTTAGACTCAATCTTCTATAAAAGTAATTGCTGTGTAAAAATAAAATAAAAAGTGAGTAGCAGTCATGGTTCAGTCATATATATAAATATAAATGTATGCTGTAATTTGCTGTCCGTGTGCTCTTGCAGACGTGCTTCTGCTTAGGATCTTATTGGCTCAACTTGATTACATTGCCGGATATAAATCAAGGTGCATGTTGTCAGAATGGCTCCTATGGGGAATCAGGGCTTATTGCCCCCCCCCCCCTTCCCCTATTGAAGTTATTGTCTTCTCGCTAACGAAAAGGCTCAAATGTTATACAGCCCAGCATTGAGTCTGCGACATTTGCGTGAATCAGTGTCTATATGTGTATTTATTTATCTTCTGAACTGGTCAAAAAAAAAGTTGTGTTTATAAGCACCTATAGGCCCATATTATTATGCCATCCATGTGAAAATGCAATAAGTCGTAGCTTCGTAGGTTATAGATAATTACAGAAGAACTAATTCATAATTCAATTCAATTTCAATTCAATTTTATTTATATAGCGCCAAATCATGAAACATGTCATCTCAAGGCACTTTACAAAGTCCAGTTCAATCATATTATACAGATTGGGTCAGATTATACAGATTGGTCAAAAATGTCCTATATAAGGAATAATTGATGTAAATCTTTACAAAAGACGAGTGTACGTTTAGCACCTGTGTGCTAAGAAGCAGTAGTGTTACTACTGCTTTAAAATGTATTATTACCAGAGGTGTCAAGTAAATAAGTACAAATACTTCATAACCTTACTTAAGTAGAAATTTTGGTTATTTATTTATTGGAGTAATAATTTTTTTAGCCTACTTTTTACTTCTACTCCTGACATTTTCATGCAATTATCTGTACTTTCTACTCCCTACATTTTGAAAATAGTCTCGTTGCTCCTATTTTATTCAGCTTGTTTTAGTTCTGGCCTGTCAATAAAAAAACAAAAAATATTCAGATAAATAGCACCACCAGGACAGAATGGTGTTGGTTGTGGTTGGAGGTGGCACAGCACCAAAATGTTTGCCAAACGGCACAACAAAGGCTTAGGAAGAAGAACAAAACCTAGAATAGGAACATTGAATTTTTAGGATTATTTATCCAAAAATGGTTGAAAAATAAAACAACTGGACTTTTATTCCCATCCAGGAAGCTTTCTCAATTCAAAATGTTTACCATTTAATCATCAATTTTGACAACACTGTCTATTTCATACAGATAGCCATACAAGGGTAATTGTTATAAGAGGGTAATACATTTATCTTCACGTCCAGTTTTGTTCTTATTTCTATTGCCTTCATCAATTCCTGCAGCCATGTTTGGAGTTTCATTTACATTCCAATAATAAAAAGTTAAATTTATTAATAATATGTCTCTAAAATTAGATTTTTTACACCAATACTTATAAGCAACCAGACATCAGATTTTCTGCTCCATGAAACCCATGTTGATGCTCAGTATTGCACCTATACGGACCTTTAATATATTTATATTATACTAAATGGTTGGTTTTCAATGGACATATATGTGGGAGAAACAGCCAATCCCAATCATACTATACAATAACTTTATTACTTTAGGTAGTTTTATAACCAGTACGTTTCTACTTTTACTTTAGTAAAAGGTTTGAGTTGATGCTTTTTGTAAATCCTTATCTATACTTCTAGTTGAGTAACAGATGGGAATACTTTAGACAGCTCTGGTTATTACATCTTTATGTTCAGATTCAGTTCAGATTCCCATTATGATCAGCTATAATGTGTGCTTATTAGCTTTCTGCTAATAATTTTATGATCATTTTAAAGCTTGCAGCGGGTAAATGTCTTGCAGGTTTTTTAGACAGCAGAGCTACACGTTCACCTCAAAACTGCTGTCATCAGTCACTACTGTTGTGCCCACTGTGCTCAACAAGCATTCAAGGTTTATCACAGTTTATTACATGTTTATGTCAAAGTAATTATGCTTGGATATTCCCGTTATGGTACACAAAAACGAGTATTTCCTGCTAAACAAGATGAGGTGGCCTTAGGATTTGAAGCAGGACTCCATTCCTCACCATTCACCATCCTGGACACATGGCACTCTTTGTGTTCAGCCTTTAATATACTGTCTGTCCGCTCAATCTGTCTTGATCACCCTCGTGAAATCTCTTTTCATGCGCGCCGCCCTTCCCTCACATGTTTTCATCACAACCGCCTTTAAAAGAGGCACAAACACGGCAGTAAATCTGTCACTACGCTCACTAAAAGGCTCACTTACAGTCGTGCGTGTTATCGCTAAATATCTGCAGCTCATTCTCACAGAAACGAGCAGATGTGACGGTGGGAAGGGAGTGGAAATCAGAGGCAGCGAGGGGGGGGGAGATATTGATCAAAAGCCATGTGAGGTGTGGTCAATCGCTGTGCGTGCTCCTTTGTCTTCCAGGGGAAGGGACTGACATTTTAACAAGCATTGACTGAACCGAAATAAACACAAACATTCACATCCTTCAGAAGGAAGATGCACCGCGTTACTAGTTGATGGTGTTTCCCTTGTTTCGTCCAAATGTAAAACTGCAGACAATCAAGATCAGCAACGGGAGTCGCCCTCGTGCCATGGAGGAGATCACGTTGGTCCTGTTTGGTTGGGACTCAGTCAAGTTGAAAGTATTTTGTATCCGTTCCTGCACTGCACAAACTGAAATAAAAATAAGTCAAATATTCTTGAAATGAGTGAATTTATCCTTGATTTGAGCAGGTAAATAAGATGATCTGCCAATGGAATAAGATTTTTTGCCCTTATAAGAGGAACAACTAATCTCCGTCGTCTTATTTCAAATGCAGTATAACTAATTATCTTTATTTTAGGGGGGTCAAAACACTCATTCCATTGGCAGATAATCTTATTTACCTGCTCAAATCAAGGATAAATTCACTCATTTCAAGAATATTTTACTTACTTTTAGTTGCGTTTTTGCAGTGTGTTAATGTTCTGATTGAAAACATAAAAGTTTAGCCCGGGTTCTTCTTTGCTGAAATGTTTCATCTCTTCTCCAACAGACTTCTTCAGTCTGAGGAGTTGCAGTTAAACTGAGGCTTAGAAGCAGCATCTCCGCTTAGTGCAGAGGTTCTATTGCTGCACCGCCCTTTGAAGAAGGAAACATTTTCAGGCCCCCCTCATCCTAACAAAATGGGTAAAACAATTTAACTTTTATTGTTGTTGTTTTTTTAATGCATTTAAGCTGTTGTTCTGAAAAATACCCACAATCCCTCTTAAAATGTATAACGGAGAGACTCTATTCTAAAGAAGGACGGCTGGATTATTTAGCATGTGTATAGTATAACAACTTTAACATATTTTGGAGCACTTTTAAAATTCCCTTTTACTTCCAGATCATTAGAAATTATCTTCCATAGCCATCTTGGAAGATGGCTATGGAAGAGCCCTCGGGGAAGACTCAGGACTTTCCTGTTGTTCCCTCCTGGACTTGATGCCCCTTCAGTCTGATGCCGGATAATTGGAAGACAATCAACATGATGGGCGTTTGTCCATCGTGCTCAAGGTTTCCATTGTCTGAGATCTTTATGAGACAAAACATTTACTAGAGACAGAATAAAAACTAGTAAAGAATGGTGATGTTTTTTTTTCTTTCTGAGGTGGAAAACATCCAGAGAGCAGCAGCGGTCTCCCAGGTGGGTTATGGAGCCGATGTTGAAGTGTAAATGGGGAGCAGCCAGACTTCAGATGGATGTTTGTCCTCTAAGGAGCCGCCGCCAGTAGAGCCTGCTGCTTTAAGCACCAAAAAATAAAACAACATTACACCAAATCCCTCATGAATTACGGTTTAACTTCTGTTATTTATTTATCTTACAAATCAGTCTTTTTGCAGAACCTGACCAAAATTGCATTAATTAAAACATGTAATAATACTGCACTTAGTATTAGTAGTATTGCTCTTTTTTATCTTCTAGACCTGAAAACTGAGTTTATCTGCTTAGCCGTGTTTCACTAAAGGAGCAAAAACAGCAATTAAGTTTCACCGTTTCTCTAACATAGAAAGTACTCCTGGATCAATGTGAGCTTCTGAGCTTTCTGTGTCTCTGCTCTGTCTTCTCTAAGCCCCAGTGGGTGGAGGCAGATGAGCGTTCACACTGAGCCTGGTTCTGGTTCTGCTGGAGGTTCTCCTCCCTGTTAAAGGGGAGTTTTCCTCTCCACTGTCGCTTCATGCAAGCGATGCAACTCAGCTCTATCTGGTTGATCCAAAAGGTGCTCCTGGAACAGAAAGGGTATAAAGCCCCCCCCCACGGAGACCTGAATCGGCCCCTTGGGTCTCCTCCTGGAGTCTCCAACATACCAGAACTCCTCAACCTGAGGCAAAGACGGACCTGGAGGGAGCCCTGAATGAAAACTAGTTTTCTGTTACCTGCATGAAAAACACTGAACCTGCAGCTGCTTTCCAGCAAAATCTAAAAATAAGACGTTTTTTAACTTGGACGATCTCAGGAAGGGTCATGCCTGTTGACATTTAAGCAGCTTTTTTCTTTTAGAGGAGCATGCAGATACGGAGCGCTCCAAGCACCAAAATCCCTCGCTAACCTTTTCTTTCCTTGAAGTGAATTTTTACAACGACTCCATGCAGTGCTGCTGGAGTCATATGGTTCAGCAGTTCATTAAAGTTAAAAGAAACGGGTCAAGGGAGAAGCTTGGTTGTAGTGGTTCACAACCCCAGGGCAAGGGTTGGCTTAAAGAAATTTAAGATTTGTTCTTCATGTGGCCTCCATTTGATAGACCTTTTCTGAGGAAAATGTTGTGGACAAAATGACTAAACAAGGTCCTGTAGGAAACGGGTAAACATCAACCTAACAGAAGATCTTTAGATGCACCACAACACGTGATAACTGCCTTTACTGTCAACCTTTTCTGCACCAGTTCTCCGCTTTCTGACATCCTTCTAAGACAGGAAACTGTCTAAAGTGGTTTGTTCGCTGCGTTAGGATGGAGAAGAGACAAGATGGATGATGGGAGGAGTTTCCAGGAGGGATCTAATGCAGCTGCAGGTAAAAAAGACTAACTGGTTTTCTCTCCATGCTCAGAGCAAAGGATCCGTCCACATCTTCTGTGATGCCAGTGAACGGAACAAGAGAGCCGATGTGAGGAGATGCACTCTCTGGAGGAAATCCGCCCAGCAGTGCAATCCACGCCATGTTTATTTTATTTCTGCACTTTGATTTACAAAGCCGTTCTCACGAAACGCAAACCAGGCGAGAGGGATTGGCGCCTAATTTTAAATCTTGTCGGAGTTATTTTTCTCTTCATGCACAAACACAATAAATGCAGAGCTGACACGGGGAAAAATGTTTAATCTTTATCAGCTACTTGATTACCCAACCCTGGTCGATTAGGATAGGTTTGAGTTTTTAAACTGTAGTTTTAAATATCTCCGACAATGTCAAAGCAAGATATTTGTTGTGGATTTTGAGGTGAATTTAAATTTGCTACTTTTTTTTATCAAATATTGTAATCTGTGTGCCTTCATTTTTTACACTATTAACATATTTTACATGTATTGGAATTGGGATTATTTTATTTCTAATATTGTTCATGATTCCCTTGCATTATAATTCCTTCAAAATACTTTTTATCTGATAATTTACCTTGAAAGTGGGCATTTAATGTCAGAAATACCTGAACTTTAAGCCAGACAAAGAGGTGCTTTTAAAGGGTTCATTTAAAGCAGAAACCTGATTGGATGCAGGCATGCACTGCAAAAACAGATCTAAAAATAAGTAAAATGTTCTTAAAGTTAGTGTAGTTATCCTTGATTTCAGCAGCTAAATAAGATTATCTGCCAAAGGAATGAGTATTTTGACCCCTAAAATAAGATAATTAGACATCCTGCACTTGAAATAATATGATGGAGATGAATTGTTTCTATTTTAAGTGCAAAAATCTTATTCCATTGGCAAATCATCTTATTTACCTGCCCAAATCAAGGCAAATACATTAATTTTAAGAACATTTAACTTATTTGTAGTTCCGTTTTTGCAGTGTGGAGCCTCTGCTCGCTGCAGAGGCGTCAGGCAGATTATCAAATACGTTAATAATCCCAGGGTTTGGATCCCCCAGCTTATCTAAACACATCCTTTAAATCAGGCGTGTCCAAAGTGCGGCCCGGGGGCCATTTGTGGCCCCTGTAACCATTCTGGGTGGCCCTCCAGGTGCATTATAAGACAGATTTGCTCCACCAGCACAGGAGGCTGATGCAGATGGAAGATTTTAGTTTTTAATTAGGGCAAAATTATTACAGAAAAGTTAAAATCCTACAATTGAAAATGTTAAGTACAACACAAAGTATTCATCTTTTAATAAAACACACTTTTCATATAGTGTTTAATTTTATAATAACATCTATCCAATGACATTCAATTACTCAAATGCAGACTTTGCAGCATTGAAATCTGCTTTGAATTCAATAATTAAAACTGTCTAATTACAGCGAGTGTTTTCAAAGAACATCTGACCCAGATAATGTTCTTATATTGTTAGTTTATTGTTGTTAAAGAGTCAATTTAAATCATTCTAAATAACTTGAAAACTGGAAGACCATCTTTTAATTCAACAAATGAGCAAAACAAATTTTTTACACTATTTTCCTACAAACAATCTGACTAATCTGATTTATTTATTTAATATCATCCTACTTTGTAGAGCAGGTGAAAAATTAGCATAATTTGTTCATTTATTTTGGCCCTCAAGCTCCTTTCACTTGACAGTTCTGGCGCCTGTACCGAAAAGTTTGGACCCCCCCTGCTTTAAATCTAAAATTATCCCAAACAAAAACACAAATAACTCAAATCTTACTAGGAGCTTTATTCTTCCATTGGGCTTAATCTACCACCAGGAACACAGTAATACAGATGTTGTTTTCCCCCTTGACTGCCTGCTTAATGCATCGTTTAAATGTGGAAACGTCTTCTTTAAATGTCGTCTTTAAACATTTATTGGAGCAAATCTACCCTCACATTTAGATTTGGAAGCTCAGGTTTGCCAACATTTAGCGCTCGCCTATTGCTTTGTGCATCTGCAACAACTAAGTCTGTTAGAGACATGTTCAAGAAAAGGAAAGGACGCTACAAATTAGACTTTTCCCAGCTTTTTTAGGAGCTGGGGGGGGGGGACACCACCCAGCAGGGCCCATTTGGTGGTGCCGCTGCTGGAGCTGCAGCAGCACGGAGGGAGAGCCGGCTAATCTGACTAATGTGAGATAATGAGATGTGGAGTGAACAATTTGGTAATTAAACTAGAAATTAAAAAAGCTTTTACATCATATAGGCACAGATGACATTTTGAGCCAAAGCCACACAGGTTGCTCACTACGCTTTCAAAGGCATGTTAATGTCACCCCCAAAAAAAACGCACCACCTGGACAATTTCGACGCAATTTGCATCAATAAAACAAAAGTTATGCGAAAACAATACAACAGCAAACGTCAAGGGAGCCAGACTCCATGAGACTTTTAATATCGCTGCAAGATTATAGCAATATGTTATCTGACAGCCGCAATAAGAGCAAGATCTGGCCCGGTCTGAGCTGAAAGCGGCGCTCGGATGAAGAAAGCACTTCCACAGATAACTTTTTACAGCATGATTTGGTTTGGATCTTTCCTGGAATCGACCTCAGAGAGTCCCAAATCAAAGGAGGCCTGAGACAAAACGCGGTTAATGAACCTCCACAACGCACCAGAATCCCTCGCCTGGAAGACCGGCACCGGCTGCGTCTGCCAGACAACAGCACATTGTTGGTAATTAGCTCTGGGCTGAGTCACGCGTGAAGCGGGGAAACCTGCCAGTCTGCCACATCAGCTGCGGCCTTCCTTCCTCCTGCAGGAAATCACCAGCATCACTTTCAGCCACGCTTCGCCGCAACTGTGAAGGCGCAGCCAGCGGAGACGCGAAGCTGCGAGCGCGCATGAGTCCGCCTGAGGAGAGAAAGAGCAACAACACTGCAAAAACGGATCTAAAAACAAGTAAAATGTTCTTAAAGTTAGTTTATTTGTCCTTGATTTGAGCATGTAAATAAGATTATCTGCCAATGGAATGAGTATCTTTGCCCCTAAAATTAGATAATTAGACATCCTGCACTTGAAATAAGATGATAGAGATGAATTGTTCCTATTTTAAGTGGAAAAATCTTATTCCATTGGCAAATCATCTTATTTAGCTGCTCAAATCAAGGACAAATACACTGATTTCAAGAAGATTTGACTTAATTTTAGTTCTGTTTTTGCAGTGAAGAGCAGCCAGTCGGCCTCATTTCTGCCGGCATGCTGCTGCACTGCAAAAATAGAACTAAAAACAAGTAAAATTTTCTTGACATGAATGTATTTACCCTTGATTTGAGCAGGTAAATAAGACTATTTGCCAATGGAATAAGATTGTATCACTTAAAATAGGAAGAATTCATCTCCATCATCTTATTTCAAGTGCAGTATGTCTAATTATCTTATTTTAGGGGTAAAAATGCCCATTCCATTGGCAAATAATCGTATAAAAGCTCTTTTAATTCTAGTTTAATTACCAAATTGTTCAATTCACATCTCATTATCTCACATTAGCTGGGAAGTGTCCAATTTGTAGCGTTCTTTCCTTTTCTTGAACATGTCTCTAAACAGACTTAGTTGTTGCAGAAAAACCACCAATCAGGCCCGAAATCTGGGAGTAGTGATGGACTCAGACCTGAACCTTCAAAAGCATCTAAAGACAATTACAAGGTCAGCTTTCTATCACCTGAGGAACATTTCCAGGATTAAAGGTCTGATGTCTCAGCAGGATCTGGAAAAACTAATCCATGCGTTTATATTTAGTAGAATTGATTACTGCAACGGTGTTTTCACAGGACTTCCTAAAAAGTGGATCAGACAGCTGCAGCTGATCCAGAACGCTGCTGCCCGCGTCCTCACTAAGACTAAGAAAGTAGAGCACATCACCCCAGTTCTAAAGTCCTTACACTGGCTCCCTGTATCTCAGAGAATAGACTTTAAAATACTTCTGTTAGTCTATAAATCCTTAAATGGCTTAGCACCTAAATACATCACAGACTTGTTATCAGTGTATGAACCCTCCAGACCACTAAGGTCTTCTGGCTCCAGCCTACTCCACATACCTAGAACCAGAACTAAACAAGGAGAAGCAGCATTTAGTTCCTATGCTCCGCTTATCTGGAACAAACTTCCAGAAAACTGTAAAAGTGCGGAAAGCCTGAATTCTTTTAAATCAAGATTAAAAACACATCTGTTTAAAATTGCCTTTGACTGTTCTAGTTAAACAGTTTTACTGTTTTTAATGTTCTTTTTTGTTACTACATTCTATCCCTACTTGCTTTTATTCTATTTTCTATCTACATTTTATTATTTTGGTATATCTTAATCATGTAAAGCACTTTGTATTGTCTTGTACTGAATTGTGATAAATTTGCCTTGCCTTGCCTTGCCTTTACCTGCTCAAATCAAGGGTAAGTACATTAATTTCAAGAAAATTTTAGTTATTTTTAGTTCTCTTTTTGCAGTGTGGACGCCCGCGTCTCTCCCCCCTGGAGCAGTGGGCATCGCTTCTTCAGAGGAAATCAGTGTCCAACGTGCGATTGGCAACTTCCAGACGAGCCAGTTTTAGTCACGATTCGTCTTTCGGAGGCATCTGTATCATGCGGCAGGCGTCTGCACTCGGGGCGGCGTGCCACGGCGGCCAGGAATCGTCCCGCTACAAGTCATCACGATAATTGGACCGCGTGTCAAGTCATCTCGCTAGAAGCCATTTTAGTCAGCGGCAAAGGGAGAAATTCAAGCAGGATTGTTTTTTTGCACCAACTCTGAGTCACCTTTGGCGTTGTGAGTGTGTGTCATTATAAATGGTAATGAAGTGGAGCCTCTCTGTCGAAGCTGTGAGATGCCATTAGTCACTGGTGAACGCTGGAGTGTTACATCCACAACAGAACGCCCAGTCATCAGGGGAAAACAAGCAGCCATCTTTCTGAATCACACCACAACGGCACCGAAGTCCAGGTCGCCTCCAAAGAACAACACGCTGCTGATTAAAGCGTTTCATCCCTGATCCTACAGAAAGCGAGCTTAAAGCTTACACTGCAAAAAGGGAATTAAAATAAGTGTATTTGTTCTTCATTTGAGGAGGTAAATAAGATTATCTGCCAATGGAAAAAGATTTCTGCACTTAAAATAAGTCATAACTCGTCTCCATCATCTTATTTCTAGTGCGGTATATCTAATTATCTTATTTACGCTGCAAAAATGGAACTAAAAATAAGTAAAATGTTCGTAAAATTAGTGTATCTGTCCTTGATTTGAGCAGGTAAATAAGATTATCTGCCAATGGAATAAGATTTTTGCACTTAAAATAGGAACAACTCATCTCCATTATCTTATTTCAACTGTAGTATGTCTAATTATCTTATTTTAGGGGTAAAAATGCTCATTCCATTGGCAGATAATCGTATTTACCTGCTCAAATCTAGGATAAAAACACAAGTTTTAAGAAAATTTTACTTATTTTAGGTCCGTTTTTGCAGTGTAAGGGGTAAAAATACTCATTCAATTGGCAGATAATCTTCTTTACCTGCTCAAATCAAGAGCAAATACATTTATTTCAAGTAAATTGTACTTATTTTTAGATCCGTTTTTGCAGTGTAGAGCTGAGCTGTGAAACACTGACACCCTCTGACTGAAAAGGTTGGACCGATCTGGTTCTCTTTTCTCTTTCCTCCAGTCAGTCGTGGCGTTGCTGTCCTGTTTGGGATCGTCGCCTCGTTGGCGGCCCAGTTTGGTCCAAGCCTCGGCTGACAGACGGATGCTGTGGTTTGCAGAGGAGCTCATTGTCCACGCCACAAAGCAGCCAAGCTGTGGGGCTGAAACGAGCCCGCAGCATTACCCCTTCATTAAGCATTAAAAAAATTATTTTCTTCAATTGAATAAAATCAAAACTGAAGTAATAATTTCTGGACCAATAGAGGAGAGATCAGAAGTTAGCTCACAGCTTCAGCTGCTTCAGCTAGGAACCACTGATCAGGCCTGAAACCTGGGTGTAGTGATGGACTCAGACCTGAACCTCCATCTAAAGACAATTACAAAGTGGACCTTCTAGAACCTGGAGAACATTTCCAGGATTAAAGGACTGATGTCTCAGCAGGATCTGGAAAAACTAATCCATGTTTATCTTTAGTAGAACTGATCACTGCAACGGTGTTTTCACAGGTCTGCCTAAAAAGTGGATCAGAACGCTGCAGCTGATCCAGAACCTGCTGCCCGCGTCCTCACTAAGACTATGAACGTAGAGAACATGGAGCCGGTTCCGAAGTCCTCACTAAGACTAAGAACGTAGAGAACATGGACCCGGTTCTGAAGTCCTCACTAAGACTATGAACGTAGAGAACATGGACCCGGTTCCGAAGTCCTCACTAAGACTAAGAACGTAGAGAACATGGACGCAGTTCTGAAGTCCTCACTAAGACTAAGAACGTAGAGAACATGGACCCGGTTCTGAAGTTCTTCCACTAAGACTAAGAACGTAGAGAACATGGACCCGGTTCTGAAGTCCTTCCACTAAGACTAAGAACGTAGAGAACATGGACCCGGTTCTGAAGTCCTCACTAAGACTAAGAAAGTAGAGCACATGGACCCGGTTCTGAAGTCCTCACTAAGACTAAGAACGTAGAGAACATGGACCCGGTTCTGAAGTCCTCACTAAGACTAAGAACGTAGAGAACATGGACTCGGTTCTGAAGTCCTTCCACTAAGACTAAGAAAGTAGAGAACATGGACCCGGTTCTGAAGTCCTCACTAAGACTAAGAACGTAGAGAACATGGACCCGGTTCTGAAGTCCTCACTAAGACTAAGAACGTAGAGAACATGGACCCGGTTCTGAAGTCCTTCCACTAAGACTAAGAACGTAGAGAACATGGACCCGGTTCTGAAGTCCTCACTAAGACTAAGAACGTAGAGAACATGGACTCGGTTCTGAAGTCCTTCCACTAAGACTAAGAAAGTAGAGAACATGGACCCGGTTCTGAAGTCCTCACTAAGACTAAGAAAGTAGAGAACATGGACCCGGTTCTGAAGTCCTCACTAAGACTAAGAACATAGAGAACATGGACCCGGTTCTGAAGTCCTCACTAAGACTAAGAACGTAGAGAACATGGACCCGGTTCTGAAATCCTCACTAAGACTAAGAACATAGAGAACATGGACCGGGTTCTGAAGTTCTCACTAAGACTAAGAACGTAGAGAACATGGACCCGGTTCTGAAATCCTCACTAAGACTAAGAACGTAGAGAACATGGACCCGGTTCTGAAGTCCTCACTAAGACTAAGAATGTAGAGAACATGGAGCCGGTTCTGAAGTCCTTCCACTAAGACTAAGAACGTAGAGAACATGGACCCGGTTCTGAAGTCCTTCCACTAAGACTAAGAACGTAGAGAACATGGACCCGGTTCTGAAGTCCTTCCACTAAGACTAAGAACGTAGAGAACATGGACCCGGTTCTGAAGTCCTCACTAAGACTAAGAACGTAGAGAACATGGACCCGGTTCTGAAGTCCTCACTAAGACTAAGAATGTAGAGAACATGGAGCCGGTTCTGAAGTCCTTCCACTAAGACTAAGAACGTAGAGAACATGGACCCGGTTCTGAAGTCCTCACTAAGACTAAGAACGTAGAGAACATGGACCCGGTTCTGAAGTCCTTCCACTAAGACTAAGAACGTAGAGAACATGGACCCGGTTCTGAAGTCCTCACTAAGACTAAGAATGTAGAGAACATGGAGCCGGTTCTGAAGTCCTTCCACTAAGACTAAGAACGTAGAGAACATGGACCCGGTTCTGAAGTCCTTCCACTAAGACTAAGAACGTAGAGAACATGGACCCGGTTCTGAAGTCCTTCCACTAAGACTAAGAACGTAGAGAACATGGACCCGGTTCTGAAGTCCTCACTAAGACTAAGAATGTAGAGAACATGGAGCCGGTTCTGAAGTCCTTCCACTAAGACTAAGAACGTAGAGAACATGGACCCGGTTCTGAAGTCCTCACTAAAACTAAGAACGTAGAGAACATGGACCCGGTTCTGAAGTCCTTCCACTAAGACTAAGAACGTAGAGAACATGGACCCGGTTCTGAAGTCCTTCCACTAAGACTAAGAACGTAGAGAACATGGACCCGGTTCTGAAGTCCTTCCACTAAGACTAAGAACGTAGAGAACATGGACCCGGTTCTGAAGTCCTCACTAAGACTAAGAATGTAGAGAACATGGAGCCGGTTCTGAAGTCCTTCCACTAAGACTAAGAACGTAGAGAACATGGACCCGGTTCTGAAGTCCTTCCACTAAGACTAAGAACGTAGAGAACATGGACCCGGTTCTGAAGTCCTTCCACTAAGACTAAGAACGTAGAGAACATGGACCCGGTTCTGAAGTCCTCACTAAGACTAAGAATGTAGAGAACATGGAGCCGGTTCTGAAGTCCTTCCACTAAGACTAAGAACGTAGAGAACATGGACCCGGTTCTGAAGTCCTCACTAAAACTAAGAACGTAGAGAACATGGACCCGGTTCTGAAGTCCTTCCACTAAGACTAAGAACGTAGAGAACATGGACCCGGTTCTGAAGTCCTTCCACTAAGACTAAGAACGTAGAGAACATGGACCCGGTTCTGAAGTCCTTCCACTAAGACTAAGAACGTAGAGAACATGGACCCGGTTCTGAAGTCCTCACTAAGACTAAGAATGTAGAGAACATGGAGCCGGTTCTGAAGTCCTTCCACTAAGACTAAGAACGTAGAGAACATGGACCCGGTTCTGAAGTCCTTCCACTAAGACTAAGAACGTAGAGAACATGGAGCCGGTTCTGAAGTCCTTCCACTAAGACTAAGAACGTAGAGAACATGGACTCATTACTTTGCGTCGGCAGCTTCATTTCTCCCGTTTGCAGACCATCTATCCTGGTAAATTGGGGTAAACTGTGGGATGTGTGCCTGGCCTAAGGACCCTTCAGCACATTAACGGGTCAGATATCAAACCGGGAAGCCAGCGTTTAACGGTCAGCCCGCTCCACGTTTGTGCGACGCGGCGGACTGTAGAGCAATCGACGCTCAAGTGTTGCACGAGGACTCTTCAGCTGGCAGAGAGGGTACAGCAGATAAATGACCAAATCTTCAGACAATGTTTTCATTAAGCATGACTGGAACTGATTGGTCCCTAATTAAACCGCAAAATAAATCCAGTCTGCTGGCGTGAAAAGCTCCTTTTTGTCCCCCATTTGTTGAAATAACAGGGGAGGAAAAAGATAATCAGGAGCCATTAAAGTAGCACTATGTAAAAACAAAAAAACAGACTTCCTATTTAGGTTTTTACAGGTTTACTATTTATGTCAACTTTGTTAAATATGAGAAACTCATTTAATTGCTGCTGAGGACAGTTTGCTGCAGGCGGGCTGATTGCAACCGAAACAGGAAGTCAACAGAAACCCGAAGAGGAAGCAAGAGTTTGTATTTAAGGCCAAGAAAGTTCAACTGGGTTCATTTTAGTTTTCTAATTGCAAACCTAGAAGCTGTGAGAGGCGCAGAAATCACGGAGCGTTCCTTTTCCCTCGGAGGTCCAAACCAACCAGTCGCAGATTACGTCGTCTCCGCCTTTTTGTGTTCCAGTTTCCTTCGTGTCGGACGGTAACAAAAACATGGACGCTCGCACTGTTAGTGACAATAAAGGACATTAACAGTGACAATAACGCTGTTGTTGGCGGTATTTTGTGCTGATAAAAAGCTGAAAAATCCCGTCTGATGAACACTGACAGGCTGAATGACTGACTAAATGTTACATAACTCATAAAGAGCTGCTGCAAACAGTCAAAGCATGAGGTTTTACTCACTGTTGCTAAAAGTAGCAGCCACACTGCAAAAACAGAACTAAAAATAAGTAACATTTTCTTTAAATTAATCTATTTGTCCTTGATATGAGCAGGTAAATAAGACGATCTGCCAATAGAATAAGATTTTCCCACTTAAAATAGGAACAACTCATCTCCATCATCTTATTTCAAGTGCAGGATGTCTAATTATCTTATTTTAGGGGTCAAAATACTCATTCCATTGGCAGATAATCGTATTCACCTGTTCAAATCTAGGATAAAAACACAAGTTTTAAGAACATTTTACTTATTTTATGTCCGTTTTTGCAGTGTAAGGGGTAAAAATACTCATTCCATTGGCAGATAATCTTATTTACTCGCTCAAATCAAGAACAAATAGACTAACTTTAAGAACATTTTACTTGTTTTTAGATCCGTTTTTGCAGTGCATCATGAACGCTGAAGTCTGGCAACATCCTGTTGCATCTTCTTTCTGACTCGTAATACCGACTTTAGGGGCGGTTCCAGTTACATTTTCTGACTATTGAGGAGGAATGGGACGCGGTATCAGAACCGCCTGAGAAGAAATAGCCCAAAACATCCCTGAACGCAGAACAGGAAAAAGGTTCTTAAATTTATCGCGTTAAATCTCATATTTACCTCGTTATTAGAACCCTTCTTCATTTCCTCACATTTCATGGTGCAATTAGTCACCTCAGACATTTAATTTGCCTTAAAAAAAGGCCCACTGGTTGCTGCACTTTGTATTCAGCACAACACAGGCGTGAAAGGGGGGGGGGGGGGGGGGGGGGGAAGGTGGAAGCTGCCTGCTTTTCCCAGCCTGTATGGCACCGGCAGAGCGGCGCGGGTATCAGGCTGCTGGAACGTGGCATCAGCTGCAACCGGCTGGCCTCTGAGAGCACACAGTGTCCACCGGAGCACGCACGAGGAGAGACGGCCGACTGGCTGGGAGGCGCTGAGGAGTACAGCCTGTACGGAGGACACACAAACCCACACCAACCTGCCGACTGCAGCCGGGCTCACAGGTTTACACGCAGCCATCAGGAGTAATACTGGTGATCATCTGCAGGGATTCTTACAAACACACTGCAAAAATGGACCTAAAAACAAATAAAATGTTCTTAAAATGTGTGTTTTTGATTTGAGCAGGTAAACAAGATTATCTGCCCATAGAACGAGCATTTTGACCCCTAAAATAAGATAATTAGACATCCTGCACTTGAAATAAGATGATGGAGATGAGTTGTTCCTATTTTAAGTGCAAAACTCTTATTCCATTGGCAGATCATCTTATTTACCTGCTCAAATCAAGGACAGATACACTCATTTTAAGAAAATTTTACTTGATCTTTGTTCCGTTTTTGCAGTGCAAGAATTGGATGCACAAGTTTGAATTCATGGTCGGTTTTCTATGATCCACAAGGTCAGAAATATGGAGTCTTTAAATAAATAAGTGGTGCTGGAGGCTCAAGAATACATTTAAGTCGACCTGAATCAGCTGATTTTCACCTTTTCTGACCAGTGACAGAAGCTCAAAACTCTAATCTGTAATTTAGACAGCCAAATTAAGCTAACAGTCATGTTTTGAGACTGTAGGAGAAAGCTGGAGTACCCAGAGAGAACCCACACAAGCGCAGGGAGAACATGCAAACTGCATGCAGAGAGGCCTCAGGCTGGGGTTCGAACCCCAACCCTAAAGCACGGCGGTGGCAGCATCAGGCTGAGGCCGGTGCATTGCACAAAGTCAATGATATAAAGAAGGAGAACCACCTAAACATCAGCTAGATGTTTGAAACTCTTCAGAACCCCTGACCCAAACCCGACTTTGTCTCGGGGGTTTGCTTAAAACACCAGCAGTTCCCAAATATCCGGCATGAATTGTGCCAGAAGCTTGTCGGCTGGTTCAGGTGCAGCTTTTCAAGGGACGTTTAAGCAAATATTAGACGGTGTGTATGAATAACTCTGAACCTTTGTATAATTTTGACCCCAGGAAATCTATAATAAATTAAAATATTGAAAACCCCATTCCACGCCGGACTGGCTGCAACACCAGTTCAGGTCCTCTGGGTTGCTGGGTGGTTAAAACGGCGAGCGTCACAATCAGCAGACATCAGTTCGTTCTGATTGGTCCACAGCGTTGAGATGTCAGAGTCTCGTTGTGCGTTTGACTTGTTGACATTTTGAGCTAAAGGACACCAACATGGTAACGCAACCATTGCCCATTATGCACAAACAGAGCAAAACTCACACAAGCTTCTCAATTAATGTGAGTATTTTCACAAAGTAACATCTATCCGTCATCTTCCGCTTATCTCAGATCATATCGCGGGGGCAGCAGGGAGGACCCAGACATCCCTCAAAGCAGCAACATCCTCCAGCTCAGGATGTCCCCTGAGTATAGCTAGACGATAGACATGTATCGATGATAAAAAAAAAGGGTCACTAAAAAGTTCAATATAATAACAGTTTTCCTTCCTTTTGCATTCTAGCCTATCATGTAGGTTAATGCTACAGTTATTACATATGCTGGTGAAGATTCTCAGTCATCCAGGTCAAGGTCATTCCAAGAAAAAGTAAAAAACAAAGCAACTGGACTTAGCCGAAATGCCGAAATGGCTGTTTCGGTTGAATTTGCATGTTATCTAAGCCATTACTAGGCCTTTGTTTGGCAATAGTATAAAGCTTGTTACTCCACATTACTCCAGACTTTTTGAATTGAGAAAGCTTCTTGGAGAGGAAGCGAAACGTCTTCTACTACAGATAACAAGTCCAGTTGCTTTGTTTTTTTTTTTTTCTTGGAAAGTCATTACATCCTCCTCCCAACCAATCACAAGGCAGATCCAGGAATACTCCACCCCCAAAGTCAGCCTCTTCAAAGAGTACCAGAGCTTTTAAAAGTTTTTAAAACTTGAGTTTTGACCAGGGCTGCACTTAGAATATATGTTTTGAATTTGTTGATAATTATCGATATCGATCAATATCATTTCTATTTTATCGATATGCTTTCATTTCTGTAGCGTGATCATAGGTCACCGACTCCATTCGATGAGGAGAAGCTGTCTCTGCTCCCTCCCAGAAAACAGAGCTCCTGTCTCTGAGTCTCAGCCCGGCCGCCCTGCAGAGAAAGCTCCTTCTGGCTGCTTGATTTCTGCTGCGGGTTTGCAGCCAATAAAAACACACGTTGTCTCAGAAAACTGAATATTTCATGTTCTGAGCAACACAGGCTTGGGAAAAAAAAAAAAACGCTGACCTTCACTGCTAAAGAGGCTGGTGGTTCTAGGTGCTGTGTGAAAGCATGTCGATGAAAGGTTGAGTGGAAGGAAGACCTGAGGTAGAAAAAGCCACACAAGCAGGAGGGCTGACAACATGGCGTCCTGTGTGGAGCCCCCTCCAGAACCAGAGACAATGCAGAGCATCACTGCCTCCTCCAGATGTTTGGTTAACACTGTTTTAACAAGCTCCCCCTGCAAAGTGGCAGACATTAAGGCCCTGCAGAGGACTGTGGGGGGGAGCAGAAAGAGTTATCGGTGTTACTCCAGATTTGTTGGGTCACAGGAGGTTTATGAGAAATAGATTTTTACGATCATGCAGCCAAAAAAAGAGGGGAAAAAACACAAAAACAAATCCAGAAACGGATGCGATGAGAGGAAGACGTTCAGCTTTGATGAGGTCAGTCAGCGGTGACATCAGATGGCGATAAAACGCCGTTTAACCCCCGAGTCTAGCCTCACCTTTCAGGTGACGGAGTCGGAAACACGCCACCCAAATCAGACAACCCTCTTCACAGGGCAGCGTTCTGGCAAATGTTCAAAGCAAAAAACACTCTTTTTTTTTTATTTTATTTATGTTGCAAAGCGTAAGCTAGAATGACCCCGTCTCTGTAGTCTCTGCAACGGCACTTTGAAGCCTCCCATTGTGTTAACCCGTCGCCTCAGAGACACATGAAAGGACATCACAACTTTGAAGTCGCCACGAGCACCTACTCTCACCCGGACCACTTACGGCCCGGGCTCACAAATCAAACCTACAGATAAATAAATAACGGCCAGCCCGTCTTTGTTTCCCCGGCAAATGAAAGAGGGATCATTGTTCCCGCCGGAGCCGGGCAGTCGCTGTTTTTATGGCGTTTAACCAGGCAGATAAAAACCGCATGAGGCTGGTTATCGGAGGTCGGGAGGTGGCTGGTCA
Source organism: Fundulus heteroclitus (assembly GCF_011125445.2). Lineage (NCBI taxonomy): Eukaryota > Metazoa > Chordata > Actinopteri > Cyprinodontiformes > Fundulidae > Fundulus > Fundulus heteroclitus. Next base: position 7,378,976 of record NC_046368.1, on the reverse strand, counting down.
TGAAACTATAGCCGGCGGAAACTATAAAAATATTAAACACGGCTGGTGCCTTAAAGCAACACTTTAAACAATAAATGTTTTTTGTTTTTTGTTTTTTTGTTTTTTTTAAACACGACTTATTACCTCCTATAGAATTGAGAAAAGGTTACAACTTATTAAGAATATAGTGGTGGCGCTTAAAACCACAAACTTCAGTTCATCTGGTCCAGGCGACTCCAACCCGTGGTTCTGGGGCCACATGTGGCACTTTAGGCCCTCCAAAGTGGCTCCTTGTAATGTTTGTCCAAAATGTTAATGGCCTGAGAAATATTATGCGACATAAAAGTAAAAGGCTATTTCTGCGAAAAACGTTATGTTTTTTTTCCATAATATATTTGCATAGAATTTAAATAAAACATTTTTTTTTAATTTTAGATATTTTTTTAGTTCTTTTGTTTTGTTGTTAGATCGCAATCCACAAAAAAAAGTGTAAAATTTGTGACCGTTCTTGTTTTTCTTTGCAAAATAAAAAATAAAAAAAGTTCAGACTGAGTCTAAAGTTTCAACTCTGGCACAGATTTCCCCCTGTTTGTAGATCTGGGCTTTGACTAGGCCATTCTGACACAGGAAGATGCTGGATCTGTAGTTCTGTCTGTATATTTAGGGTCGTCACACCCAGGGCCGGATTATCCATAAGGGCCAGTGGGCCAGGGCCCAGGGGCACCAACCATGGGGGGCCCCACATGACACATGCTTTAAAAATATATTTTTCATAAATTGTTACATTATTTATTTGAAATTGTTGAAAGACCGTGCATTATTCGTTTTGTGAACACTGATGTCACAATAATAATAAATGATAAATAAATCAAGATTTTTTTGATTTCAACATTTGAAAATGAGATATTTGAATATTGCTCACTGCTCATATGCCTACATGTTGTTGTGTGGGGGGAGCTTTGAGGTATAGTGCCCAGGGGCACCACATTGTCTTAATACGGGCCTGGTCACACCAGAACTGGCCTGTATTTAGCCCCATTTATCGTCCCATCACCTCTGATCAGCTGAAGCAAAGCATGCCCATACCATGATACATCCACCGCTGTGTTTTCCTTCAGAGATTGTTTGCTCCAGATAATATGCAATGTTGTTATTTATTTCAGCACACAGAGTGTTTTGCATGGATTCATGAATATTTGGCCTTGCAATAGATTTCTCCCACCCGAGTTAGGAATCTCTGCGGCTCCTCCATAGCTGTAAGGCTCTCGGCTGCTTTTCTGATTAATGCCATTTGTGTATAATCAACAATAGTCTTTCATATTTTTAAATGAAGAAAAAATACTTTACTTCACTAGGACTGGGGTGTTGGAGAGTAGAAAATTCAGGAACTTCATGAATATTTCTTAAGTATGTTGACGATTGGTGTTATTCATGGCATTCATAAAAAATTGGGAAACACATGTTGGTAGATAATTTCTATTGCAATCTTTAAGAAAGTGTATATTTTTTTGTCCATGGGAACCATGGAGCACAAAAAGCTAATTAATCTGGGGATTTTGTCATAAACAATAAGTTTCAGATATGAGTAATAGTGGTTCACAGGTAAAAATAATATTTTACGGTTTATTATATTTTACGGTTTATTATCTGAACGGATGTTCAGCCCTTGTCTATGGAGGACCAAGTCTTCCATATCTAAAAATAAATACATGAATAAATAAATGCTCAATACATAAATAAGCATACAATTAATTGCCACCAAATTAATAAATGTAGGTATAAATTAAATTATACAGTGAGACATAAATGTATATATCTCTTTTAATTAGCTTCTTTATTTATTCGCCTTTGTAATAATTACCTTATTTATTTATAATATAATATATAGGGTAAAAAAATACAAAGGAAGAATAAAACAGACAAAAATATTATAACATGCACATAAATAAATACTTAAAAAAGTAATTAATAAATAAAGTTGAAGATTATAACGGACAATAAATAAATAAGGTAATTATTACAAAGGCGAATAAATAAAGAAGCTAATTAAAAGAAATATATACATTTATGTCTCACTGTATAATTTAATTTCTACCTACATTTTTTAATTTGGTGGCAATTAATTGTATGCTTATTTATTTATTGAGCATTTATTTATTTCTGTATTTTTTTTAGATATGGAAGACTTGGTCCTTCATACTTGTCTGCCCACCTCCTGATTATTTAAACAACACATGAAAGACTGGAAAGGAATGAATAAAATCAAAATATCCCCAGAATATCCATTTTGCACCAGCACAGCCACGGTTTGTCAAAAATAAAAGCAGAAAAATGTTCAGGGATGCAGGAGGAATACTGTCGAGGCATCAGTAAACATGGAGATATAAAATAAGAGCCACTCGGCTGCTGCCTGCAGGACTGAGCACTCTGCACAGCCTCCGACGGAAAACCAGAAGCCTGCGTCGGCTCTCAGAGTAATGGCTCTGCTCCAAAATGTCAGAAACCTTGTCTTCCTCCTCGTTCTGCTCCTAATGAGCAAAAGCTCCTTCGTAGGATTTTTGTTTTTCTTTTCTTTCTGCAACCTGCCTAAAGAACGTCACCCAAAACAACTCGTTTGATTTATTTAAATTTCTGGACTCTTCAATCAGCATTCAGATGATTTTTGTAAACATATTTCTGAAAAATGCCTTTCACTTGAGACTATTAAAATTACATTATAAAAAAATAATGTGGTTAGATTCTTAACCCCCGTGTTTTGCCCGGTCGTGTCCTAATCACGGCTAAATGTTTCTGAGGCCGCCTCCCGCTGCTCTATTGATTAAGCCTGAGGCCACACAGGCAGATTTATTCTCTTATTAGGGGCTCCTAATGTCTGATCAGGGCAGATTAAAGGTCTGCCACTGCCTCCAGCTACACTATCATTTAGACCCTTTCATTAGGACCTGATGGCTGTATCAACATAATTAGCCTCAGGATGGAGCACTGGAAAAACACAGCTGCTAGAGAGCTAACAGATTTAAAACCAATCTGGAATGCTGTAAGAAACTTTGCTGATTTCTGCTTTATAAGATCACTGATCTTTTTTAATAAAAGTTTGAGCTGGATCGTTCCCCGGAGCAGTAGGTTGCATCATCTCATGTCCCATGCTTAGATCAATGACTCTGATCACCCACAGTCTTGTTTATTAAGACATATTTCTTTTTAATGATCAAAGCGGTGATTGACAACATCCATCCAAGGCTCCGATATTAGTGGATTTCTCCCCTATTGACTATTCTGGACCTAATAAACGCCCCTAACAGGACGCCAGAGGACTCAGCTGCCTTCAGATAAGCAGCTCAGAGGTGTTTAGTCCATTTAAAGCTAACTCAGGTGCGTTCCCTTTCAAAGGAAGTTGCTTAATGCCTCAGCTCGCTGATAACCTGGGTGGCCACTGTGACGGCGGCACTGAGCTATATTATACACTGGAGGGCTGATTTTGCCGAAACACTGAAGTCACTGGCCGCCATCTTGCTACTCCCTACTCTCACAGAATCCCATAGGATTTGCTTGCAACAACAAGCAGTTTTCTGGCTGAGTGTAAAACGTTTCATAGGTAATTCTGTAGTCAGTGGATGTACTAACACTATCAACTACTAGGAAATTAGGTGCTGAAATATTTTACATGTTATTCATATTATATATACATATATTTATATATATAAATATGTGTATATGTATATATGTATATATATGTATACATATATGTAAATATATGTTTTTGTATATTGTTATATATATATATATATATATATATATATATATATATATATATATATATATATATATATATATATATAAATTTAAATTTAAATAAAGAGGCGGGTCAGAAAATGGATGGATGGATGGAAATGCTAAATATTTCAGCACATGAAATTCTCAGTACTTGATATGTTTTAGTACATAACATAAAAGTTATGTACTAAAGTTATAAAAAGAAAATCCACGTTATTCGATGCTGTAGCGCACATATTCCCTAGTTACTGGGGGAAAATAGGGAGTACCAATATGGCGGCTGGTGGCTTCAAAGCGACTCGTTCTAACAGCGGGCGATTAGCACTCCACTGTATAATAGAGATCAGTGGACGGCGGTCGGTCGCGGCAGTCGTGACGGCAGCAAGCGTCTACTATGGATGACTGATGCTAACCAACCAATAGGGAGCAGTTGTACCCTTAAGACCCACCCCCTTCTCATTTGCATATTGAGGCAGAAATGCATACAGAAAGGGTAAAAATTACAAGCATGAATAAATAGGGTGAAATAAATGGGCTACAAATATAGAAAGCAAGAAAACAGACAACAATATTAAAACATAGATAGAAATAAAGACATTTAAAAACTAGGCAATTAACAAAGTTGACAAAGATGATGAAAAATAAATAAATTAGGTGATTATTAAAATAAATGAGCTAATTATAAGAGACATCATATGTATGTCTGGTTGTATAATTTAATTACTGCTTACATTTATTTATTTGCTGTATTTGTGTGCATTTATTTTATGATTGTGGATTATATTAATTTTAGATTATGTCAGAGTCGGTCCTCCATAGACTCGTACCTGTGGTCAACTTTTAACTAGCTATGAAACACATATGGAAAAAATAATATCAAGCCATTAACATTGAAGATAAACTTCTGCTACATTAAGTTTTTGTCCTTTTATTAGGAGTTTATTAATAGTATTCATCATACTACTGACCGCAGGTACAGTTCAAACAGCAGGGGGTGCTGTTGTCACAAATGGAAGACATGGATTTTCTGGACAAAAAAAAAAGGTAAGGCATGTAAATTGATGTGCATATTAGTGCATTAAACTAAATTTAAATGCTTATTCTATTATCCTTCCATCCCCCAATTACGTAGAACTTTATGCCTGAGCGATCATATTAAAGCTCGTGAGTGGAAAACGATCCAGTGTGACGCAGGAACTGCACAGTTTCATCTCCTCACGTCCACCTATGACGTGTCTGCTATCAGGACTACCAGGACTACCTGTCGCCGTTGAAACTACGTCCAAAAGGTGGTGTCAGCGATTCCACATCCACGAGGCCTCAGAGGAGAGACACCTCGATTCCACAGGAGCAGGTCGGGTGAAAAGGAGGGACGAGCAGATAGAGAGTCAAACGTATAACGCAAACACAGGGACAGAAACCCGTTTTACATCAAGGCACATTATCTGCTCCGGTTGCCTGGAAACCAGAGGGAGATACACTCACATGCACAGAATAATGGTTAATTTGTCCCCAGCTGTGTCAGCAACGGGTGGTCAGAGCTGAAGAGCTGCTTTTCCCGTTTTAGTTTATGGAGGAGGGAGAAAAAAATAAAAAAAAGCCTGAAATAAAAGCTGATTTTGGAATCTTCTATCGGTGCCGTGCAAAAATGCCGAAGCACTCCTAATTTATGGAAACTTCCCATCCAGGGTCAGACGTTCTTGTGGAACGTTAAATTGGTACTTCTGAAGGTCTTCCTTTGTACTTTTGCTCCTTTTCTTCTCCCAGTTTGAAGCACAAGCCGGAAAAAGCCCAAACGGTAAGCCCAGCAGCTCCGCGGCAGTCTGACACTTAAAAATTTCTCCCACTCCATGGTTATTTAACAGGAACGCAAAAATCCGATTACCTCAGATCCAAAAAACAAGAACAAAAATGTCTCTGATCACATGCTGGAGTAAAAAAATAAAAAAAATAAGGGGTATGCCTCAAGAAGTGAAAAACTGTGGTTATAGTCATGCAACTTAAAGCCAAATTAAGATATTTTAATACATGGTCTGTATTTATGTTTACCCGCCCTGCAGTGGCACATGGAAATTAGGCGGTGGAGATTAAAGTTGTTTATATTTTTCCTGACATATTAACACAAAGTCCTTTCTACAATCACACAGCCTAACTGAACAGAAAGCGCTTTCTTTCATATTTTCTATCTATCTAGCTTTCTATCTATAACGAGTTTTCCTGCAGCTATGCTCGCTCCATCCATTTTCCCATCAGCTCTGACCAGCTTCCCTGTCTCTGCTGAAAGGAAGAATCCCCGCAGCCTGATCCTACCACCACCGTGTTTCACCATGAAGACGACGAGAAAGGAGATGTTCAGTGTTATCCTGCATTATAAAGCCCAAAAAGTTGCTTTCAGAGAACGGCTGCCTTTATGTGATGATTTCATTTTGCACAGGTTGCTTACTGGGTAACTTCTGGATGGTTTTATTGTGGGATATTAGAGTAAAGGTGACTTAACACCAATGGAGCCTCAGATTTAATCGTTTTGTGTTGATCTAGCAGATAAAACACTGGCGTAACGTATTCCTGTTCGCTTGATTCGGTTTCTTTTAACCCATCCTAACCATGGCTCTGGATCTCTAACCACAGGCGAAGAAACCTTTGAGATGAGGGGTGGAAAAGGAGGAAGAGTTCAGCTATTTGTCCAAACATCTGGGAGAGCCTCAGATTTACTGCATTTAGTTTTGATTGCTGCTCTCTTACTGACTTCCCATGACTCCTTTCTAATAAAAAGTGATGCGGACGCAGCGGACCGTTATATGCACCCCCCCCCCATCCAATCCCCAGAGTATGACAACTTCCCCCACAGGCAGCAGCTAAAAGCATCGTAACAAGGAAAGAAAACACAACTTTTGGCTGTAAAAGCATCTGTTAGAGGACTCAGAAGCCAATCTGACCAACAGCTGTCTGCTACCCAGCATTTCTGAAGCCCAGATGTACCGTGCATTCTGAGACGGTGCCGCTCTCAGCAGTCGACAGCAAAGCGACGGGGACGGCGCCCCCCTAAATCACAGCCAGCACAAAGAGACTAACCACGCAGACACCCGAGGGACATTTAGAGGGACCGGTCCGCCTAACGTGCGTCTTTCTGGGCGACTGGAGGGAACCGGAGCAGCTGAAGATGCCAGCTCCACACAGGCAGGCCGTGCAGAGATGAATTCTACGTTCATGGGCTTACAAAGCAAAAGCTGAAGATGAATTACCCGAACAATCGTTTAAAAAGACAGCAGAGTTTCCCCGTGGTGCCAGAACAGAAACGTAAGAGTTGAGTAACACGGTGATCAGCTCCAAAAACAAACCCTTCACACAAAAAAATGGTCTGTAGGCAGCCGGAAATCTGCACGGTAATGTGGGAAAAACACTTGTGAAGAGTGGAAAGGCATTCTGCAGCATCAGATACAGCGCTGGGAAAAACTATCTGCTCCCTCGCAGATTTCTGCTGTTCTTTATTTTTTTGCCACACTCTAATGTTTGCGATGAAAGAAAACCCAAATACATCCAAAAAAAAAGCAGCTTTCAAACCAGCGTGTGTAAATCATGAATTGGTCCGTCGCCGTGGTTAAACCAAGTCGTTCCAGGTTAGTTAAAGCAAATCACTTAATTAGAAACCTGCCTGGAAACATGAAGTAGGCAGAAATATCTCAGAAATAACTGACTCAGATCTCCGAAATTTAAGAACAGACACAAAAACTGTTGGGGAAATATTGGGCAAAAATTGAGTTTCAAAGCCAAAACCTGACCGAAAAGGAAAGAAAGGCCTGCCTCACAATTAAAAAAAAAAAACATGAAAAAATTAAAGTCTTCATTTTGGGAAATTATTTAGAGACATTCTGTGTTTCCTTTTTCATCTGGTATAAAACTAGCACCGCATTGAAGCAAACACTAACATGGCCTAGTCAAAGTCTGGTGTTGTGATGATGTGTCGTGACCTTAAACGACCCGAATTAAAGCTCTTCTGCAAAGAAGATGTAAAATATTCAGATACTGTATTAAGATCAGATATTATAGAGTGGTTCAGGGTGTGTCTGGCATTAACATTTTATTTTAGCTAAACACTAAATGTGCACTTCTTCACTTCAGCGTAACGGTGACGTAATCTCAGAGGAACGGGTCACTTGTTGAACAACATTCATGCTGAGAAACGGCTGCCTTGAAGGCAGCAAGACTGACTCTGAGAAGGCGGGGGGGTGGGGGGGGGCACTCTTTCAATTACGACATGCGTTGGGAGGAGGGGAGGGGGACTCACCCTGTGAGGACGACCACGAAGTCCATTACATTCCAGCCGTTGCGGAGGTAGGAGCCTTTGTGAAAGGCGAAGCCCAGGGCGATGATCTTAATGGCGGCCTCGAAACAGAATATTCCAATAAAGTAGGGCTCCGTGTCGTCCTGGAGAAAAACACAGAGGAGGAGACGGCGTTTTTTTTTTTTCTCAGAGCTAAGAGCGTGCGCCCAGTGAAGCATCAGAGGAAGCAGATGGCGAGGGGAGAAACGTACAGCTGCTCGCCCAAAGTATTCAGACCCCCTGAAACCTTTTCACAGCTTCACAGCCACAAACCTACGTGTATCTCGCTGGGATTTTATCAGATAAGACAAAATCTGAAAAGTGTGGCATACATTTAAATTCACTTCTCTTTTTTTTTTTTATTTACTGTGAAATGCCCTAAATAAAATCTGGGGCAACAAACTTCTCCTCCAGAAGTTCCCTAATTAGTGAATATGTTTAATCTAACCCCATAAATCCAGCCGTTCTTTCAAGGCCTCCAAGGTTTGGCCATTTGTGCCGCGTTCAGCCGTTTGCATTTGCGCCTGTTGGCCGTTGTAGTTTGAGGGTTTATTTATTTATTTATTTTTATTTTACTTATTTTTCCTTTTTTTTTTCTTTTTTTCATTTTTTTTTCTTTTTTTCCTTATTTTTTTCCTTTTTTTCTCCTTTTTTTCCTTTTTTTTTCCTTTTTTCCTTATTTTTTTTCCTTTTTTTTCTTTTTTTTTCCTTTTTTTTCTCTTTTTTTTCCCTTTTAGTTTCCCTGTAGTTTGAGGGTTTAATTATCTAACACAATGCAAAAAAAAAAATTTTTTTTTAAAAAGCTCAAGGGGTGTGAATACTTGCTTGAGGCACTGTTGACATGCAGGAGCTTTGATTAAAGCGAATACTAAAAACACAGGCTGGTCCAATGTGGCACACGATCAGCCCAAAGCAGAAGAAGAGGAGAGGCAGCGGTGTCCAATGTGCGGCCCGGGGGCCATTTGTGGCCCACAGGAGGATTTTTTTTTGTGCCCTCGGCTAAATGCAGTTTTAGAATGGGGCTAAATTAGTCCCAGTCAAACCAGTCAAATAATGATAATAATAAAAAAAACAGGGATTTTATTTCATGTTCAGTTTATTGTTGAACATGTAAAAGTAAAAAATAAAAAAAACTGTTTCTCTCCTGCGCTTCTTGATGCTGCTGCAGCTTTCCCCTCATTCCAACTGCGTTGTGACCCCCCCCCCCCCCCCCCACCCCACAGCAGAGAATATCTCATGCCGACCGCTACCTCCTCACTCCCCCGCTGTTGCTCCCAGCACCCTACAGTCTGACCCCCCCCCCCCCCCCCACCCACCCACCCACTTCAGCCCCCATTACATCCATGATCACATTAGAGCAGCGGAGACGCAACAATAGATTAGAGATTTTTACTGCCCTGGCTGAAAAAAACAACCCATCCATCCATCCATTTATTGATCCACCCACCCATCCATCCGTCCATCCATCCATTTATTGATCCACCCACCCATCCATCCATCCATCCATCCATCCATCCAACATCCATCCACCCATTTATTGATCCATCCATCCACCCATCCATCCATCCAACATCCATCCATCCACCCATTTATTGATCCATCCACCCACCTATCCATCATCCACCCATGCCTCCATCCATCCATCCACCCACCCATCCATCCATTTATTGATCCATCCATCCACCCATCCATCCACCCGCCCATCCATCCATCCACCCATACCTCCATCCATCCACCCACCCATCCATCCACCCATCCATCCCTCCATCCATCCATCCACCCACCCACCCACCCATCCATCCATCCATCCATCCATCCACCCATACCTCCATCCATCCACCCACCCATCCATCCACCCATCCATCCCTCCATCCATCCATCCACCCACCCACCCACCCACCCATCCATCCATCCATCCATCCATCCATCCACCCACCCATCCATCCATTTATTGATCCATCCATCCACCCATCCATCCACCCACCCATCCATCCATCCGCCCATCCATCCATCCACCCATACCTCCATCCATCCACCCACCCATCCATCCATCCATCCATCCATCCATCCACCCATCCATCCACCCGCCCATCCATCCATCCACCCATACCTCCATCCATCCACCCACCCATCCATCCCTCCATCCATCCATCCATCCACCCACCCACCCATCCATCCATCCATCCATCCATTCATCCATCCATCCCTCCATCCCTCCATCCATCCACCCACCCATCCCTCCATCCATCCACCCACCCATCCATCCATCCACCCATCCATCCTGTCATCCCTGACTGCTTTATGGAGCTAACAGGAGGTAATGTCCCTCTCCAGCACCCCCCCCCCCCCCACCCCCCCTTGGCTTCAGGGTGCCCTTGCATGTGCAGGAAATACTTTTAGGCCAGCATCTAGGAGCCACCCTGATCATTTCTGCAAAAACCATGGCAGCAGTTTTAGTCCCGGTTCCCCCCATACTGCACAGCTCCTCTCCAGGTAGGTACGTAGCCGTCCTACAGAGGAAGCTCGTTTCTGACGCTCGTACTCAAGATCTTGTTCTTGCAGTTATGACCCGTGTCTCATACCCTTAGTTCTAGACTGGATAAAAATGGGTGAGTAAATGGAGAGTTTCACCTTTCTGCTCAGCTCCATCAACACAAAGGCCTGGCAGGGATGCACAGATTCCTGCAGAAAAGGCTCTGATCCATCCAGGCATCTGTTGCTGCATCCCAAAAGGACAAGATGCTTGAACTCCTTCAATGGCTGCAGAGACTGACCCCAAACCCAAAGGAACAATTTGCCTTTCCTGTGAAGAATTGCACCCTTAGCTTGGTGGAGAGGTCCGGGCCCTTATGTGCTCATGGGCTCAGTGAAGAAAGAGCCGAGCCAAAAAGCAAAACTCTTAATTTACATTTAGAGCCTCTGCTATGGTCGAGAAATCTGGATCATGACCAAAAGAACGAGACAATAGATGCAATCGGCTGAGATGAGCTTGCCTTTGTAAGAACCGCCGCTTGGAGGACCCCCAGAGGGCCATTTGTGGCCCTTGGACTGATTCTGTGCGCCCCCCCCAACTGCAATTCAGGATTGATTTGGCCCACCGGCACAATTGTTTTGACGCATATGGACACGTTTTTCCTTGTAAATAGGGCCAAATTATTACAAAGTTAAAATCCCACAACTGAAAATGTCAGGTACAACACATAATAACCACATTTTTACGTTCTCTTTAATTTAAATAGGAAATAGGACCGCGTCTATCCAATGACTTCTACTCAAATGCAAACTTGAGTGCATCAAAATCCGCATTGAAATATTATTTATTAAAATTGGCTAAATACAGGAAGTGATTTTTTAAAGAAAGGACAGACCCAAATCCTGTTTTGATTGCTGCAAATATTGAAATAGTTTTTAATTTACTTTTTTCGATCGAGCCCAAAAGAATTTGCAAACTGCATGGCCGTCTTTTTAATGAGGTAAACATGCAAAACCCTTTTTATTTTTTGGGTCTGCAGGGATTTACACCTCCCCTTTCTACAGATACCTATATTTTTTTGTAGCAGGTAAATATAAAATATATATTTTTTGGGTAATTTTAGTTGGTTTTTAAAGCACATTTTTGGCCCACATGGTGAAAAGTTTGGACACCCCTGCCCTGGAGTGGATTTCCCTCCTCTACCTGTTTCTGAAACGTTGATGACAGAAAGATGGCTTATTTACCGGTTCCTGGATAAGTCAGCTAAAAAAAAAAAAAATAACATCCAATCAATTCCAGCAGTCTACAAAGATATAGACGCGTTCATACGACGCGCCGTACAGGAGACGAATGGCGTGTTAGAAATACCCAGATTTCTGTGCTAATTGATACGATTCATGCAGCCCTAACAAACAAACAAACAACAAAAGCTCTCCTCCTGTGGGGGGGTTGAGGAGCCACATCAATAAAAAGCCTCGACGGTTTGGTAAACATCTATTAAAGACAGACCAGTGGACATACATTCAGAAAACAGCTTAGACACTTCAGACCAGCGATGAGTCTGAAGCACACTCGGTGAGCGGCTTCTCTCACCACCTCCACTCTCAGCGCGCCTCCTGGTCTGTTGACAGAGCATCCACGTATAATAGCTGATCCCTAGGACTAATTAAAAGCCATCTTGTCATGTTACATCCTCGAGGTGGAGGAGGCAAAGAGAGGATACTTGTTTTTCCTCTTTGTGTAACCTCGCTAATCGCTTTTTTTTCATGTGCTGAATACCGCTTTATGCAGCTGGAACCTCCTCCTAGCCATCAGGAAAAATCAAAATGCAACTTTTTCCCCCATGTAAACGGGCTGTTGCCGTTGGTTGTGAGGTATTAAGCCATGAAGCATTGCAAACCCGCCGAAGCTGCAACATCCTTCGATACCAAGAGGGTGCAAAGTGCTAATCTGCGTTTGTTTAAGATGACGTAAAGAGCTGCAAGAAGCCAAAGCAGGAGGCTTAAAGACTGGGCAAAGCAGAACCTGCGACGTGACGAGACCAGAACCGGGCGGATCAAGCAGTTGAATAAACATGATGTGCTACTGTAACCTTGCACACTTTAAGACGTACAACAAAGGATTTGTACCCGTCGTCGTGTCCTTTATGTTGGGAGGGAGAGTTTCTCTGAAGATACGAGTTACTCTCCAGATCTTACAGCTTATGTCCTAATGCCTCTCCATACCGTCTCATCTCTCACAGTTTATCATCCGTAAAACCTAATCACAGGTTACTCTCACAGAACCTACAGCTCACTTTCCAAAGCGTGCACGTTGCCTTTTGGATAACAGGGACGCTCAAAAGCTGACATGTTGCTTTTAAAGAACTCAAAGTTTAAGTTTGGTGTCACTTTATGAAAATGACTTCCACAAAACTCACTAATTAGCAGCTAAACTAACCACAAACTTAGAGGTTATTTTCACAGAACCTCCATTTAGCTAATTTCCAGAATGTCTCCTGAACCTGTACATTACCCAGAGTTTACCCAGAATCTACAGGTTACTTAAAAATGTAGGTTACTGCTAGAGAGCATGCAGAATAGTTTCCCAAACTTAAAAGTTGCTTTAGTCTCATAGAGCAGACGGGTTACTGTCACCAAACCTTCAGGTGAGCCGTACCCTGAAGCAACAAGTTACTGGTTTCTAGTTTTCACCCAGATTTACAATTTCCTACAGAACCATAAGGCTACTATCACAGAACTTTATGGAATATTCCCCAAACATATACGTTACTATCAGGTAGCATATTGCAGAGTAGTGTTAAGGATCTAACCGGATCTTACAGGTTTCTTTTAAAGAACATTTAGCTTACTTTAAGGGAACTTTGAGGTTACTTTTAAAAACCCTACCTGGAACTTACATGTTATTGTTGCAGAATTTCTAAGTTACTTTTACAGAAGTTGCAGGTTGCATTCTGGAACCTGCAGGTTATTTTAACACAACTTGCCGATCAATGTTACAAAACTCACAGTTCGGTTTGTGGAACTCAAAATCTACAGGCAACTTTCAAAAAAATCTAAAGTTACTTTTCTGACTGTTGCACTTATAGGTTACTTTTATGCAGCCCAGGATTTACTTCTGCGGACGAAGCGTTTTGGTGACGAAAAATGACCTTGAAGTTAGATCAGTTTCACAGAATTTACTGATAAACTTTCAGGATGATTTTGCGGCAGATTTGTTTTTGCTAAATATAAACATTACTCCCCAGGAATTTACAATTTACTTTCCCATATGTTTCAGCAAATTACAAACAGTAATGCATATCGCCACCATTGTCATAGCTTTTAAATCATCATATAAATAAGAACAAAACGTAAAAAAAAAAAACTGACTGTAGAAAATAAATTTGTCCTCTATAGAAATTTATTTAACAAGAGTAAGCAGCACGGGTTTATTAAAATAATACTGTCCTGAAAGGTTAATCACATCTAAATCAAAATAATTCCAAATCAAAACAAAAGCGCACAACCAAACTGTCTTTTAGCAGTTCTGACAAGTCTGCCCTCTCCAAGATGGCGGCGTCAATAACGAGTAAGACTGCTAGATATCAAGGAGAGCTGGAGAAACCACATAAAGAATAAGAGGAGAGCAGGAGTTGGGTTTTAAAGCGGCGCACTCACCAGGCGCTCCGACATCGGCGTCTTGTCACTGGCGGGTAGATGTTGCTCCAAGGCCAGGACGATGCAGTTGGCGATAATCGTTGCCAGGATCATGTACTCAAACGGAGTGTGAGGGGTTAAGGGTCATTCAAGACATTTCAAAAATACAAATGATCACTTTTAGTTACATTTATAGAGTAAAAACAACAAAGCAGACAGTTATGGAAACAACAAGGTTGCACAGCAGCTGTAGAAATGACATCATCCAGCATGCTAACCTGAGACTGAGCATGAAACCTAACGTCGCTTTCTCTCCACTAAACCCCTAACCTCAAATCATTACGCTGCATTTAAGGTTTTATAGTATATAGAAATATACCAAAAATGCCATATTTATGATCCTTCCAGACGGTTGACCATTTCCAACCATTTGAATTGCCGTCTCATTCACATTCACAGGGTCAGCGCTCGAGGGTCAGGGCTCATCATGCATTACTCAGTAGGGGGCTTGTAGCTACAAAAGCATGGATGTATATCTATTATTCATAAGCAACGCCGACTAATTCAATGAATCAAGCAGAAAATGTTTTCTTAACTCTTAAGCTTTGATTTTTAGAGCTTTTCTGGGTATTTTTTTTTTTTATCTTATTTTACTTTACTATTGAGCGGAGTGGGTGGCTTAGTTTGAAACAACTCAAGAGACACAGCTGTCTGCTCATATTTGTCAAAAAAGAAAAAAACTCCAACTTCCTTGTCCCGGCCTTTTTACAGCAGAGATAGATTTAATTAGCCAGAGTGATGTTCCTAAGAAAATATGGAAAAGAGTTACTCATGGCTTTAAATAAATCAGTTATTTTCAAGGCAAAGTGTCTGTTTCCACCAGAAAATTGGTTTATGTTTCTTAGAAAACAGGAAAAAATGTGGGATCTTTTTAATTATTATTATTTCGTGGCACTAGAAGCCCTTGTTTGACAATAGGCTGATAGGAAATGGGATTAACATGCAGAAAAGGTCCACAGGCCGGGACTTAAACCCAGGAAGGCCACGTTGAGGACCGAGGCGCTGGCTCTCACCACATCTCAGAAAATTTATGTCACTTTTGTATAGTTTACTGAGGGTCCATTCAAGCGCATTTAATGACAAAAATATCGATGTACGCATTTCTCAATATACATTATTCCCTCATTAACTGTAGGGTACAATTGAAACGTAAAATTTTAACAATTTAAACGCATTACTTTTGTTCCTTGAAACACATTTGTTAATTTAGATGCTACTTATTTAATAATCTAACCTGTGACAGATTTGGACTCTTAATTTGAAGAGCATCACTGAACATCATTTTAAAAATCCAAGGTAAAAGTAGCTCTTCCGGTTTGCCCTCTCGGCTCTGGAGAGTTCAGTACTGCCAGTCTTTAAAATCATAAAGCGGCAGACATCTTGGATTGATTTAGCAAAGAGGAGGCTGCTGAGTAACGGACGATCCAAAGATTAATAAAGTAAAATGCTCAGTAAGTGGTCGCATGAAGACGCATTCACCTAATACGCTGCATCAGAGGCTTGTAGGCCTACAGGTAGGGGCAGCGCGTTCTGGCAGCTGGTGGTCTGTCCATTGGGTGATTTATGAAGAACTTAAGGCGGGTTGGATAGATTTATCACTTCTACTTTTGAGGAGCAAAGACTTATTACGGTAAGAAACTAAATGTGGAGTTTTTTTGCGCTCCAGGGAGATTTGAGAGAAAACTCTTAATCTAACAGCAATGAGAGACGATCTGAGAGGAAGTAAACATCTATAAATTAAATCCTTTTAATATATTTCCTTTTCAAATTCAGGGGTGTGTGATGCAATCCCATTCTAGACTCAAATTTCTAACTGATTGCATAGAAACCATAAAAGATTCTCCTTCCTTCAGGTCACATGTGCAGGTTGCCAACTATAAGGTCCAATCGGTGCAAATATTCTATTGACCCAAGTATAATTAAAGCTCTTAAGCAACTTTGACCATGCTTGCTATATTTTAAAATTTTAACGGTTTTATTGTTGTTGTTTTTTTGGGGTTTTTTTTCAATCGCTGTTGACATTTCTGATTATTATTAAGCGTGGGGGAATTGTTGACGTGTGGATTATGATGTGACTGCATTTGGCTGCTCCTGTGGACCAAATATTTCCCCTGGTTGGACACTTAAGAGCTGAAAGCATTAAAATGTAAATTCAGTCAGGTGAAGTCCAGCTCTCTGTGAGCCTTTTAAACCTAGAATCGGGTTTCTACGTCTGCAGGACGGCTGAAGTACGGGGCTAAAAACATGGTCCAGCTTTCAGTGCTTTCATCTGAAACGGCAGCAGAATCCAAAAGAAAACTGTTTGCATTTATTTGTGTGCAAATTGTCTAAAAAGTCTACAAGGTTTCTGCATTAAAAGTCATTGCATTCAGTAGAAATCATTCGCTCTGATGTATTTTTAACCTCTCTCTCTATTTTTTGTGTCTTTGGATATTATCAAAAAGTTTGGTTATTTCACTAATTGAATTAAAATAGTGATGTTTGCGATGAAAACCCAAAATTCAGTTTCTAAAAGAATTAAAATATTACACCAGACCAATTGGTAGGAAGCGCCGTCTATCAAAGAAATATAAACGTACCAAAAACTATGACAATGTTCAGGACTTTCTATGAAGATGAGCTCCTTTTGCGCTGTACGCTGCATCATGGTGGAGGCCATCGGTCTTCGGCTCTGCCGCTGTGTTCAGGAAGCTCAGCTTAATTTAATATTGGTTCAAAGCTCATCTCCATTCTTGGTTCTGGTGTCTCTCATGTTCCTCTTGACAGCATCCCATTGATTTTCCATGTCGTTCGGGTCCAGACCATTTGGTGGTCAATCATGCACCATAATACCACCATGGTCACTTAACCTTTGGCAGTGTGGGCCAACACAAAGGTGTGCCGGAAAATGAAATCACCATCTGCTTAAAGCCTGTGGTGCAGTAAAACTTCCTGTTAGATGGCCGCCTCAGCTTTGGATCAATGCCGGCAGGTGGCACGGCTTCTCATTTCAACACTGACTGGAAGAAAAAATCCTTTTGGATTCTGTTCCTCTCCTCTCTTCTTTCCTGACGCCAAGTAAAAAGGCTAAACTGACTTTCATTTGAAAAGACTTTGGCCCACCGACCAACAGCCCAGATGAGACCCTACTGATGTTGCAGCCCACATCCTGGCCACGTCTTTCTGGTCGACACTTAAACCGCAGGTTTTGCTTTACAATCGTGTAACGACTGTGGCCATCTCCTTTTCTACCACAGGTTTTCCTTCCACTAAACTTTTTCATACTTAAACGGGGCACTTTCAACCGCCAGCTTTATAAGCAATGTTTGTTTTTTTCTGGCTTGCTTTCCTTGTGGACAGTGTTGCTGACTGTCTGCTGAATTACTGTCTAGTTAGCGGTCTCTTCCATGATTGGGTGGATCATAAAGACACAGCAAAGCATTTCTATACTCTAAGAACCCTGAAATGATTTACCAATAAAAAAATGAATCGTGGGTTTTCATCAGCCATAATCATCGAGATGATCGGAAATAAAATGAAATTTTGTTTCAGTTTTTGAACAGAAATCCTGAAAGATTCTTCTGTTATTTAAATAAATTAGCTTTTTTAAATCCTGGCCAGTTCCCTGAACCATTTTCCTCCTCCTTACTTTTAAAAGCCAGTGAGCAACATGGTGAGGTTTTGGTTACTGAAGTGGACATTTGTTTTTCCTGTGATGAAGAGCAGCGTGGGCGAGTTCAGCACCGTGGAGAGCGACTCCAGCTCAGCTGCCCAGGCGGCGCAGAAGTCGCGCTGGACGCGCAGTTTTGCGCTTTCCTGCCATAATTTCTGCGCAAATGGAGCAGAGATGAGTGAAGAGCGATCAGATAAAGGCTGTTTTTGCACCTCTTTACTCATCTCTGTCCACCCGCAGCTGCCAAACCAGGAGAAACGTCTGATCGCTGTTAACTAGAACTGCTGCGGAAAAAAAAAAGCCTTGGCAGGTGACGTTCTGACAAAGGGAACCTATCAGGGAAACACAATGAGGTCTTTTCACCTGCTGAGCAAAACACTGTTGCGTCAGGGTTAGACGGAGATAAGGAGCGACAGGTGCAGCCAGGGGAGGGGATGAATAAAAGCAGAGGCTGGAGCGCAGAGCCGCTCGTTCAAACTCCGGAATGACATCAGTGGATAAATGAGGGAGTAAATGTAAAACATTCTGCACAATGACTGTCAGCCCGCTCGGGAAGGATATGGCCACTCTGTTATCCGCTTTGCATACTTCCTGATGAGGTTGTCCTCACGGAAGATGAACAGGGAGCGGTTGACCGTGAGGCAGTTCTGCTTGACGGGGTTCGGGTTGTAAATGGCCATGGTTCGGGCTCTCTGGGCCATCGACTGCTTGTACATCCTCTGGACGCCGCCGCCCCGGGCGCCCCCTCTCCCGGCGCCCGGTCCGCCTCTCCCTCCGCCGCCCGCGCTCCCTCCATAGCGGGTGGGTAGATCGTCTGCGAAGCGAGCCATTCTGGAAACGCACAGATCCGACAAGAGGGGAAATCCAACCTGGTGTCAGTGGGAGTGAAGGGGAGACGCATCACCACAAGCACGCTTCATCCAAAACCGCTGCCTGGCGTTGTGGACAGGAGGGAAGGACCGCGTTTGGAGAATAAAAAAGGAAAAATGGGTGGCCTGGCTGCAAACCACCTTATCTTGATCCTTCCCATCTATTCATCCTCAGGGGAAAAAAAAACCTTTAGGAAAAAAACAAACCTTCAACTTTCATTGAGGCTGTTGCTTCCACGTCAGGGGGGGAGCTTCAAGAGGAGGAGAACCAAACCCTGCTTCACCCCCCAAACCCTGACAGCATCGTGTCCACAGACCAGTTGAAGCGTTCGCCGTCAGCTTCAAAAAAAAAAAAAAAAAAAAAAAGGGAAAACAACTTCCTCCTTCCCCACACCCGTCCAGCCTGGAAACAGCCACGGAAATCTGGAGAGAAACATCAAAATAAAAATCCTCCAAAAAAAAAGCAGCCGAGGTCCTGTGATTCCCGTCTGATCGCTGGCTGGATGAAAAGCGACTCCTCTCTGAGGAGCGCACGGCAGCGCGCATGTGACCGGAGCGGGCCTATCGCTGGCGGGAGCGCACAGACGCCGCCGATTAGAGCCGGAGAAACCTAATGAAGTTTAGCGAAACCCTGCGGGTCCAAAACATCAGCCTCTGTTCATATTCCTGCCAGCATAAACACACGGAGGCAAAACAACATGCAGCCATTGTAAGAGAAACGCCTCAGTTCTTACATCTGGGAATAACAATAATAATAATAATAATAAACCATCTCCTGGTGACCATGTGGGCCAGTTCTGGTCCACTCTTCTTTACAGCTTTGCTTCGGTTTGTTCGGCTTCACAAACATTTATTTCTGCACATATTTCAGACACGCCGGCACCTGGACATCTGGTTTCTGTGTCCCACATCACCGCTCCTCCACCTCTGGGCACCTGGCAGGAGGTACGGATGGATAGGTAGAAAAACTGGTCTGGACTTTACGACAACTGGGAATCCCCACTCCCTAATCCTCCAAGGTTCTGGGACCACTGAATAAAGCACGTATCATGGCTCCACCACCACCGTACTTAGTAATTGGTAGAAATATGGACAAACCTGTCTGGACTTTAAACGCCCCGTCCTTGCTCAACAACTGGGACCCAGGATGTTGGATTACACTGCAAAAACGGAACTTAAAATAAGTAAAATGTTCTTAAAATGAGTGTATTTGTCCTTGATTTGAGCACGTAAATAAGATTATTTGCCAATGGAATAAGATTTTTTGCACTTAAAATAGGAACAGCTCATCTCCATCACCTTATTTCAAGTGCAGGATGTCTAATTATCTTATTTTGGGGGTCAAAATACTCATTCCATTGGCAGATAATCTTTTTTACCTGCTCAAATCAAGGACAAATACACTAACTTTAAGAACGTTTCACTTATTTTTAGATCAGTTTTTGCAGTGTAGAGAGGAGAGAAAGTTTCAACAACACAGCTGACTGTCAGACTGTAGAAGGTGTGCCCCCACCTCTCCTACTGACCATGAGAACCAGAACCCAAACCCTGAGTCTGAGCGGGTATACAACGGATGGATCGGTAATTTTAACCCAATGTTTTTCTTGTTTACCAATTTAGGTTACGGTTCTGTTCTGTCAAGAAACTCTTTGGTACCTTTGACGTTTATTATTCGATGTCCTTTTAACTATTTTTTGGGGGGGTTGAAAACCAAACCCAGAATGCTGGTTGGAACCCAGAACAAAACCCTGTTGTGGAGAACCAATGAGGGCTGGATGGGTTCCTGTTAGAACCTAAGCTGAGCTATGTTGACCTAAACCGGGTTGTTTTTGCTGCTTTACAAACCCAACCCGGCTGCTTTAGTCTTTCTCCTTCAACCCTTCTAAACAAGAAATACTTTTTCGGTCTTTTATTAACTGTTCTGACATGAACTGTCTAATATTTACCATTCTAACCCAGGCCTGTAGACGACGAGATGGAGCATTGCAGGTTCTGTTTCTGGGCAATCCCTCCCCTACGGACAGGAAGTTGCCTTAAACGTTGCCTCCTTTTTTAAACAGTCTGTGAAATGATGGAATTCATGGGTTCGATAGATGAGATGGCCTTATAGCCGTGATCGGGTCACTGCTGGTGTTTTTCCGCTCTGGCGTTGTTGTAACGTTCGCCTCATTTTGAGACGTGCAGGAGAAGACGGCTGTTTTCTGTTTAACGTTCAGAAACTGACTGACAGCCCCTCCGACATCCTCTCCTGAGAAGACGAGCAACTCGACACTTGAGTAAAACTAAAAGTATTCACACTGAAAAACCGCTAAACTGGAATCTGCCTACTGAGCAGGACGGGATTAACACACAAAGAACAGGCTGACATGAGCAGGTTAATTACTGCAGGTGCTGAGCAGCGTCACTCTGATAAAACCGATGGCCGGCTCACATTAAATTTGACCAGCATGACTGTTTTGTACGAAACCGTGGATGTTTTTTTAGAAATGAATGCTGAGCAGCAACGACGGCCATTTCTGATGTCTTTCTGCCCCAACTCATTTTAAGAATGAGGAACTGGTCGGATCGCTGAAAGTTTCCCTGCCAGGATGGACGCACAGCAGCTGTTGCTTCTCCAAGGTCATAGCTTTTTTTTCAAGGTCATTGCTGATGATTTTTATCTCTGGCATCAATGTTTGACAATTCTAACCTGTAAGCAAAATGTTGACTAATTTACTCCTCTGTGCAAATAAACCACAACATTTGGTAAAAAAAAATGTTTCCAATAATGAATCATGTATAAATCAAATAGATGAATTTGCAGGAAACAGTTGCAATGTTTTAAAAATAAAAAGAATATCTCACATCAGGAGCTTAAGTAGGACGCCCTCATTGTTAAACGAAAAAAAGGCAGAAACCTTTTTTGTGCAATGTAGTTCTCATAGTAGAATAATTTTCTAAATTAGAGTTAAAATCATCAGTTTTGTGCTAAAAATCCATCCGTGACACCATCCATCCATGCAGGGTTGCTGGGGGGCTGGTGCCCATCTCCAGCGGTGATGGGGCGAGAGGCGGGGTCCACCCTGGACTGCTCACCTGTCCATCACAGGTGCAGCAGAGAGGAAAACCTCCACGCACAAACAATGCTAGCGGGAACGGAGCTAACCGCTGCTACACGATGCAGCCATCCTGAAATCAGTCTAATTTATTCAGTCAGTAACTGCATTTGTCAACGGACACCTTAAAGAGCAAAAAGTGGGTCAAGATGGAGCAGATCTTTGTCCATCAGGAAATAACCTGACCTTTTATTCTAGTCGTAATAGGGCAAGCTTTAATTAATGCTGGGGGGGAAAAAATAACTGATTTTGTTAAATCTCTTCTCTGAATCTGAAATGATGCAAGAACACAAACCTTTAAAAAGAAAAAGTTAAACAGTAGCATGATAACTCAAGCTCGATATATTTTACCCCTTTTTCGCCGAACAGAAGAGAAAAAGTTTCACATTTTGGTAACCTGTACCAAATGTTTTCTTCTACCTCTGGTGATGCATGAATGTTAAAGTTTTTAATCCAGATTAAATAACCTTTTTATGGAAGCTTAAACCACCACTATTCTTACCAGGAGACCAGACAGCGGTCTCTATGACCCTCTGCATGTTTCAGGGCTCTCCCTGGTTGAACACACCAGAACCCAATCCACAGGTCATTAGCAGCCCTCTGCAGAACTACATGCTGTGCTGAGGAGTTAATTTAGCCTTTTGTGTGAGCTGTGTTGAAGCAGGGACACACTGAAAACATGCAGATCACCAACCCTTAAGGCATGGGTTAAGCACACTCCTGCAGAGCTGCTATCTGCTCCAACACCTGAGCCAAATGAAGCCGCTGCAGAGCTGAATGCCTGAATGCCGGTGAGGGATTTCAGACATTTGATTCAGGTGTTTTGGGGAAGGAATGCATGTAAAAGTTGCAGGATGGCAGCTCTCCAGGACTTGCTGGACATCCCTGGACTAGGATGACATCTGGTGGTTTGGTTGCCGTGCTGCAATGACAACCTTGCATCCAATCTATGCATGTTTAGAGTTTTTTTTTTTTTTTTTTTGATGTGCTTTCCACACCTTTGGGTCAATGGGGAGTTGTTCAGCGTGTCGTGTTTCCACACGGCCTGGCGGACACCGTCTCCCGCCGCAGCCCTGCTCGCCCCCTCTAAGGTTAAAACCGTGTCGCACTGCAGGCCGGTTTGTTGGTGAACGGCTCTCCATGACGGCTCCAGTGATCCCTCGGTGTTGGCGTCTGTCTCCTCAGCGGGGCTCGGGTCCTCCTTGGCCCGCTTTAAAGTCCCCCGCCTCCTGTCAGGTAGCTGAACCCAGGTGTCCTCGTACTCCGCCCCCAGGGTCAGCATCCTCCAGGACCCAAAGGTGGCTGCGCGCATCGCTGGTTGATTGTGAGGTAAACAAGATAAACGAAGCCAGTAAGAACAGGTGAACAGACAGAAAGACTAACAAATATTATTAAAGAGTCCAGTGTACTGCACAGTGCACCATGAATAAAATGATCCGATAATCATTAATAAACTATAACAACTTCAACAAGAAACAAAGACTCATCAATTAAACCACTACTACTACTGACAATAATAATATTATTATTATTATTATTATTATTATTATTATTATTATTATTATTATTATAACTATTGCATGTACACAGTATGAGTACAAAATAAAAATTTACTTTACAAAAACTAACTTGAGAGGTAATAGATAAATAAGTCAGCAAATGAGGAGGAGGGAATTTAGTTAATCGTGGTTTCCGTTTTGATCACTTGAGATTTAAATGAAACATTTCAGTGCAGCATTATTTACCGAATAAAGACATTTTAAAATGTTAAACTTCCCGCTCATTTGACCTTCGGCTCCCCCTTGTGGTAGGCTCACATAGCAGTCAAATACTTTTTACCCAAAAATGAAACTTTTAACACAAAAATATCAAATAACTAAGTAAAATAATATTATGCATATATTATTCATGCCATCTAATCTTCTTTAATCTCAATTTAAAGAAATATTGCAGTGACATTTCCTCACTAAGACCAATGCAAACTTTTTTTTCCAATTTTGAGACAAAAAATTTTTAAAACATAGTAAAAATTTCTGAACAATGTCACTGCAGCTACTACACTATTGCCAAAAGTATTCACTCATCCATCCAAATTATTGGAATCAGGAGTTCCAATCCCTTCCATGGCCACAGGTGTATAAAATCAAGCACATATGCATGCAGACTGTTTTTACAAACATTTGTGAAATAATGGGTCGCTCTCAGGAGCTCAGTGAATCCCAGCGTGGAACTGTGACAGGACACCACCTGTGCAACAAATCCAGTCGTGACATCTCCTCCCTCCTAAATATTCCAGAGTCAACTGTCAGCTGTATTAATGTTTGGGAACGACAGGCCAACTCAGCCATGAAGTGTTAGGCCACGCAAACTGACAGCTGTCAGCGGATGCTTAAGAGCATAGAAGAGGTCGGCATTGTTCTGCAGAGTCAATCACTACACACCTCCAAACTTCATGTGGCCTTCAGATTAGCTCAGTGCGCAGAGACCTTCATGGACTGGGTTTCCATGGTTGAGCAGCTGCAGCCAAGCCAGACATCACCAAATGCAAAGCAAAGCGTCGGATGCAGTGAAGCACGCAGCACTGGACTCCATAGCAGTGGAGACGCGTTCTCTGGAGGGACAAATCACGCTTCTCCATCTGGAAATCTGATGGACGAGTCTGGGTTTGCCGTTTGCCAGGAGAACTATCTGTCTGACTGCATTGTGCCAAGTGTAAAGTTTGGTGGAGGGGGGATTATGGTGCGGGGCTGGTTTTCAGGAGCTGGGCTTGGACCGTTGGACCGTTAGTTCCAGTGAAAGGAACTCTGAATGCTTCAGCAGACCAAGACATTTCGGACAACTCCACGTGTTGACGCTGCCATCATTAAAGGGCTGGAAATGCTGGGTTGTGACGAAGGAGTAACAACATAGCTCTCTGTTTCGTTTGGCCTGAGTGCAGTGCTCACCAGAGCAGCCTGTGGCCCTTTATTAGCAGATTGCGCCCACCTGTGTAAATCTCCGCCCACAACAGGAAGTCAACAAGAACATCAACAATAATATTCAACACCCCCACTTGTTCTTATGTTGACATAATACATTTACATTTCAGTGCTTCACATTTACATACCAAAAACAAAACATGCAAATTTGTCCATTCTCATTTTAGTTACAGGCTTTGTTAAAATATCAGCCACCATTTCTGTTGTTGGAACAGTAGGAACAGTCCGAGTCTGGCCCCTTCCCAGAAGAGTTGAAGCTGTTCAGCTGCAAAGGGTGGACCAACGTCATCTTGAACCATTATGGATTAGGAATGGGATGATCACATGGAAATCAAAGCAGGGGAGCAAATACTTTTGGCAATGTCGTGTGTGTATATATATTAAAGAAAGATGTTCTCAAAAATAAGATTTTTTTTAGATAGCGTTAGCTTTGTAGCTAAAACCTAGCACTTCCAAAGAAAACTTTAAATTTGTCATAACTACAGATGTTTTAAAAGAACAAGACGTTTGTTTAATGCTTTTGTTTAATTGGAATAAGATAAAAATCACTAATTTAAAACCAAATATCTATACTTTTTCAAATTCACATCCTCCTAACTACTGATAGCTTTGAAGCTAAGCTAACAGCTTGGTGACTAGACGTTAGCAACTACAGCGAAAGGGACCCACAGGACTGTTAATAGCTTCTTTATCTATTTATCAGCATGTTAACTAGTAGAAGATGTAGAAGTTGGTGTTCTGTCTTTTTCAATATCAATTATGTTGTTTTTAGCATTTTACACAACAGGCATTTTAAGTTTAACTGGTGTATGAACATGTGCTGTACTGGGTTATAAGTTAGAGTTTTTGCACACATTTTAAATAAATAAGAACATACACATCGCAAGATAGGTGTTGCCCTCATTAACGCACCTGTTCATGTTCCCCAAGCATTCAAGTAAACATGTCCGCCATAAAATCCCTTTGTGCCACAGATAATTTCCCAACTGTGTTGGTTTTCTCATTTCAAGTATAAAAATAATCTGGTTTTCCACATTTTGTTTTCCACTTGTACGTAGAGGCATGAACTCCAACTTGGAAAGTAAGATGTTCCTCACCGTCCTCCACCTCAAAATCCAATATGGCCACTGCTTAATCTGATCTCTGGTAGCTGATTTTGTCATTAAAATCAGTCAGAATCATAATTTCAATGCACGAAGGGTGGCCTACAGTCATTGGCTACTCAAACATGCAATTAGAAAACTAAAGGGTTGGATTTGACATCATTCTGAGATCGTATAGGTAGCAAAAATAATTTCACGTGCTTATTGCTGTTAGCAACACAATAAAAACACACGTACATGCATACACATTTTTAACAAGTTCTTATTGTAATATAACCAGATTACAAAGATGTTCTAAAACATTATGTGAAATATAGTATAAGTTCTCGTGAAGAATACAGTTATTACTTAAAATAGCTAAAATCACACAATGCTTTGAAGGCATCAGGTGCAAATGATTAGCAGACATAGGAGAGATGAGATATTCTTTAACAGACTTTTCATTTGTGTAACAGCAGCATACTAAACTATGTACATTCTCCTTATAAACGCAAACAGGCTTTCTAGCAGCGTCGGATTTATTACAAAGATGCAATTGACCAAATTCTAATTTTCTTACTGTTTGTGCAGAATTTATTCTCAAATCAATTATTAAGAAATCCAACCAAACATGGAAGAACTTAATACTTTTCTGGTGGCACTTAATGCTGAACCGGTTACCAAAGATGGGCTTATCTTGGTTAAATATGCTGCTGTAAACACAAAGGTCTGTACACTACATTTGATTTGGTTCAAAGCATTGTTTTCATAAAATTATTAAGTAAAAAAAGCATTTGTAGCAGCATAATGTTGCACACAATGGACAATGGAAGCCTTGGCACGTTTATGAGGACCAATGATAAACTGCTTTGAGACATTTCAAAGCTGATAGGATGTTTAAAAAAGTGTGATAAAGTTATTAGTGGGAGCAGGAAAGATATTTACACAAACTTTTTTCTTTCTTGTTTTCTTACAGGCTGCACAAAATGCTGATTCTGCTGTAAGGTTTAGGAGTTTATCCTGAGTATTAATAATATCTGTCATCTTTAAAGGCTTTAGGACAAGTGTTTCAGTCATAAAAAGGAAAATTCCTTCAATAGTGTCTGATATGAGAAAGGTTTCTCATCTCTCCAGTCTTTTCTCCTATAGTTTTGCTCCCTGATGGGAAGATTTGGTAAAGCTGTGCTTCAGATGAGGACGCAGAAATCTCCCGGAGGCTGAAGGAAAGCGAGGACGTTAAGGAGGGAACTGGACGTACCATACACCACCGTGGATCGCCTCTCGGCCCATCTGGAGTTGTGGGGGACTGATTTCCTCATACCTGCTGGACTCTGGAGGATCTCAGGTGTTTTGGGTCGATGTGACAGGAGGCTGCGCTCTGTGGCATCAAAGGTCTGCCACAGAAACAGAAACTTTCAGTTTTACCCCCCCCCCCAAAAAAAACTTGGAATGCGGAAAGCCTGCTTCCTGTCCTCCCAGTTAGGACGCTGCTTATTGGGCTCTCCATCGTTTATGCTCTGGGAAATCTCCCTCCGCTCCGTTTAGCGGCTCTATGCGCTGGCAGTCAGGAAAGCAGCAATCATCGCTCAGTTTATAAAGCCCTAAAAGCCCTGCAGATTCCCACTTCCTGAGGTTTTCTCCTCCCTGCTCCTACAGGGAATCCAGAAACTTGGCCTTTTGTTTCACACGACAGCTGATCTGATTCTCCGTTTTAACAGATTGATATTTTAATCTTCTCAGCTTCAGAGGGGGGAAAAAATGGTCTGATTTACACATCATAAACATAGAAAATGTTCATGCTCCTTGAACCATCACACAAACAAACTCTAGAGTGAGATTTTAGATGCTCAAACACATACTGGTGTTTGAACAGCAGGGAAACGGGTGCATAGATTCAGCAAATTAAAACCTGAAGAGCCAGGCGTGCGTTTTGTGTTTGGTCTCCTTGGTAAATCCTTTGTGGAACCACATTTCTCCAGAAGTTTTCTCTGCAAAACATCTGAGTTGGACTGAACATAAGAGTACTGGATGTAGAGCACCAGCATCTGTAAACATTTGGACTTTGACTAGGCCATTCCACATATGAAGATGCTTTAAACCGTTGGCTTGTGATTCTGGCTACATGTTTAGGATCTGCTGGTGAAGATTCTCAGTCATCCAGGTCATGGTCATTCCAAAAAAAGTAAAAAAAAACAACAAAGCAACTGGACTTGTTTTCCATAGTTGAAGACGTTTCGCTTCCTCTCCAGGAAGCTTTCTCAATTCAAAAAGTCTGGAGTAATGATGAGTACCAAGCTTTATACTACTGCCAAGGCCTTTGTTGGGCAGTAGTATTAAGCCTGGTACTCCACATTACTCCAGACTTTTTGAATTGAGAAAGCTTCCTGGAGAAGAAGCGAAACGTCTTCAAGGAAAACAAGTCCAGTTGCTTTGTTTTTTTACTTTTTTTGGAATGTTTAGGGTCGTTATCCTGCAGGACGGTGGACTGTCTTGAGGATCCCCGCAGCACGATGCTGCCACTTCCGTGTTTCACCATCAGGATGGAGCTTTTTCCATCGCACTCTGAGACTTAAATTTCCTTCTACACGTGTAGGCCAAATCGTTCAGTTTTGGTCTCATCTGACCCTCGAACACGTTTCCTGGTTCCCTTAACCTGCTTCTGTTCAAAATCCTTCTGTTAGTCTATAAATCCCTGAATTAGCACCTAAATACATCACAGACTTGTTATCAGTGTATCAACCCTCCAGACCACTCAGGTCTTCTGGCTCCAGCCTTCTCTGCAGAACCAGAACCAGAACCAGACATGGAGAAGCAGCATTTAGTTCCTATCCTCCACTTATCTGGAACAAACTTCCAGAAAACTGTAAAAGTGCTGAAAGCCTGAGTTCTTTTAAATCAAGATTAAAAACACATTTGTTTAAAATTGCCTTTGACTGTTCCAGTTAAACTGTTCTACTGCTTTTAATGTTCTTCTTTGTTTCTAAAATCTATACCTACTTGCTTTTATTATATTTTCTATCTACATTTTATTCCTACTTGCTTTTATTTTGCTATATTTTAATCATGTAAAGCACTTTGCATTGTCTTTGTACTGAATTGTGCTATATAAATAAATTTGCCTTACTTGTGGAAAGATGCAGGACTTTCTGCAGCTTTTGTCTTACCACTTTTCCATTAGGACAAAATTTGCTGCATGCTTGCCTAATATTTTACCAGCAAATAGATCCTTCCTCCTGAGCCGTGGATCTCTGCAGCTCCTCTAGAGTTACCAGTTCTTTGATTAATGATCCCCCGTTCTGTCAACTTACATCTGCAAAAGGATGGAAAAAAAGAAACAGTGGAAATAAATAAATGGGAACACACGAGGGAGGGGAAAAGAGGACAGAATGAGAAGGAATAAGGGAAGGAAACAAGGAAGAAAAGAAGGCGGCGCCCGAGAAAGGAAGGACGTCATTAACGAGAGAAGGAAACATGCAGTTATATGAGGGAGCCACGAAAGGACGTAAGCAAAGAAGGAAGGAAACACGTCACATCTTAACAAAAAGGAAAAGAGGACAAGGGAAGGAAAAAAAAGGAAAATTGAAGAAAGCAAAAAGGGAAAAAACGACATAACAGGGAGGGAAGGAAGGATACAAGGAATTATAAAATTACACTGAGAGATGGACAGGGCCACAAAAATCCCGACCTGGATTTCCATTTTTTTCCCCCACAGGTGGTGAAAAAGGCTCCCAATCAATGCATTAATAATAAATTTATTGAAAAAGATACAACCAATCAGACGGATGGTTCATAGACCAGAAATATGTAACAGAGGTTAATGGAAGTGCAATTTCTTCCCACTTTTTCCCCCCCAAAATTTCTTTCAACTTTTCAAGACTTCGCACAACAGTCAACAGCTTTTCGAGAAACTGTTAACGTTTTGACTTTTCTGAGCACAAAAAAAATGATGGATTGTAAATTAAAATCTGACTATGATTAGAAAACGGGATAAAATTAAACATAAAAAAAGTAAAAACATTCTCTTATTTTACAAACTATGTTCACTTGGATAATAAAAATGAGAACAAGGGTAAAAACCTGTCAGCACCATGTTGCTGTATGTTTTTTTTTATTTTCCTTAACTGATTCCTCGACTGCTGTGGCAAATATTGGGACTCTTTCTCAGAGAAACGGTTCATCTTCCTGCCAATCAGAGCTCACGTTGTATCTTGTAAACCCTTTATCAGCTTTTCATCCGTTCCAACGTGACGAGAATTAAGAAATTACAATGAAAGTGGCAAAAATCTTCAGTAATAACGGCTGACTGTAGCTGGAATGGATCATGGCCGCATCGCCTCCGTGTGGAGAGGCAAAAAGAAACAAAACAAAGTCCCCAGGTTCCTCGGTCATAACAATCCTGACTAACCATTTCTTTTTGTTTTAAAAACCAAAGCAAAAGACAGTTTTCCTGCCCGGCAAAGGTATGGATGCAACACACAAGAGTTTTTATTGTCCCACGTGTCCCTCATCTGTTTCACATGACACACGACAAAGTAAAGAAGCAGTTCCAGGGTTCGATTGTGCATCTGGATCAGAAAGTTTTACAGTTTTAAGAAGAATGGTCCTTGGTCACGATGGAAAGTGGAGATAAAAGTACGATTTTTCATCAGAGAAGTTCAAAATGAGCCGTGGAGGGGGGTGGAGGTGGAGGTGGGGGGGGGGGTGTCCTCGTCTCCCGCCAAACCAAAGTGGTGTTTAGGAGGCGCCGCTGGAGGAGCTGGTGTCGGGCAAGGCGCTGGGCTGCTGCTGGTCCTCAGGCGTGCTGTCGGCCTGCAGCGACGCCGTGGAGTACTTACACTTAGAGGAGCCACATTCGCAGCTGAACACGTTGCTCTTGATTTCCCAGAAGTGGTCGCCGTAGTTGAACCTGGAGAAAGGAGAGGGGCAGCAGTGAGAAAATTAAAAAAAAGTCCTCCAGAAGATTTCTTCAGATTTGCACACGAGGGAACGATAACCTGAGGAAATACAAAAAAAAAAAAACGGTTCTCTAAATCCGTAGTTTATTACGGGAAAAAGCTACGAAACCCGCATGGAGCTGAATCAAGAAATCGCTTAAATGAAAGTAGGCTAAAGAATCTCAAAAAGTAAAAAGCTATAATCTGAATCAGGGGTGTCCAAACGTTTCGGCTTGAGGACCGACATCATCAAGTCAGAAATACTCAGGGGCTAAAAATTAATACAATTAAAAAAATAAAGAAATGTATATATTGTGGTTTATTTCTTTTAACCTACTCTACAAAATATGATAATTTAAAGAAATTAGTCTGATTTTCTGTAGTAAAGGGACGTGCAAACTGGGTGAACATCTTTTATTGAAGCAAATGAGCAAACCTATTTTAAACTCTGGGTCTACAGTGATTTACACGTCCCTTTACTGCAGAAAATCTGACTAATTTCTTTAAATTTAAATGGTCATATTGTGTAGAGTAGGTTAAAAAAAACAAAAAACTTTTTTGGAATGACCATGACCTGGATGACTGAGAATCTTCACCAGCGCTCAGTTGAAAACTAACAGCATTCCTTTGGTCTAGCAACACAAGAATAGGACTTGGGTCAGTATTCCTTTTGAAAAGACTTGCTGTATTTAGTAAATATTCAACTCAAGACAGATTGCGTTTGAGTTAAAGATCTCGGCGAGATTTAGTTCCATTTACTTTGAAATTAAAGGAAATGTAAGAAGTCTTGTTATTAAAAGATGAATACCTTGGGTTACGCCTAACGTTTTCAGTTGTAAGATCTTAACCTGTCTTTAAAATTTTTTCCCTTATCTCGTGTTTTTTACCATAACACGAGGCTCTTTAATTTACTCATTTAGTTAAAACCACCAGCAGCAAACATTTTGTTATATTTTCATTGTTTACAACGGCGGGGCGGCCATCTTGTTTTACAAGCATGTTTCACAGCTTGTGTTTAGTTGCGTTTTGAATTCAGCCGAAAGGCTTGACATAAAAGCAAGTTTAAAATAATTTCTTTAATTTCTTTTTGTGAAATGAAAAGGGGGGTTAAAAAAAAAAAAAAAAAAAAAAAAAAAAAAAAATCGATTAATCGGATTTGGGATAATAAAATCAGAGATTTTATTTTAAGCCATGTCACCCAGGCCTAGTTTCTACCAATTTTACTGTCTTGTAACTTATGAACAATCCTTTCTACCTTGGTGCTTATGCCGACCACATGTTTTGAGGAACTGACTGCTTTTAATTCTAGTGTGAAAATGGTGTCATATTATTGCTTTTCTCAGGCCATTGCTGATGACGGTCCAGCTTTACACCAGCAAACAAAAAAAAAAAAATACTTCCTTTAGAGAGACGTGCCCTCTCGGTTCCTGTGGAACCAGTGGACCACTATTTGTATAATGAGTTAAAAAAATAAAGACACTGCATATTCTGTCCAACGTTTGTAAATCTCAGAATCATTGAACTCATTTCAGGATCAAATGATGTTCCGATATTTATACGTATGAATGAAAAGAGGGTGCCATTTTTGATTGTACGTATTGTGCTAACTTAAAATTTCTAAATAACGCAGAAATAATAATTATGGTTTGAATCTTCGGGTTTCACCAACGGTCATAGCTGATAATCTAAAAAAAAAGGCTGAAATTAGCAGCTTCTGCATCAAAACACTGCCATTACACTGCAAAAAGGGAACTAAAAGTAAGTGAAATTTTCTTGAAATCAGTGTATTTTTCCTTGATTAGAGCAGGTAAAAAAGACTATTTGCCAATGGAATAAGATTTTCGCAATTAAAATTAGAACAATTCATCTCCATCATCTTATTTCAAGTGCAAGATGTCTAATTATCTTATTTTAGGGGTAAAAATACTCATTCCAGTGGCAAATAGTCATATCTAGCTCCTCAAATCAAGGAAATATATAGTAATTCCAAGAAATTTTAACTTACGTTTAGTTTCCTTTTTGCAGTGTAGTTTTAGGGAATAAATCCCTTTCAAGACAGTTTTAAAGAGGGATCAGACGTGTTTCCCATCAGGTGCCGTGTTTTAATTAAACATTAAGGAACATCAGATTACCCGAGCTCCTCTCCGGCTTTGATGTTCTCACTGGCAAAGAAGGCAATGTGTGGGAACCGCAGGTCCTGGTGTGTCGTGAAGACCCGACAAGCGAACAGGTTGGGCTCGCACATGTGGTTCAGGAAGCGGCTGATGTTTCCATAAAAACGGGCATCGATGCAGTACGGATCTTCAGGCTTGAAGAAAAATACAGAAAAGCTTCGACGGAGATTTTTTATGTATTTTTTTAATACAGAAAATAAAGGACACTGTTTCTTTAAAGTACACTGCAAAAAGTGAACTAAAAGTAAGTAAAATTTTCTTGAAATTAGTATTTTTCCTTGATTTGAGCAGCTAAATAAGACTATTTGTCAGTTTAATAAGATTTTTGCACTTAAAATAAGAACAATTCATCTCCATCATCTTATTTCAAGTGCAGGATATCCAATGATCTTATTTTAAGGGTAAAAATAATCATTCCACTGACAAATAGTCTTATTTAGCTGCTCAAATCAAGAAAAAATATATACATTTCAAGAAAACTTTTAGTTCCCTTTTTGCAGTGTATTCGATGGTTTTACATTTTGTCATTTTTAAACCCAAATCTTCGTGTCATTTATTCAGACTTGGTGTGAGAGAGCAGCACTAAGCAGCATATAACTGTGATTTTAAAGGGAAAGGAAACATGTTTTTCCCCAAAGCTTTTAACAAATACACTAGGATTATCTTTGATTAATTTGTTTTATGACGTCGGTACTTTACCTTGTCGTCCAGGCTGAAGAGGTAAGCGTCGTTTTGTCTCATATCTGCTTCAGCTTCTGAAATGATCTCACCAACATACCTGTTGGAAATCAGACCAGTCAGCAGGCTGGAAAACCCTTTCCCTCATCCTTATATGCACCAGTTTATTACGCTGCAAACCAGGCACTAAAAGACAGTAACATTTTCTTTAAACGAGTGTATTTGTCCTTAAATTGAGCAATAGAACAAGATTATCTGCCATTAAAATGAGTACTTTCACTCATACAATAAAAAAATTACATATACTGCACTTGAAATAAGACAGAGATGAGTTGTTCTCATTTTTAACTGCAAAGATCTTATTCCATTGGCTTATTTACTCGCTCAAATCCAGGACAAATACATTCTTTAGTTCCCTTTTTGCAGTGTACCGCCCAATATATTAACATGCTTTTGAAAAAAATAACTAATCAACATAAATTCCTTCATAAAGCCAACATCGTCCTTTTTATTCAACAAATCAGGAAAAGTTATTTAAAGCAACTGTCAAGAGGACGAAATTCTGCAGTTAATAAAGGAAAGTCTCTGGATTTAAATACCTGGATTTTTTTTTTTTTTTTTGCCGCGTAATCTGTGTCCTGTTTCCGTCGAAAGGCCGCAGATAATCTGTTTAAATGAAGTACGCGATAAGAAGAAACTCTACATCTTTCATACGACTGTGATGAAAGCCAGCAGCAACAATGTGCCGCGAATCGGCCGTTATCTCGCGGTAGAGCGAGCCTCGAACGCCCCGTCAGCTGACAGCATGCAGGGCGCGACGGGAACGGCCATCTTCGAAAAACATCGGATCACACTGCAAAAAGAGAACTAAAAATAAGTAGAATTTTCTTGAAATTAATGTGTTTGCCCTTGATTTGAGCAGGTAAATAAGATTATCTGCCAATGGTATTAGTATTTTTACCCCTAAAATAAGATAATTAGATATACTGCCCTTGAAATAAGATGATGGAGATGAATTGTCCCTATTTTAAGTGCAAAAATCTTATTCCATTGGCAAATAATCCTATTTACATGCTCAAATCAAGGAAAAATACTCTAATTTCAAGAAGATTTTTCTTATTTTTAGTTCTATTTTTGCAGTGCACTTTAGCAATTCAACTATATCTAGATAAACTGAGCTATAATATTTATTACTTTAATCTTTTAATATTATGTAGTTTTACGGAACTACTTCCTGACCTAGAAACACAGTAAAAGTCCATTTTGGATCACTGAAAGCTTTAATTCCAGTTTTTGACGCTCTCTTCCGACATTAATCTGAACTCCCTGACCAGGACTTTTTGTCCAGGAAAGTGTGAACCTGGGATATGGAAATTACTCTCAAAAATTGAGAGTGAAAAATTGTCTCAAAATGCGCAGAGAAAACCTAAGATAATGGCTGAAAAGGAAAATGGAGATTTGTCCAAGTTGTCGCCACCTGACTGATTTGACAGGATGCATTTAAACTGGGCTTAAACATGTTAAACACCCTATAACACAGTCATTACAACGCATAATCTCCATTATCCTCATGGGAGTTAAAGCCTTAAAGTTAATAGTAAAATAAAATGTTTACAAACAAAAAGTCAATATGATTAAAACCTTTTTTATTAATTCTGTTGACAAGCAGAATTTTTTTTTATCATGACCTGTTCCTGTAGTTGCTGCACAGATGTGGACAGATTGCATCACCCCATTAATCTCACATTAAAACAAAGTTTGATCGAGGAAAACTTTAAACTAATCTGAAATCTGATGATGAAGGAAGAAGCTCTTCTGCCGTTTAGTATTTATATCTGACATGGACCATCTGGTCTGGCCTCCGAGGACGTTAACGGACTTACCTGCCTGATTATTCAGGAACCGATTAAACCGTAATTATGTTGTTTTGGTGTGATTAACTTTATTCAGCGAATGCTTTTGTCATTTTTCACTCTTAAGGGCTGGATCTCTTATGTGTAGCAGAAGAAGTTCTTAGTGTGCCTGGTTTTAAGACGTGAGAAGCGTTTCCAGATTCTTCTAATTATTCACTTGAGGGGCAACAAAAAAAAGACACCAGCAGCTGTAACTCAGACTTCTTTTCCTTTAAACAAAAAGCTGAGCCAGCAGCCCGTCGGCACATTATCACCACCTACTGGACTGTTTGTGTCAGTGCAGTTGTAAGTTTCTCAGGTTTTCCACCCCTGGGCGGCTGAGCGGCGACGGCTCAGGTAACATTTCTCCTCATCTCAGGTGCTGATCCTTCAGAAATCTTCCAGTGGGGCGTGAAGTTTGCTTCCAGCATGCAGCTCTGCAACATTTCTGTGTATCTGCGTTGTGTTGGACTTACTCGCAAACGAAGCTGCCCTGCGCTATGTCCTGCAGAGCCCGGACGCCCCAGCCTTTTTTACTGGTTCTGAACACCTGGAGTCTGGTCCTGAGGGATTGAAAACATTTTTTGAGACGACGCTTTCTCCCTCTCTCAGAAATTAAAACCCACTTGTAGCCAAACTTACGGACTTTTGCTGTGCATGTTGAGATTTCTTTGAGTTACCTGAGTCCGTTTTGAACGACGCGGTTCTTGCAGGTCCTCCAGCAGGAGCACGCGTGGTTGCACTCAAAGATGAGAGGAGGCTCCTCGCGACAGAACTCGGGCAGAAGGCAGCCGCGCTGCGCATCCATAAAAACACACAAAGTGAAAAATAAAGTGACGCTGTGCACGACTTTATACTGCCTTAATCTGACATTTTTCTGCCAAGCAGCCATGTTTTCTTGTTCTAGATCAGCAGTTCTTCAGGCTTTCTGAAAGTCTCCCTCCCATTTTCCACCCGGTCTTTCTGTCTGATCACGAGAGCATGTTGAAAAACAGGAAGAAAGGGAAGACAAAAGATGAAATATTTAGACTTAATGCTGCATTTGAAGTCAGACGTCTGATCTGGAAATGAGGTCCCAGCCAAGTTTCCTTCTAGATGGGAAAAATCCAGGTACTTACAGACTCACTTCTATACAGAAAACCCCTATTATTATTATTATTATTATTATTATTATTATTATTATTATTATTATTATTATTATCTTCAGCTGTCACTTTATACATGTCATATTAATTGATACTGTATATTCTTCAGTGATGGTATCAAGGCGTTACTTTATTGTATCTTAAATATTTTATTTGCTGCTCTTTTTACATCTGTCTTTGCAGGTGAAGAAGCAGACTCAGGATGTATCGATTTCTCCCTTTTCTCTTTCAAATTTTCTCCATTTTCTCTCTTCTACCTTCTTGTTTCAGTGTCCATATAACATGAAATATTCCCTGCATAGATTATAATAAAGCTACTTGCATGTATAAAATCAAGCGGAGCACTATGGCGAATGCGGTAAGGCTTTGCGTGTGAAATTAAAATCTGTCGGGCTCTTTTTTGCATTAAGACAATGATTCTTATTCCCACATTGCCAGACACACTGCAAAAACAGAACTAAAAATAAGTAATATTTTCTTAAAATGAGTGTATCTGTCCTTGATTTGAGCAGTTAAATAAGATGATCCACCAATGGAATAAGACTTTTGCACTTAAAATAGGAACAACTCATCTCTATCATCTTATTTCAAGTGCAGGATGTCTAATTATCTTATTCTAGGGGTCAGAATACTCATTCCATTGGCAGATTATATTATTTACCTGCTCAAATATAGGACAAAAACACAAATTTTAATAACATTTTACTTATTTTTAGATCCGTTTTTGCAGTGCAGGACACTATTTCATCATAGTGGACTAAAACTAAAACTAAGTAAAATTTCCTTGAAATTTGTGTTTTTGTCCTTGATTTGAGCAATTAATCAAAATTATCTGCCAATGGAATTAGTATTTTTACTCCTAAAATAAGATAATTAGATATATTCACTTGAAAAAAGATGGAGATAAGTTGTTCCTATTTTAAGTGCAACAATCTTATTCCATTGGAAGATTACACAAATTTCAAGTAAATTTGACTTATTTTTAATTCTCTTTTTGCAATGTGGTGTCAAAAGTAAAGGTTTGGTGGAGAGGCTGTTTTTTGGGGTTTCTCAGCCACTTAGCTGCTACCGCTGCAGCAAACCAGGAAATTCTGGAGAATTGCATGCTCCCTCTTTTTGGGGGATCCCTAAAGGCGTGGCTGAGCAAGTTAGGTGCGGAAGAACCTGAGCGGTCTGCACCTTACCTGAACGGCTTCGGGATGACAGAAAAGATTTAAAAGGCCTTCAGAAAGCCTGGAGCTGCGGATCAAGACGGCTTTAACAGGGTTACAGGAAGGCGTGGCCACTTGGGAGGAAAACGTAAAGGAAACGAGAGTCGCTCCGGTGTGATGCACGGTGCTTGTCCCCACCTTGTCGTACCAGCGGCGCAGACTGAGCTGTCCGCACATGCAGATGCTTGTCGAACAGTCCTCCTTACAGACACAGTACTGTCAACCACAGGGAGAGGGAGAAACAGAGACAAAAACATTAGGAACTGTTTATTTCCACCAAAACACACGATCAGGGGGCTCATTTAGAAAGCCTGCTGAGACGTGCGTACGTCACAAAGTTAGGATATGTTAAAAAGAGACTAAAAAAACTTGACGTGAGATTTTCTGTACGCTCGGTTCGGAGACGGAAGAAAGTGGGAACTGCAGCCTAAACCGCATCATGATTCCTCTCAGATGTTCAGTTTCACTCCATATCAGACTTTAATCATCAGAGTTTAGAACCGCGGTGGTCTTCATGACACTGGTGACACAACTACACTGCAAAAACGGATCTAAAAGTAAAATGTTGTTAAAGTTAGTGTAATTCTCCTTGATTTGAGCAGGTAAATAATATTATCTGCCAATGGAATGAGTACTTTGACCCCTAAAATAAGATATTTAAAAATCATGCACTTGAAATAAGATGGAGATGAGTTGTTCCTATTTTAAGTGCAAAAATCTTATTCCATTGGCAGATCATCTTATTTATCTGCTCAAATCAAGGACAAATACACTAATTTTAAAGAATATTTTATTTATTTCTAGTTCTGTTTTTGCAGTGTATGCATAAGGACCTTTAAAACAAATAAAAGAAATGTCCACAGGCCGGCTTAAAGTTTAAGAACAAGTCCGCACAACTTATCATCGGGGTTTTCTGGCATCACATTCCTCTCCCTGATGATCACCAGGGTGACGTGTTGCACAGATTTACAGATTTATTGTGACGAGGTGAGCAGCATCACTTTACCTGCTGTAAACTGTCAAACACACTGAGCTGTCTGAAGACCTCTTAAATGGAACAATTAGGAGGAAATATGGTTTCAGGGATCAAATATTTCCTCGCCAATGTGTCGCTCTGGTGACCCTTTGTGGTCAGGGTCTGAAATTAACACTCGCCGGACGGCAAATGTGAGTAAATTTTCCGTTTACCAAGTAAATTTCAGAGTTAGCGGCCACATGGCGAGTACACTGCAAAAAGGGAACTAAAAGTAAGCAAAATTCCCTTAAAATGTTTATATTTTTACTCAATTTGAGCAGCTAAACAAGAGTATTTACCAATGGAATGAGAATTTCTACCCCTAAAATAAGATAATTAGACATCCTGCACTTAAAATAAAATGATGAAGATGAATTGTTCTTATTTTAAGTGCAAAAATCTTATTCAATTGGCAAATAGTCTGATTTACCTGCTTATATCAATGAAAATACACCAATTTAAAGAGGATTTTACCTACTTTCAGTTGCCTTTTTTGCAGTGTAAATGTTTGCCCCCAATAAATCATGTTTTACAGTCATCGTTTGGGTGGATGCTTTATTATCCTTCAGCTCGTGTGACAACAAACACACACAAGCACTCGCACATGTGACGCGAGAACGACAGCAGCCACTTCCTGTCCGTTTGCTAACAGCTAGCGTTTAGCTCAAGCTAATTACGTAGCGACATTATGTGGAGATGTTTACCAGGGGTTTGGGTCAGAATTAATATTTTGTCCGGAGAATCAGGAAGTTAATTTCGGACACTGCTTGTGGTCAGGCATTTATCTTTCTTGCAGTAATAATTGTTAAAATGGAACACCTGTGGACCAGGTACGCCGCTGCCTTTTGCTTTGGAGGCACATAGCAACGCTTCCACATGCATTTTCCACTCAAGCAGAGAATACGCCGCTGATTTTACTGACTTCCTCGCTTCATATCGACAGTTTTGGTTTTAACCTCAGTAAGGTTTAAATAAACCACTGTTTTAAGATTATTATACGTGGAGTGTCTTAGGGCTGGACGATAATTCAATAACGATATATATCGATAGACAGACGTATATCGATGATATGAATAAAAAGGGTCAAAAAGTTAAATAGAATAAAAGTTTTCTTTCCTTTTGCATTCTAGCCATGTTAGTTAATATTACAGTCATTACAGCCTCCCAACCAATCACAACGTAAAACCCAGGAACCAAGCTCCGCCCCCTTTAGAGTTTAGAGAGCAAGATTTCTTTTTCTTTTTTTAACACTTTCAGTTTTGGTAAAAAGTTGGTTGAACGCCCTCAGAGGTGTTTCAACACGGAGCACGGCTGCCATCTTTAACAAGTTACTTTAACATCCATATGTGCTTTTACCTCTGATTTTCACATTTAATGAACTTCTCTCTAGTTTTTTTTTCAGTTTTTTTGCCTTTTTTCTTCGTGGCTTCACTCACGAAAAAGAAAAACAGCCAGCTGACCCATTTTTAACCGACATCAACATTCATCGGGTGCTTTTCGTCGGCCATTTCTGCGTGCTTGTTTTATAAATCCAAACTTTATTTTTTTGGAGGTGTCCGTACACTTTTGGTGGTTTTATAAATGAGAGCCCAGAGGTGTTCAGCTCACCTGTAGGTGTGTTATGTTTCGGTCGATGTTCAGTGGGGAGGTGACGCAGTTTTCTGTGATGTATTTGTAGTCGTCTGGGACGGGTTCGCCGTCCACGGAGTTGACACAAGGAATGGAGACTTGCTCCTGGCCTAAAGATATGTCACTGCAGACACACACACACACACACCAAGCAGGATGAAGCAGTTCAAATCCAGTTAACTGGAAACAAGACAAAAAGTCTTTCTGAAATGTTTATAGTTGGTCTGTGCGCTGAGCTGCATCATGTTGCCAACCTGTGAAGCAGCTTCTCTTCGGTCCGCCTGAGCCGGCCGTTTTTGGCGTCCCTCTCTCTCTTGTTGGCCTGCAGGGCGCCCCAGGCCTTGGAGTTGTGGCTGCAGCAGTCTGGGGGAGTTTCTCCCTCCCGGTTCTTCAGAAACACATTAGCTCCTCGAGACAAGAACAGTCTGCGGAGACAAAGCCGCAGATATTGCTGATAATCCTGCTGATAGCTTTTAAAGAAAACACAGCGATGCTTCTTTTTAAGTTATTTACTTGACACAATCCAGGCGGTTTTCCCGAGCGGCGATGTGCAGAGGAGAGTCTCCGTGGACGTTGATGGCGTGAAGATCACAGTGGGCGTTCAGGAGCAGCTCGGAGATCTCCACGCTGCCGGAAAACGCCGCCCAGTGAAGGCAAATGTTTTTCTCCTGAGAAAAAAAAAAACAAAACACAGAAAGTGGAAATCTGATTAAATGTTTTAAAACTGTTAACGTATAAAGTCCTTAATAATCAAGCTCCATCATATATCAGAGCTCTGATTACCCCGTATGTTCCTAACAGAGCACTTCGCTCTCAGACTGCAGGTCTGCTGGTGGTTCCTAGAGTCTCTAAAAGTAGAATGGGAGGCAGATCCTTTAGCTATCAGGCTCCTCTCCTGTGAAACCAACTCCCAGTTTTGGTCCGTGAGGCAGACACCCCGTCTACTTTTAAGACTAATCTTAAAACTTTCCTTTTTGACAAAGCTTCTAGTCAGAGTGGCTCATGTTACCCTGAGCTACCTCTATAGTTATGCTGCTATAGGCTTAGGCTGCTGGAGGACATCAGGATCTATTTCTCTCACTCTGCTGAGTTCTCCTACTGCTCTCCAATTAGCATTATTTGTTGTTATTTCAGCTTTTAACTTTTTGTTATCTGTCATTTTTCTCTTCATAGAAGGTACACCTAGTCTGGCGTTCTGTTAGCTGTGACATCATCAGGGGAGGCAGATCATCCTCTATTACCATCTAACATAGAAAGTACTCCTGGGTCAATGTGAGCTTCTGTGCTTTCTGTGTCTCTGCTCTGTCTTCTCTAACCCCCAGTCGGTCGAGGCAGATGAGCGTTCACACTGAGCCTGGTTCTGGTTCTGCTGGAGGTTTTTCCTTCCCGCTAATGGGTGGTTTTTCTTTCCACTGTCGCTTGATGCTTGCTCAGTATGAGGGATTGCTGCACAGCCATGGACAATGCAGACAACTCTCCCTGTAGCTCTATGCTTCTCCAGGAGTGAATGCTGCTTGTCAAGACTTTGAAGCAATCAACTGGTTCCCTTATAAAGGAAATTTTTGACCAATCTGTATAATATGATTGAATTTGACTTTGTAAAGAGCCTTGAGATGACATGTTTCATGAATTGGCGCTATGTAAATAAAATTGAACTGAACTGAATTACAATTTCCCACCGAGATGGTTTATTTAAATCAGATATGAACCATGCAGGAGTTTTCCAGGCCAATACAGATTTCCCATTTTATTTAATGTCTCACCTGTTTATGATTTGTTTTTCTAACACATGTAACCGAAAAAGAAAAGAATTATATATACAGTAGGGTTCTTTGACCGAAGCGGCCGTTTTGAACCCCACATCAAATATGGGGAGTACAAGGTAAGCCCGTTTTTTTTTAACTCAGAACTATGGGTTGCTCCCAAACCTTTTTTTGCACGTCTGCCAATATTTTCACAGACTGGCTTTTAAGGCGCGGCGGATAAATATGGCAAAATAAAGCAAGACCACTGGCATAAAAATAGTGTTTTAATACAGTTTAATAGTGTTTTAATACAGAGTGCATGAAAAACACAACTGACTACAAGGTTTAATCAGTGGGAGCCCTGGGTCAAGCTGAGTCAGATTGAATGGAAGAAATCCGTGTGCAAGACTTTTCACATCCTGCCACGGATTCTCAGTTGGATTTGGGTCCGGGCTTTGACTGGACCATCCTAACACATGAATATGCTTTGAACTCAACCAGCGGTTCTCATATAAATAAATACCAAGTTCTCAGGACACACTGCAAAAATGGAACTAAAAGGAACATTTTCTTGAAATTTGGGTATTTTTCCTTGATTTGAGCAGCTGAATAAGACTATTTGCCAATAGGATAAGGTTTTTGCAATTAAAATAAGAACAATTCATCTCCATCATCTTATTGAGAGTGCAGGATATCTAATTATCTTACTTTAGAGGTAAAAAATACTCATTCCATTGGCAATTCGTCTTACTTAGCTGCTCAAATCAAGGAAAAATATACTAATTTCAACAGAATTTTACTTACTTTTAGTTCCCTTTTTTCCAGTGCAGGACCTGGGACATTAAAATAATTACCCCTTGGCACTGATTTAGGACTATGCGATCCTTTCTTCAGAGGTTAACAGGTTATTATTTTTGAAAAATTAACAGAAATGCAATGAGACCATCACATCTAGGGATCGTGGGAGACAACGACAGCCGAAGTGTGTCGCTTGTGTCCCGTTCCGCTCTGTAATTTTACTTTTTCTCATTGCAACAACCTTTGCACACCTTTTAAGGCCACCGTCATTGCTCAGACTCTCCTAAAAGTTCTCCTAAAACGTCTTTAGGTGCACCAATAGCGAACGGCTTCTTGGCCTCGGCAACGCGGTTTGCCACCAATAGATCGCAGCTGATCCAGGAAAAATTCTCCTATTCGAGTCATCAGCTAATTAATCTGTGTGCATCATTAGTTTAAATGTATAGAGACGGCAGAGGGACCGGAGGTTTCTCTCTCCCACCTCTTTCTATGCACTGCTGGTCAGCTGGCTGAAAAGAGTCCTCCTACATTTGTCCTTTCTCACGTGAGGGACAAATTCATCTGCTTGTAAAAGTTTTTAGTGGAGGAAAAACAGCACCACCTGTAATCACGCTTATCAAGACAACAATGTTCTAAAACTGCCGTTTTCAGGCTGCCAACCTGAACTGATGACCTTGTTTCACTCGTATAAAGATCCATCAGTCAATCGGGCTGTCCTGTGCACAGGTGGTATATAACTAAATCCGTTAAGCACAGAGCGGTTCTGCACTGACCTTATCCCTGATGCTGATGTCAGCTCCCTTGGACAGGAGCAGCTTCACCTGGTCTGCGTGTTTGTACTCTGTGGCCCAGATCATGGCTGTCCAGCCACCGTCGTCCTGCGGAGAGATGAAAAAACGCTCAGATTCAGAGTTTATTTTCCTGAAAAGGAAAGCCTCATTTCTTCATCTTTATCCACAGCATGCACCTGAACACAGGTGATAATGGCTGATCTTGAACTTTGACATTTCCAACAAAAATTAAACTGTCCAGCAGAAGATCTGGATTGGTGAAGGACAGCCGAGCGTATACAAGGACAAAACCTGCTTCAAAAACATGATATATAGGGCCCTATAATTTCCGCGA
This sequence comes from Fundulus heteroclitus, assembly GCF_011125445.2. NCBI lineage: Eukaryota > Metazoa > Chordata > Actinopteri > Cyprinodontiformes > Fundulidae > Fundulus > Fundulus heteroclitus. Next base: position 7,334,709 of record NC_046368.1, on the reverse strand, counting down.
TCACGGAATCGCGGACGGAATCGCGGAATTGGCAAATTAACGCAGAATCTAGTGTAAACGCGGAATTTCTACATTTGAAATGAAATTCTGTTTTTGTGTGGGAGAAGAACGCACGTCTGGGGGAAATGCACACCGGGGGACGCAAATCTGCGCGACACAATCCCTCCCGTTCTGTCATTTCAGCTTCCCCCCACCATCCCCCATCAAAACATTGAAAAAATGATGAAGCGGCTCTCCACAGCTCCGCTTTCGGCGAAAAAGTTGAGAAACACTGAGGCTGACATCCCTTTGCAAAAGATGACAAAACTGTGTCAGTTTCTAAAGAAGCACTGCAAACAGGGAGGAGCCCTACCTGAAAATGTAAGCAGTCTTCGCCAACTTCACCTAATCATATAACCAGTGTTTCTCGCAGCTCTATCTTTACGCGGGTGCCTCGCCAAACTCACGCTACCGCCTAGCTAACATTCCAAAAAAAACAAAACAAAAAAAAAAAAACTAACTCTATATACTTCCATGTTTATTTGACATTAACACGCGGTGGTTTGTTGTTGCTTTCGCGCGTGCATACAGTGATTGGCAGGGAAGAAACAGGCACACCCCCCCGCTCCGCGAGTCGCCCCCCCCGCTCCGTCAGTCAGTCGTCCGCGCAAATCTTGTTCCGGCCAACAACTCACCGCCTCGCCTAAACAAATTCCTGCGGGAACACTGAATTGTGAAATTGACATGTCCTATAATATTTTTTTACTTGAAAAAGCTAATGGAGCACTTTTATTTATAACAATTGGTTCATAACCATTCATATTTTGTTAGTACTTAGTGTTATGTTGCATCATGCAGTAAAAGTATTGAGTAAATGTGATGTTTTTTACCTCAAATTTAAGGTCATTCCTATTTTATTTGTGTACATTTTAATCATCAACATTAAAAGCACATTCTTTTTACGACTGAAATAACAGTAAAGGGTAAAAAAAACTGAATTCGTAAAAATTAAAACGGAAAAAACAGAATTTTCAAAAATTAAAACCGAAAAAACGGAATTTGGGAAAAAATAAAACGGATTTTATAGGGCCCTAGATATAATATTCAGGCTTCCAGAACATTTCTAAAAGCTCCATATGCTTCAGGAGTTCCCACTTGTTGTGTTTTTTTTTTTTGCAATGCAAATACAAACTCCTCTGTGAACTTACGGTTGGCGTTTCTGGAGATGTTGGGCTATAAAATATGGAACCTGGAAAAACCACCAGCTGGAAGCAAGTGAGGAGGGATGCATACGTATGTATGTTTGGGTGGATAGACTGATAAACTATCTGAATAATGAATAACCAGACAAACGGATAAATGGCCGGAAGGCTTCTTGTTTTGGACTAATGTGTAGTTAGTTGGTTGTTGGGATAGTTGGATGTATGGATGGAAAAACAAACTGTTGACTTGACAGACAAATGAAATGATGGATGAATAAAATATGAGATTTTTTAATGGACAAATGGACGAGTTGTTCAGATGGATGGATGGACGGATGGATGGATGGATGGATGGATGGATGGATGGATGGATGGATGGATGGATGGATGGATAGCTGAATGAATGGATGCTGGATAGCTGGATGGATGGATGGATGGATAGATGGATGGATGGACGGACGGATGGACAGACGGAGACAACTTTGAACGATGGGCCGAGGAAAAAAACGCCTCGACATACAAACATTTGCCTATTCTCTATTTTCTTTTCCAAGCTTCTCCAAACAATGAAAAAACTTTATCTAAAATCTGAATAGAATTCCAAATTTTGACCAACATCCAACAAAAGAACACAACTAAAGCAAAGCTCCAGGAAAGAGAAATAAAAATGTAACTGAGTGTTTAAAACGAGCCAAAACGCAGATGTTTTGTCCGATTTTCTTAAAGGAAGTAAAACACTACAATCTTAAATTTACATTTACATTCAGTCCGTTTAAAAAATTAAATGCAGTCCCTTTGTGTTATGATCTGCGGCTCTGATCTGTTTTAGAGGAACAGAGGAAACTGCACTGACCTGACAGTTTATATCGATCAGTCCTGTGGACAGAAGGTGCTCCACAACGTTGTAATGACCAGACTTCGCCGCTAGGTGGAGACACGTGAACCCCTCAACGTCCTGTTAGGAGGAGAAGCAACGAAAAAAAAATCCAAAAACAACTTAAACATCTCCGGATTTTTCCAAAAAGGGAAGGAAAACCATGAATTCTGCATCGATGGGGGGAATAAAGCCGCCCTACCTTGTGCATGGCGCTGGCTCCAGCCCTCAGCAGATACAGCACCACCTCCATGTGGTTGTTCTCGCAGGCCTCCATCAGCGGCGTCCTCTGATCCTCGTCGCACACGTCCAGGTTTGCTCCGGCCTGAATTGGAGTCGCAGCGTGAAAGAATCAGGGCCTGAACCAGGCTTTGGTACTCCCTGCTGAGACCAGAAACGTCAGCCCCACCTGAACCAGCATGTGGCAGACGTCGGCGTAGCCTCCCTCGGCGGCGGCGTGCAGCGGCGTGCGTTTGTTCTGGGAGTCCATCTTGAAGTTTGGGTCGGTACCCTCCACTGTCGGACACATCAACAACAGATCAGTTCTGATCCCTGAATGAGGAATATTTCCTTGGAGTTCATAATCATTCAGGCTGGAAAAGTCTCCTAAATCCAGAGGAAGAACCAGTGTTGTACCAACAGATAATAAGCTATCAGGAAGCATTTTATTGGGATTTTATATGCCAGACCAACACTGGGGTAGGGGTGCATTTGCATTCACCGCCCCATCGGTCAACGCTTTCGCTGCAGGTACAGCTGCAAGTCTTTTGGGGCCCGTCTACCAGTTTTGCACACGTAGAGACTGAAATTATTGCCAATTCTTTGATGAAAAATGGCTCAAGAGTCAGATTGAATGGAAGAAATCCGTGTGCAAGACTTTTCACATCCTGCCACGGATTCTCAGTTGGATTTGGATCTGGGCTTTGACTGGACCATCCTAACACATGAATATGCTTTGAACTCAATCTGCGGTTCTCATATAAATAAATGCCAAGTTCCCAGGACAAACTGCAAAAAGGGAACTAAAAGGAACATTTCTTGATTTGAGAGGGTAAATAATATAATTTGCTAATGGAATACGTTTTTGCACTTAAAATAAGAACAATTCATCTCCATCATCTTATTTCAAATGCAGGATATCTAATTATCTTATTTTAGGAGTAAACATGCTCATTCCATTGGCTTATAGTCTTATTTAGCTGCTCAAATCAAGGAAAAATATACTAATTTCAACAAAGTTTTACTTACTTTTAGTTCCCTTTTTGCAGTGCAGGACCTGGGAAATTAACTTTTTAGTTTGTTGTGTTATGTCATTAAAATAATTATCACTTGGCACTGATTGAAGAATGTGCAAATTCTTCCTCAGAGGTTTCCAGGTTATTATTTTGAAAAATTAACAAAAAGAAGTTGTAACTGAGCGAGAAAGTCCAAGACCTCAAAATCCAACATGGCTGCCATGCATGCTGCGGTAAAAGCAGCTTCTTTTTTTTTTTTTCTTTTGCACTTGTGGTGATTTCTATCAAATAAAGTGGCTCTGACAGACACAGCACTGGGCAAGCTGCTTCGGTGAACATGTTGGTACCGTGTGCACAAGAAATAAAAATACACTGTTAGCTTGTATTGCTACTAAAAGCTTGCCTGATCTTTATTTGTCATTGCAACACACATTCTAATGAAATGTGTCCTCCACAATTAACCCATTCCTCAGGGGGCATAATGAAAGCCTCAAGTTCAGTGTCTTAGAAAATGTTAATATTACATAACAATTGAACAAAAAGCCTTTTTGTTGGATAAATGTTATAAATTGGCCATTTTATGACCTAGACAGCAATGGGGAAAGACTGCTGACTGGACAGCTGTCTAGAAGACACAACGAGGGGAAGCCGCAAAAGTTCATTGCTGAGGAATCTCATAATTCATTAAAGAATGCATTCAAGCATAATCATAGAAAGCTGAGTGGAAGGAAAAAGTGTGGTAGGAATATTTGCACCGGCAACAGGGAAAACTGCAGGCTGTAAAGGGTTGTCTACGGTGTTCCTATGTTGATTGACCTCCAAGCTGGCCTGATCTAAACCTCCCAGAGCATCAATGGAGAAATGTCAGGAGGGAGACAGGAAACACCAGAAGCAGCGATGGAGATGAACTGGAGGCTCCAATTAAAGCAACCTGTGTTTCCCCAGCAGAACCACAGGCTGATCGCCTCCATGCCACGCCGCACTGATGCAGTAATTCATGCAAAAGGAGCCCCAACCAACTACAGAGTACATAGAAATAAGAATACTTTTGAGAAGGCTGACGTTTCTGTCTGAAATATCTTCTCTATTTAATCTTTTGCAACATTCTAATTTTCTAAAAAAAACACAAAAATGTGGGCTTTTCATTCCATGTAAGCCAGAACCACCGTCATTTTCATCATATAAAAACTCTATGCAAAATTAATCTACACACGTTTTCCTTTCTGGAACGGGTAACAAGAAATATTGAATTTTTTTTCCCCTCAATAATCTAATTTTATGACATGAACCTGTACACTGGGATGAAATTTCACACATGAAATCTGTTTACTAATTAGGTGACCTCTGAGGGCATCAGAGCACAAATAAATGCCACACTTCAGATTTTTCTTTTGTAAAACATTTCTAAAATCACTGCAAAAATGAAGCTAAAAATAAGTCAAATGTTCTTAAAATTTGTGTATTTTTCCTTGATTTGAGCAGAAAAAAATAAGATGATCTGCCAATAGAATAGGATTTTTGCACTTAAAATAGGAACAACTCATCTCCATCATCTTATTTCAAGTGCAGGATATCTAATTATCTTTTTTTAGGGGTCAAAATACTCATTCCATTGGCAAATAATCTTGTTTACCTGCTCAAATCAAGGACAAATACACTAACATTTTACTTATTTTTAGATCTGTTTTTGCAGTGAGAAAAAAAGACCCTCAGAACGCCTGGAGAAACAGCAAACAGAGCAGCGTAAATGATAAAATCCACGTCTGGTTGCTTCATAAGAAAAAGAGTTGAAGGACGGCTGAGGGCGGCTGCACGGCGCTGAGGTGTTGATGAAAGACCTTGGGGAGGATTCACATACCCAGCATGAGCACCACCTTCTTCAGTTCTCCCTGTTTGGCCGACAGGTAAAGCTGTTTGGGGTGAAATCGCAGCTTCTTGGGCCTACGGGCAGAAACCAGAGAAGAAGAGCTCGGATCAGATCGTCTTTGAGGCGCCGCCGACGCCAGACGACTCCACCGCGGCTTACTTCTCTGCATCGAGGGCGACCAGGACACTCTCCAGAGTCTCTTTTGCCGATCCAAAGGGGAGTGTAGGCGGTGTTACTGCTCCAGGTCCAGGCTGCAAAGGCCCCTGCCTGGATGACTCCGGGACGGCCGGGTCGCTGAGGTCCTGAGCGGGATGTGCGGAGAGCGAGCTGTCGGCTCTGCCGCTGACTTCAGCCGCTGGAGCCGAAGCAGAAGAGCTGCGCCAGAGACGGGAAACTTCTTAAGCAACGACAGACGGAGAGACGGAAGACAGCGCTGCAGCTAGCGTCTTACCTGCCGGTGGTTGTGTCTGCTCGGCCCTCGGGGGCCCCCAGGGCGGCGGGCCCCTTGGCCTGCGCCGGAGGAACAGTGGAGGTGGTGTCCGCCTTGGCGATGGTGACTTCCTTGGCCTTGCCGGCCTCCTCTCCGCAGTGCGGACAGAAGCTTTGGCCTTTCAGCACCGACGCGCACGCTTGGTGGAAGCGGTGAGAGATGCTGACGTCCGGCTGGCACTCCATGAAAGTCCCCTGCAGCAGGAAAAGGCCAATCAGGACGATTTACTCTTAAATTAGCAGCATTTCACTTTCATCTAGTTTCCATCACCAATATTAAGAGAAAGGAGCTGTTTCCACGGCTCCCCCTAAGGCTGCACGATATTAGAAAGTATTGTGACGATCATATCCATCTTCAATGTCCTCCCGTCTTCGCTTTGATTCAATTAAATCTTATTTTCCTCTTTCTTGTAGGGGAAAATGAACAAATGGATGGTAGGGAAAGGATGGATGGAAGGAAATGGAGCAGACAGACAAAATGATGGACGGACAGACTACACAACGTCTTATGGAGAAAGTTTGGAAACAGACATTTTCCCCACACTGCAAAAATAGAGCTAAAAATAAGAAAATATTTCTTGAAATGAGAGTATTTTTCTTTGATTTGGGCAGGTAAATAAGATTATTTGCCAATGGAATAAGATTTTTACACTTAAAATAGGAACAATTCATCTCCATCATCTAATTTCAAGTGCAATATATCTAATTATCTTATTTTAGGGGTCAAAATACTCATTCCATTGGCAGATAATCTTATTTACCTGCTCAAATCCAGGTTGAAATACATTAATTTCAAGAAAATTTTACTTATTTTTACTTATTTTTAGTTCTGTTTTTGCAGCCTCTTCCAGGCGCAGCAGGGATTCAGGACTCACCGCTCTGCAGAAGAAGCCGCAGCCGGGACAGCACTGGTGCTTCACCATGCCGTTGCGGTGGTCCTCGCACAGAACCAGCAGCTGCACGGAGTTGGAGGGACGCATCATCTCGTGCTTCAGGACGGCGCTCTGGCAGCGGGTCAGCTGGCCGTCCACGCTCTCCGTGGCCATGCACTTCCTGTCCGCCAGGATGAGAATCTCCCGGCTCTTTGGGGTCTCCATGCGGCAGCTGCAGAGCGGAAGCTCCTGAGCCTCCTCGATCGCTGACCCTGATGGCTCTGAAAAGACAGATAACCTCCTGGGTCCAACCCTGATCTCAGCAAACCTTCGGATAAACCGGGTTGACGTTCAGAACCTTTGATGGTTTTACAAAATCTAGTGAACTGGACGCTGATCTGTTCTGTGCTTTAAGTATCAGAGAGTCACGGCCTGATGCCGGCGCCGTCTTTACCGGCACGCCCAGGAGAAAGAGATGCTGAACATCAACGGGGACTTCATGGTCAAAAAAAAGAAAAAAAAAAGGGCCACGACCAGATTAATAATATGCTTTAAGAAAAAATAATAATTGCTTTAAGAATAAACGGCTAATTCCCATTTCTGTCTGTTTGCATCTTTAACACGTGGCTCATACGGCACGACACGCTCTGATGTGTGATGACGCTTTTAAAAGTGCAATGAGCAGTAAAATGTGGAAAAACAAAGGATTAATAATGTAAGACAAAGAAAGGAGGAAGGACACAAGGAAGGAAGAAAGGTGAATAGGACACGCCTGAGTAACGACACATGGAAGGAAACATAACGGTAGAAACAATGGAAGGAGGGAGAGAGGAAGGGATGGACACAAGGGGAAAAGGAAGGAAGGATACAAGGGAGGAAAAAAGGAAGGAAAGACAGAAGGAAGGAAGCATAACGGTAGAAACAATTGAAGGAGGGAGGGAGGAAGGGATGGACACAAGAGGAAAAGGAAGTAAGGATACAAGGGATGAAGAAAGGAAGGAAGGAATGATACAAGGGAGGAAAAAGGAATGAAAGACAAGGAAGAAAGCATAACGGTAGAAACAATGGAAGGAGGGAGAGAGGAAGGGATGGACACAAGGGGAAAAGGAAGGAAAGATACAAGGGAGGAAAAAAAGAAGGAAGGATACAAGGGAGGAAAAAAGGAAAGAAAGACAAGGAAGGAAGCATAACGGTAGAAAAAATGGAAGGAGGGAGAAAGGAAGGGATGAACACAAGAGAAGAAGGAAAGAAGGAAGGAAGGAAACATTGCAGAAACAATGGAAAGAGGGAGGAAGGAAGAGATGGGCGAGGGAAAAAAGAAGGAAGGATACAAAGGAGGAAGAAAGGAAGGATACAAGGGAGGAAGATAGGAAGGAAGGATACAAGGGAGGGAAAAGGAAGGAAAGACACAAGGAAGGAAGAAAGGATACAAGGGAGGGAAATAGGAAGGAAAGACACAAGGAAGGAAGGACACAAGAGAAAAAGGTAAGAAGGACACAAGGGAGGAAGAAAGATAAATAGGACACACCTGAGTAAACCACATGTAAGGAAGGATACCAGGAAGGAAACAATGGAAGGAGGGAGAAAGGAAGAGATGGACAAAAGGGGGGAAGGAAGGAAGGAAGGAAGGATACAAGGTAGGAAGAAAGGAAGGAAGGACAAGGAAGGAAGAAAGGGAGGACACAAGGAAGGACACAAGAAAAAAAGAAGGACAGAAGGTGGAAACAATGGAAGGAGGGAGGGATGGAGGGACAAAGGAAGGACACAATAGAGAGCAAGGACACAAGGAAAGGAATAAGAAAGGACTGATGGATGGATGGATGGATGGATGGATGGATGGAAGGAAGAAAGGAAGGACCAATGAACACAAGGGAGGAAAGAAGTAAAAGTATAAACTGAGTGGATTTGCATATGAACTCTGTTGCTTTTAATAAATTAACTGGAGGAGTTTAAAGCTGTAGTTGGTAATCATGTTCACTTCTTGTAATACTGGATAAAATGGTCCTTCCATCCTGACAGTAGTCAAACATTATGTATTTAGAAAAAGGAGGTTAAAAAATAGATCTCTGTGGGAGCTGCAGGCCTGTAAAACTCTGACCAATCACTGCCGTACGGTCCGAATGGATGTGATTGGTCAGAGTTTTGTTCCTGCTCTCACCCCCCACTGTCCCTAAAGTTCTGGGGGTATCATCTTATCTACTGGTTGTCCCACATGCCGTCATTCTGATGCGTTCATGTAACGCCAGTGTGCGTGCTCGTTCCTTCATAGTTTCTGCTTGCTGCGCATGTGCACTTCTAGTGTCTATGTATCCGGTTAGCTTAGCAGCTAGGTTAGCTTAGCGGTTAGCCGTTCATTGTAGCTCCGCTGCTCTCACCGCAGACTTTGAACATGACAGAGTCGCAAAAAGCAAACCGCGTAACAATTTTTTTTAAAGAAGAGGAAGGCCTCAGTAAAAAAGAAATAAGACCAGAGTGGATTTTGGAGATTTTTTTTCACACAGTAAGACGGTTTTGCGCAGTTAATCAAAACAGGACTTGGGTAAACTCCCAGAAAAATCACAACTCTACCTTTAAGGAGGCAAATTTCATCTGCTCACCTTTGCTGTGTGAAGACTTGCTGAGGTCGACGCCCTCCAACGAGAGGATCTGAGTGTACTCCTGACCGGAGGTCTGGGGCAGAACATCCGTCTCTGCTTCTAAAGCAGAACACGTGACAGTAAGAAACAGAACCAGCACACAAAAGCCCACTTTTAACAAATTAGAGATCCAAACAGCAAACTTATATCTTTTTACACTGCAAAAACAGACCTAAAAATAAGTAAAATGTTCTTAAAATTTGGGTTTTTGTCCTTGATTTGAGCAGGTAAATAAGATTATCTGCCAGTGGAATTAGTATTTTGACCCCTAAAATAAGATAATTAGATAAATTGCACCTGAAATAAGATGATAGAGACCGGTTCTTCCTATTTTAAGTGCAAAAATCTTATTCCATTGGCAGATCATCTTATTTAGCTTCTCAAATCAAGGATAGATACACTAATTTTAAGAAAATATTACTTATTTTTAGTTCCGTTTTTGCAGTGTACCTTCTACTATACAGTCAAGCCCTAGTTTGAATAGCATCCAAATACCGTATTTTCCAGATTATAAGGCACACTGTGAATTAACGTGTCTATGTGTGTCAATGTCCACACATAAGGCGCACCGGATTATAAGGTGCACTAAATATTCTTCCCAAGTCTGTAATATCACTGCAAGAAGGGAACTAAAAGTACAAATTTTCTTGAATTTAGTGCATTTTTCCTTGATTTAAGCAGCTAAATAAGACTATTTGCCGATAAGGTTTTTGCACTGAAAATAAGAACAATCCATCTCCATCATCTTGTTTCAAGCGCAGGATATCTAATTATCTTATTTTAGGGGTAAAAAATACTCATTCCATTGGCAAATACTCTTATTTAGTTGCTAAAAATCAATTTAAGTGCAAAAATCTTATTCAATAGGCAGATAATCTTATTAAGATGCTCAAATTAAGGAAAAATACACTCATTTAAAGAAAATTATACTTACTAATAGTTCCCTTTTTGCAGTGCGGCCCTTCACGTCCACAGCTCTCTATCCGTCTATCAGGAGGACAGAGTAGCTGGACTACACTGCCCTGTTTCTAACATAACGCCAAAATAAACGTAACTTTTATATTGAATTAACTTACTAGGTTTATTGTTGCTAGCGCGTACTCCAGGCTGCCTTACATGAATGCACTTCTAGTTTAGACATTACAGTCAGGCAGTCTGGTAGACAGCTCAGGGGTCCTATCAGGTAGTGACTCAGTGTACCGTAATGCTCCTAATATCCATTGAGTGGAGCGGCTTTGTTGCTAGCCAAAGTCGTACTTACACATTTTAACAGATTTTTGAGCGCATTGTACCGCATAAAATCAGTCAGTAAGCACAACGGTGATCTTATATAAGGCGCATCATTAATTTTTTTAGAAGAATTAAGGATTTTAAGTGCGCCTTATAGTCTGAAAGATCAGTTTGGGGGTTGTAACATGACAGTATGTGTGGATCCTTATGAAAGGCAGTGAATGTGTTGCGGTTCCGCTTCAATGGTTTGTGTTGACAGGTCACCTTTGGGGGCCGTCCTTCTTTTCCTCTTCCTGGACGGTCTGAGCCACGCGCTGTCTGCTTTTGATTTCTTCTTCAGCTTCTTCTTCAGGCTGGACTCGAAGCTCTGAGACGGGCCGATCGGAGCTCAGTCAGAGATCATTACAGAAGCACAGAAACTGACAACAAGGCCAGAGTATTTTTCATTGCACTCTGTTCTGCTCTTCCCCTCATCGAAACAGGGACATCTAGATGAGACCTGTTATCCTGAGCAGGCTAGGAAGAGCAATGATTCTGAGGAACATCCTACCAAATCAGACTCGGTGCCCTCCTCCTCTCCTCCTTCTTCTTCTTCTTCTTCTTCGTCGGATTCTTCAGACTCGTGTTCATCTTTCACCTCCCACAAAAACAAGGTAGAGACAGACTTCCTCAGCATCAACAGCTACCCAGAAATCAACTTTTTCTGATTTGAATTTTATCCAAAGTTTCAGAAACATTTTTTTTAATTGAGCTGCACACTTTTGCATTTAATCCAATGCATGTTGTGAAGGTGATGGGAAGCAGAAACATCTCCTCCTCTCCCACCTGATCAGTAGAGTCGGAGGTTTCTTTAGCAGCTGGAAGTACGGCCGTCTCTGCAGGCTGCCGTCGCAGCTCCTCTTCAGACTCCATGTCCTCCGACTCGTCTTCCTCGGACGCATTCCCCACCTTCTCCCCGTTTATGTTAGCCGCCTCCCTTTTCTGGAAGGTGGGAGATTCGTTAAAAAAGGGCGGCTTTAGTTAAGATTCAACATTTAAATCAAACCAGATTTTAAAACTGGCTTAACGTCATACGTTTTATGGAGAGAAAAAAAATCCCAGTCTGAGTTAACTTGGACACCAATTTAGCATCAGTAATGAATATGTCAAGACAACTACGTTTGTTCACCGCAGCTCACCGTTAAATCTCTGCTAGACATTTCCCTAGGTTTGGCAGGTTGTTTGCGTCTTAGTTCAGCTCCGTCCATGTTAATTAGTCTCGCTCCATCGCTCTTCCTGCTTACCTTCAGCACTCGACTGCTCTACAGAATCCCCTGAGTAACCCTCCTGCATTCACTGTCATTCTCCACTCTTCCCTCAGTATATGAGCTAACTGCTTGTCATTGTTGGGTTCTTTTGTCTCCGTTGCCTCGTTTAACTCCATTATTCCTGCCATAACTCTGGATATTTTTCTTCCACGTTTTACCTGTAAATTCTCCTTATATTATCAAAAAGGTTTTCAGTTTATACCATCTGTGCTCTTGGGTTCTTAACAAACCAACCTACAAACATGACGCTGAGATTATTATAAACACTGCAAAGAAAGGCTTTTTTCCTGGCCTGGACCAGTGCCCGTATTCACAAAGAATCCTAAGAATAAAAGTAGCTCTAAGTAACATAATTTTAGGAAAAATCTTAGAATTTGCCAAATTCTACGATTTTTTTTAGAACTTTACCTCAGTGAGATAAAACTTATTTACAAAGCATCTTAAGCCTTCAGAGAGCTCCTAAAGTAAAAAATGTTAGGAGTAGTGAAGAGGACGTTTAGCGAGCCTCAGAGTGTCTGAAGCAGGAAGATGGTGGAAACAGAGAGAGCTGATTGGAGGAAATGAGCACATAAACTTCTTAAACAATCATACAATTATTATGTAGATAAGATAAACTTTATCATCCCCACAGGGGGAAATTAATTAGTTTTAGCTGCCCGAGGGGTTAAAGTTGCGACTCTGGTGACATAATTTTATTGAGGATAAATAATAGGAAAAATATTGAATAATCATGAACAAAAAGTGGAGAAATGTACAAAGAATATGGTAAAGAGATTATTTACAGACTGCAAAACCCTCTCAGTAATAAACATTTTAGAAGAAATGGAAAAAGTCACTGAAAAACATACAGAAATACACTCTAGACAAGGTAAAAAGAGGTGAGAAAGTATTTCCTGTATTGCACATGATGATGTCAGCAGCCTAAGTGGTCATATGAAGTTTACTTGTGTGATGCTGTCTCCTCTCTGGCTTTTTGCTGCACGGAGCGCTTCTCACTTTCCAGGCTGGTGCGTAAAAGCACCAAAACGCAAACGCGCAGAGAAAAAGACCCCCCCCCCCCGACCTTTTAAGTCTGTCCCCTTTGCCAACCCCACGTTTTTCAGCTGCTACGACTGTTCTGCGTTATTTGCGTTCTTAAAGGAAACAGGAATTTGTCACGGCATTTTTCTTTATCTTGATTAATTTTGCACATCTGTTACATTTGACCAAAATGTGGATTTGTTTAGTACTGGGTCACTTTCTATGATCATGCCAATAAATTTAATTATGAGGCTTACAACCTTGTTATGTCACTCCCATTCCATATCATGTGCTAATTAATAATTTGCTTACGGGAATGGTTACCAATTCAATTAATTACATTTTATTTATATAGCGCCAATTCATGAAACATGTCATCTCAAGGCACTTTCCAAAGTCAAATTTAATCCAATTATACAGATTGGGTCAGATTATACAGATTGGTCAAAACATTTCCTATATAAGGAAACCCAGCAGGTTGCATCAAGTCTCTCCAAGCAGCATTCACTCCTCCTGAAAGAGCGTAGAGCTACAGTGGACAGTCGTCTGCATTGTTGATGGCTTTGCAGCAATCCCTCGTACTGAGCATGCATGAAGCGACAGACCAAGCAGCTCATGTTCAGTGTTTTCATTTGGCACCTTATGATCTGGCTACATGCCTTGTAGATATCAGGTCATTGTGTCAACGCAGCCAAAACTTTAGATTTTGTTAATTTAAAGAACTAAAGTCGGTCGCCCGGAGCTGCACTGTTGCTGTTCGTCATTATCAAATCACTCAATAGGCTTCTGAAAAAAAGTCCCCATCACTCCTGAGAGGATGGGTACACCCTTACACCCCATTATTCAACAGTCTACAGCAGAAATATTTTTACATCTGATTTTATCAGCCTCTTAAATGGTTGTGGGGGGATTTCAGTGTGAATTACTGTTTCCATTACGCCTTCTTGCATTCCCACCAGCATGTTTCAGGTTGAGGTCTGGACTTTTACCAGGCCACTGCATTTGGGCTCATTGTCTTATCCTTAAGGTACCCTCCCTGCTTAACAGTAGTATGAGCTGTCAGCTGGTTGATGTTCTCCAATGTGCAATGTGCTTTATGGCCAATAATCTCTACCTGGCTGTCATCTGCCAAAATCTCCTGTGGCTTATAAATATCCAGCTTTTCCTCCTGTGAATAGATTTTTTGGAAATTACCACTTAACCCTTCCCAAATTAAGCAGTGGTGTTTTTTTCTAAGGCCACTGCTGAAGTCTTTCCCCCTGACATTGTGTTAATGTTTATCTCATGTCAAGACCTCAGGAACGGATGGTTGTTATACTGTTCAAAGATGGCCTCATAAGCCTGGTCACATTGATAGGCAGCAACAGTTGCTTTTCTAAGGGGATTGATGCCATCTTCTCAAGCCTTCAGCTGATCTAAAACTCTGCAGCAAGAGTTCTTATGAAAATAAACAAGAGGGATCATATTTCTCCTATTTTAGCCTCCCGTTAAATCAAGAATAGAATTTAAAATTCTCCTTCTAATGTATAAAGCCCTTAATAATCAAGCTCCATCATATATCAGAGCTCTGATTACCCCGTATGTTCCTAACAGAGCACTTCGCTCTCAGACTGCAGGTCTGCTGGTGGTTCCTAGAGTCTCTAAAAGTAGAATGGGAGGCAGATCCTTTAGCTATCAGGCTCCTCTCCTGTGGAACCAACTCCCAGTTTTGGTCCGTGAGGCAGACACCCCGTCTACTTTTAAGACTAATCTTAAGACTTTCCTTTGTGACAAAGCTTCTAGTTAGAGAGTTAGACTGAGCTACCTCTATAGTTATGCTGCTATAGGCTTAGGCTGCTGGAGGACATCAGGGTCTATTTCTCTCACTCTGCTGAGTTCTCCTACTGCTCTCCAATCTGCATTGTCTGTTGTTATTTCAGCTTTTAACTTTTTGTTCTCTGTCATTTTTCTCTTCATAGAAGGTACACCTGGTCTGGTGTTCTGTTAGCTGTGACATCATCAGGGGAGGCAGATCATCCACTATTACCATCTAACATAGAAAGCACTCCAGGATCAATGTGAGCTTCTGTGCTTTCTGTGTCTCTGCTCTGTCTTCTCTAAGCCCCAGTGGGTGGAGGCAGATGAGCGTTCACACTGAGCCTGGTTCTGGTTCTGCTGGAGGTTCTCCTCCCTGTTAAAGGGGAGTTTTTCTCTCCACTGTCGCTTCATGCTTGCTCAGTATGAGGGATTGCTGCAAAGCCAGTAAATAGGAAGTAGCGGTTGCAAACTAGCATGGAGCACACATCTAACAAAAATGGATAAAGGTTGGTTTTCAGGAATGTGTTGCTAGAGGGCAAGTAGTCAATGTCAAATAGTATCTGCGATGTCGCGTGCTGTCCAGAGACGTAGAGAAAGAAATGCAATTTTATTCTCATTATGAGAATATCTGGGAAGACGGCGGGAACAGCTGCTCAGTCATGTGCACTGCACCAGCTCAAAAGATGTGCTAATGCTAACATAGCATGTAGCACCGTTCAGCATTACGTTTTTCTTGTCTGTCTGCCCGGGAAGGTTTCGTCGAACAACGCTTGTGTGTTTTTCTTCTTTATAAAGACGTTTATAAAGATGTGAACTGCAGTGGGGAAGAAGTGCGACAGTTTTTACAGATGTGAATGAGTCAGTTTATGTAGATTATTCAAATCTGTAACACCGAATAATTCTTTTTTTTTTGCACTTCTATTGATTATTTTGACAACCCTACTATATACACACAACATTTTTAGTATCACTGTTACCCATGTATAAAAAAAAGAAATACACAAGCAACACCTAGCCTGGGGGCTCATATAGTACAGTGTTACCCTGTTTACGTTATCTAGACAAAGAAGAAATTAGTTTAATACACAAGGAAGTAGGACCTGTTGGGTCTTTGCTGACTCTTGCAGCTCCTTAAACATTTCTAGCACGGTTCTCTGCTTTAGCACTTTGGTTTTCTTCTTGGGAACCAGGCTGTATGTTCCCATTCTCCTCTTCTTTTTCCGGGACGAGAAGCCTACTGAGAAGGGTCCTGGGTCAGAGAGGAGGAAACATACAGAACCGTCACCAGACGTCCATGCAGTGAATCCCAACGGCAGCGTCTGGGCTCAGTCCTACCTAGGTGGAGCTTGGCAGGAGCTGGAGAAGCTGAAGCAGCCGCAGGCTCTGTCCGAGCTGCTGGTGAAGCTGACGAATCAGTGTGTGCTAAAGCTGGCGTTTCTGGCGGACTCTGAGGTAGATGGTTCGGCGCGGGAGGCGGCTGAGAGGATTTCTGCACGTCCGGCGCGGCTGGAGAGTCCAGTTTGGCACCGCTGGATTCTCTCAACTCCCTGTTAATAAGCTGCAGATGACAACGACAAAAATAAATTAAATGTTCGGAACTCAGAACTGTGGCACAGATGAACTTTCAATCCCATTCCAGTCTTCCTACATTTTTTTTTTCATATATATGTTTCCAGAGTTAAATGTCCTGTTTTCTTTACGCTTTAACAGAGCTTATTAACGCGTGAACTTTTTTAAACTGTAACGCTGACATTTTTTTTAAACGCACGTTAATCACGTGAATGCGTTTTTCCCCGCTGCGCTCTCCAGACTGTGTTTTTTTTCCCTCTGCGCTTTCCGTAGTTTCAGGAATGCTTGAGACTGTACCAAAACAGACCCGCGCTCACTGTTGCCTACACTGCAAAAACAGACTAAACTTAACTAAAAATAAGTTAAAATTTTCTTGAAATTAGTGTATTTGTACTTTATTTGAGTAGGTAAATAAGATAATCTGCCAATGGAATAAGATTTTTGCACTTAAAGTAGGAATAACTCATCTCCATCAACTTATTTCAAGTGCATTATATCTAATTATCTTATTTTAGGGGTCAAAATTACTCTTTCCATTGGCAGACAATCTCATTTGCCTGTTCAAATCAAGGACAAATACACAATTTTTAAGATAATTTTACTTATTTTTAGTTCTGTTTTTGCAGTGTAGTCTGCTTATCTCATACGACTTTGGGCTTCTTTTTCTCTAAAGTCGCTTGTAAATTTCATGAGTTGCGGGTTGCAGTGTTTTGGGCTTGTTTCTGAAAGTGAAGCCGCTTATTTGGCCTCTAAAATAAGTGACGCTGCCACACTACAGACACAGTGAGTAAATATCCCTCCGCCTCATAACGCGCTGCAGCGCATCCTCCTCTAGACTGACATAGGAGCCGAGGGAGTAAAGGCAGGAAGAGCAACTCTACCCGTATTTTCTGCAGTTTACGGTTGCAATAACTGATGATAACTGCTGAATGTAGATTTGGCGGTGCAGATCACCATTTTGAGCATAGATTGGTTATGAAGGTGATTTTTTTTACATGCTGATAACATTGCAGAAACCCAAACCATATTAAATATTAAAATGCTTATTAATTTGTTGCCTTTTTTGTCTCTAAAATGTAAAATTAGTATTACTTTACATGTAAATGCTTAATACCATGTCTATCTTTGTTCAAGAGGCAAAAAAATGTGTGCATGAAATTTTTATTTTGATTTACATATTGTGTAAACATCAGGGTGTTATGATTAGCCATTTAGCCATTATTGGCCAGAGTTTAACATTTTATGGCACCGGGATGTTTTCATTCCAATTCTGAAAAGTGCTTGAAAATAACAAAATGAAAACATTTTTTGTACAAGAATGTTTTTTACTAGTGTCATTTATTGCAAAACTGCATATTGAAAAGGCCCAAATAGGCTTTTACACTTTCAGAAATAAAAAGATAAAATATGTGATTCATTTGCGATTAATCTCGAGTTAACTATTGAAATTATGCGATTAATCGCGATAAAAAAAAAATGTAATCGTTTGACAGCCCTAATATATATATATATATATTTCCCGAAGAAAGTTGGGAAGAAGATAGATGGTCCAACGAGGAATCTTTAGAGACAAAACTTAACAGCTTTCAGTGCGTGTATAATGAGAGAAAGCCTCGCTAAATCCACGGATCTGATTCAGGTTATTAAATAAAGCTCCTCCCTCTGCGATTAGAAAGCTGGAGAGTCCTTTTTCTTTTCTTTTGTTTCCTTCAGCCGTGGTTTATGGCTTGTAAATGGTAAAACTAGATTTCCGTTAGACACAATCTGTTCATCTTGGTCCGTAATATTAATGTCGGTGCTCTTCGGTTTAACAAAAGGAGCTTTTGACGTTGCTGCCTGGATTTCCTCAGCAAGGGACGGTGAACTTTATTACTTTGTTCCCTCCTTCCTTCCTCAACCCGATGTGGAAATATCTGCCATAAATTCACCGTAAACTTTAGTATTTTAGATTTCAAAATGAAGCGCTGAGTCTAAAAGATTATGGAAAATTTACATTATTAAAAATTTGTCGTAATCCTGATGAAAAGATCAATGCAAGACCGGGAAAGGTAGGTAATTGGAGAGATATAATATTATAATTCCATATTATATTTTATTTTTCTTTACAGACTAGGTACAAACTGCACACAGATAGATTCTAGCCAGTCACTCTGGCAGAAACACTCTTGTGTAGATGTCATTACTGGGTGAAGACTATTTTCGTAAAGAGGTAAAAATGAAGTCAGAAAATGCACAAAAGCTACTGAACACACTGCAAAAACGGAACTAAAAATAAGTAAAATGTTCTTAAAATGAGTGCGTTTGTCCTTGATTTGAGCAGATAAATAAGATGATTTGCCAGTGGAATAAGACTCCATCTTATATCAAGTGCAGGATGTCTAATTGTCTTATTTTAGGGATCAAAATACTCATTCCTTTGACAGATAATCTTATTTACCTGCTTAAATCAAGGACAAATACACTAACTTTAAGGACATTTTACTTATCTTATTTTTAGATCTGTTTTTGCAGTGCATAGTTCAGATATGGCATATGTAGTTCATTCATGCAGTAGTGAGAGCGAGAAAGAGAGAAAGAGAAGAGGGCCAGACTTCAGCGGATAACAGGAAGGCTGAACGGACTAAACATATTTAAAGTGTTTGGTCTTTTTGGAAATGTTGCCGGTCTTCTGGAAAACTCCAAATTTGGGTAAGGATCTGGATTCTCAGGGGAATACACAGAAACACTTTTGTTTTATTATTGCTAGCTCTACTAACTGCTTATAAAAGATGCTAAGAACAGTTTGAAATGTAAACTGAAATGTGTAATGTAAATAAAAATGTAAAACTCGGTTTGTTTACTTACACAGACCACTAATGCCAGGAAGAATAGAAAAAATATTTGGTGCCATTGCTAAATATTAAAATAATATCAATTAACCCAATTTTACACGTTGGTTTTTCCTCCTTTTTTTCATCAAAATGTTCCTTTCCCTCTCTGTAAGCTTCATCATCTCAGCCAATAAAACTAAATATAAAATGTGGTCATCAAGAGGAGTGACAATTATCTGGATGCAGGATTTGCACTTAAAATATAACATCCAACCAAATATTGTGTCCTGTGTGTATGACTTGGCACACAATGATTGCAATTTAATCGGCTTTGCAGCTCTATTCAGAATAATAGTAATTGAAGAGGAATTGAATTGACCATATTTTTCAGACTATAAGTCGCTCCGGAATATAAGTCGCATCAGTCAAAAATAAGTCATAAAGAACAGAAGTCACATTTAATTAGTAATAAATAAAAGGTTGTGTGAAATAAATCTATTTCACACAATCCCAGACTAAAAACTGACATTTAATCTGGTGAGCTAATTTATTAAATTGCACAGCTGCATTCGCGATTGGTTGAATAACATGAAACATACCTGGGAGGATGAATGGAGAAAATTAGCATAAAAAGCCAGTGACTCCTACCCGGACAGTTCAGCATAACGGCCCGTTACGGCAAAAAGTTTCAGAAGGGCGCTGAAATTAGACCGTGAGCATAGCGGTGCTACGTGCTAAGCTAACAGTACGACACTGATGTTTCAGAGCAACATAAAGCTCACGTGCATCAGTGAAGTTGTAAAACGCTGAGAAAAAAAGAGCTGTAAGCTAGCGCTAGCCGTTATTAGCTTCGCAAACAGATCTATAACAGTGTTCAGTCGCGGTCTGCGCCCTTAGAGCTGCACCACGCGAATCCAGACTAAAACAGCGAAGCAACATACAAACGTGTGTTCAGTCTTAGTTGTTTATAAGTTAATATTTAAATAAATTTCTAAGTGGTATAGGAGCAACATAAAGTTTTCAAAAGCCCAGAGCGCCATCTTGTGGCTATAGATGGTAATGTGAATTTATCCAATGTAAGATCAATAAAGCCTATCTTATATTATCTTAATGTTTACTCCTTGGGTCGTGTTGGTCTGTATGGTTTACCATTTAGAAATTGATATGTAAGCTGTAGGATCGGCTAAACTATGAAAAAAAAGCGAGTTACAGTGTAAAAAACACGGTAGCTAAAATCAATATCAATAGTTCAAAGTTTTACAAAAAAAGAAAAAAAAATTGAAATCGGCTACAAAATTCTGGTTTGTGCATCGAGAGGGAGAAAAACGTTAAAAATTAGAGACATGAAGAACTATTAATCAAAATCTAAAGAAGACTATAAGGAATTTAGCCTGCTTGGAAGACAAGAAGAAATTAAGGATGACTCAATGCTTTTGAACATTGTTTTACCTTTATGTCAGGCAGAAAGAAGTTTACTGCTCATAAGAAACCAGGAAACTAAAAGTCTGCAGCCATGCATGGTTGTGGACAAACAGGGCAAAAAGATTGTATGATTCAAACAGATCAGATGAACCAGATCAGATGGTGGCAGTGAGTTACCTTCTGTGCGGGGCTCACTGCAGGCCTGGACATGGTCTTCCGCGCTCTGTGTACAGTAACAGGTGGTGGAATTGTGACAGGACTTGAATCAAGGCCATTTTTAGAGTCAGACGTCCCCTGATCCAACATGTTCCCCGTGCTGGGGGCAGTCCTTAAAGCACCTGAACTCTGCACACACCCTGATGCCGGGGCGACGAGCGTTTTGGCTGCCTGCCCCCCCGCCGGCGAGCCCGAAGGCAGCCTGTTAGTCCTGAGAGGGGAAACTCCTGCAGCGTCGCCGTCCTCCTGCTGCTGCTGCTGCTCCTTGGCGAGAATGAACCCATTGCTTCCAGTCACAGACGCGTGCGGCGTCTCCATCCCGGTCGTGCCATTCTCATTCACCAACGGCACAGTCTTACTGCTGCTTATTGTCAGGTCCGTGTGCCTCCCGTCGTCACTTTCCGTGCCGTTAAGCATGGCCTCCGCTGCGGGGGGAGAGGCACGTCCCAGTACCACGTCTTTGTCCTTATCTGATTAAGAAAGCAGAAAAAAAATAAACACTGTTAAGCAATCAGACACTGGGCCAAAACCATTCAGAGGAAACTCTAAAGTCTGACCTGACTTCTCCTCTCTACAGCTCGGTGGATCCAGTCCCTCCTTCTTTGGAGGCGCAGCGTTATCCACGGCTAAACCAGCGGGCTGCGGGTGAAGAAGAAGAAAGTCCATCAACCATAAGTAGCCACTGAAGACCTTAATTTGAGTCTGATTGCTGGATAAACCGCTCTTAATTTTGACATTTCCTCTACAAGGACCTGCCAACTTCAGCTGGATTTGCCGATTTAGTCAAAGTGATGCCTTATTTTAGTTATTAAGGTGTCGCTCAAAAATCACAAGCTGGTCTCCTTAAATAACATCGGAGCCGCAAAGAAATGCAATTACATTTAAGGGTTTATTTTTTAGTCGGTCTTAAATGTTTTTAGATCAAATGCAATTTTTAAGTATGGATAAAAATAACTGAAAGAAGTTATCAAAAGATCCTTTCCTTTTCAGAAGAAAGAAAAGCTATACCAGCCGAACTGGTCCTGTGTGGAAAAGTAATCGCCCCCTAGGCCTAAAAAACTGGTTTATCTAACCGTGGAGGCGACAATTGTCATAATTAGCCAGTTTAAGGTCATGCCATGGTACAATAGACCTGAAGACTGGAGTTAGACTAGACCCATAAACTGAAAACATTAGGAATAACGACATATTAACTGCTTTAAAATAGAGTCGTTACACTTGTGCCAATTTATTTTAAGCCGAACAAAACCGCGTTTTACGGTGAAGATAAAGCCAAGCAGCTGAGTTTGATTGCATTTTCTATTTTATCATATTCCTTCAATGATTATTTCCTTCCGTCTGAGCAAGATTTCGTCATTTTCAATCCCCACAAACTAAGCCAGAGGTTAAAAAAAATATATATCTAACTCAAACCATCTCTCGTTTAAGCAATTAAACCCCAGGAAAGGACTAAGTTCTATAATGAGGTGTGTTGAGTAAACAATGAGACCAGGGCACCTCAGTCTTTCTACGACACTGAGCAGAGCAGCAGCTTCAGAGCAAATCTACAAGATCCATCAATCATATCGAACCCCTGCAATAAAGTCCAACAAGCTTCCTCTAGAGGAGGGGAGAAAAAAGACAGTTGAGGGGCTCAAAGGCATTTATTGTTGCAGACTCTTCAATCTTGGGCGGCATTTCAATCCAAACAGGAAAGCAAAGCAGCCTCGTATCAGCCGGACCTTTAACAACAACCCAACCGTTCAGTATCACTGAGAAGTGTAAACGCTCTCCTCTACCTCTTGTGAGGCTCTTTGGAGGCCGAACAAAGGCCGGGCGCAGACACATGTGCTGAACAGCATCAGCAGGGATGTACAAAGCAGAAACCGAGACTACATTTTCACCGACATGCAGGAGAAAAACGTTCTCCTTACAAACGGACCCAATCAGACGGCCTAAAGGAGGCAGAGACAACTGGAAGCCGCACGTCAACAAAGCCGTCCGGACAGTTTCTCATCAAGGCCTTCTCTCCTCCACCACGCAGACCGAGTCCCGTCTCCAAGCCGGACCGTCAGGACGGACGTCCACGATCCTCCTTACAACGTGACACTTGGAGGCCCTACACCCAAGGCTGACCAGCACCTTGTCAATCAGCAACAAGCTTTGCTCAACAGCCTCCCTGCAGCACAACCACTGAGGCTGTTTCCCAAAGACCGTCCAGTCAGAGTGGAGCTTGGCCTGCCGCAGGAACACCTGGGAGCAACCAGACCGGAGGAACCCTGCAGCTTCCTCTTCTTATTCAAAGCAAAAAACACAAAGACCGGCCTCGGCCCTCCCCCTGCTGGTGAACGGTGGAACCGACGCTGAAGCCAGAAGGCAGAGAGAGAGAGAGAGAGAGAGGGGGGAAGGGAGGCAGAGAAAGCTGTCTGCAGAGCTCCGCCATTTCACAACCACACTGTTTACTGACAAGGCACGGCCATTGCAGCAGTTTTCCACTAGATGGAGGACTGAAGGGGTTGGGAAGCTGGTGGACTGGAGCAATGAGGACTCTCCAATCGTAGGGCCAACGCTGACGGAGAGGATCAGCGGTCCTAAAGGCCTCAGTTAACAAGGAAAGATGCTAGATTAGACCAAAGCTGCAGCTTTAACTAATGAAAGACCTAATGGTTCAGAGCACAACACCAGATTCCCTTCTGCTGTCAAGCTGGCAATATCACACTAGCTCAATTATTCACCGTCTCTCCAAGATCAGGTGAAGCTGGTATGTGAAGGCCTGCGACCTATCTTTAGATCTGAGAACGAGTCCAAGCTCCAAAACACAAAGTATAAAAGCTTTTCACTCACAGACAGTTCACAGCCAAGGAGACGGAGGCAGCGTCTGCAGGAGACGACAACAACTGGTCGTTTTTTATTTATTTTTTAATCTGGTGGAGTTTGAAGGGTGAACGAGGAATAAACCCAGAGGAACCGTTTCAGTTCATCAGGTTAAAACAAAAAAAAAAAAACTCACTGGATTTTAATGTGATTATGTGTGATACATCCAACTCTGACTAGCTTCATATCTCCCCCACAGCATGATGCTACCACCACCTCGTTTTTCACCACCTTTTGCACGTAGTCCAACAACTTCAGCCTTGTTCTCATCTGCCTGGAGAACCTCCTTCCACGTTTGCAGAGTTCCCTTCACAGTCTGCAAAAGGTACTTTCGTTTTTTTCTTCTTCCCACTCTTCTATAAACGCCAGATATTTGGGGAGCGCCACTAATAGCTGTCCCGTTAACGAGCTTTCCCACCTCAGCTCCAGATTTCTGCAGGAGGACCTCCTTGGACTGAACAAAGCTCTGGGAGATGTTCAAAGCTTGAGATCTTGTTTTAGCGCTACCCTGCCGTGGTCCTGGGTCTTCATGCAGCTGGTTGTTCTCTAACGTTCTCTGACGACCCTCTGAGGCCTTCATCAGCATCTGGGTTCACATCAAGGTTAAATTAGACACGGCGGGACTCGGTTATACCAACAGGTCGACTTCTGGAGTTAAACTGCTGCACTGGATTTTATTTACAGGCCCCAGAAAGGGGGGCTGGACACAATTAAACCTCACATTTTCTTAGTTTTTTGTTTGTAAGGGATTTCTTCCTACCTAATAACTGTGCGCTACTTTGTTTAGTTCTTTCTCACTGCAAAAACTGGACTTAAAATAAGTAAAAAATGTTCTTAAAATGAGTGTATTTGTCCTTGATTTGAGCAGGTAAATAAGATGATTTGCCAGTGGAATAAGATTTTTGCCCTTAAAATAGGAACAACTCATCTCCATCTTATTTCAAGTGCAGGATGTGTAATTATCTTATTTTAGGGGTCAAAATACTAATTTCATTGGCAAATAATCTTATTTACCTGCTCAAATCAAGGACAAATACACTCATTTTAAGAACATTTTACTTATTTTTAGATCCATTTTTGCAGTGCTCATAAAATCCCAATAATATACACCGAGGTTCAGACACGTCTGAAAGGCAATGCATCTTCTTTTAGGATGATATTTACCAGCTCTTTGCATGCTTTTATCTAATTGTGAATAAATATATTGTGCACTAATGTATGCTGCTAGTATAAAAAGTCAAGCTGCACATTTTGGGATCTCAACAATCCCAGTTTTTCTGTCTCCTCCTCCTCCCCCATCGGCTCAAACAGCCAAAAGAAGGATCAACCAAACTACAGAATAATGAGACTGCATGAAAATCCTTCTCCGTTCCACATTTACATCAACGGCTTCCCGGCTGTGGCGTTTCAGCTTTGAAACGAAGAAAACACGCGGGGATGTCTGCGGGAATCACGCTGGAGGCCAAAGGAGAAATATCCAACTGCTGAAACGTGGACTCATCCTCACACGCAAACAGAAGCTTTATGTTAGAACATGAGACAGACAGACTGGTGAAAGACCACGGGGAAAGAGATTCCTGGGACAAAACCACGGCCACAGGCAGGCTGCAGCTTCCAGATCTTCAGGGAGAACAAACTAGTGTCGCCCTTTGAGGAAACGTGCAGCGAATGTTGGGATTACTCATGTTTTCCATTAGAGGTTGTCTGCACAAAAGCTGCAGGATGGCATGAGTGCACTTCGCTGCTTTTTCCTGCCTCTTTGTTGCTAACTCTTCAATCTTTGGCAGCATTTCGCCGCAAATCAGCCTCAGATCAGCCTGAACGTTAACCCAACATCCCAGACAGCATTAATGACAAGTTCTAGAGCTCTCTCCTACCCTACATGTAAGGATCCACAGAGGCCCAACAAACGTCAGGACGTAGACGTGTACTAAACGACAACAGGGCTCACGTCTAGAGAGACATACAAGCAGGTACACAGTCTGATTTTTCCCCAGACAGGGGAGAAAAACGTTCTCCTTTCAAACGGACCCAATCAGACAGCCTAAAGGAGGCAGAGACAACTGGAAGCCGCACGTCAACAAAGCCGTCCGGACAGTTTCTCATCAAGGCCTTCTCTCCTCCACCACGCAGACCGAGTCCCGTCTCCAAGCCGGACCGTCAGGACGGACGTCCACGATCCTCCTTACAACGTGACACTTGGAGGCCCTACACCCAAGGCTGACCAGCACCTTGTCAATCAGCAACAAGCTTTGCTCAACAGCCTCCCTGCAGCACAACCACTGAGGCTGTTTCCCAAAGACCGTCCAGTCAGAGTGGAGCTTGGCCTGCCGCAGGAACACCTGGGAGCAACCAGACCGGAGGAACCCTGCAGCTTCCTCTTCTTATTCAAAGCAAAAAACACAAAGACCGGCCTCGGCCCTCCCCCTGCTGGTGAACGGTGGAACCGACGCTGAAGCCAGAAGGCAGAGAGAGCGAGAGAGAGGGGGGAAGGGAGGCAGAGAAAGCTGTCTGCAGAGCTCCGCCATTTCACAACCACACTGTTTACTGACAAGGCACGGCCATTGCAGCAGTTTTCCACTAGATGGAGGACTGAAGGGGTTGGGAAGCTCGTGGACTGGAGCAATGAGGACTCTCCAATCGTAGGGCCAACGCTGACGGAGAGGATCAGCGGTCCTAAAGGCCTCAGTTAACAAGGAAAGATGCTAGATTAGACCAAAGCTGCAGCTTTAACTAATGAAAGACCTAATGGTTCAGAGCACAACACCACATTCCCTTCTGCTGTCAAGCTGGGAATATCACACTAGCTCAATTATTCACCGTCTCTCCAAGATCAGGTGAAGCGGGTATGTGAAGGCCTGCGACCTATCTTTAGATCTGAGAACGAGTCCAAGCTCCAAAACACAAAGTATAAAAGCTTTTCACTCACAGACAGTTTACAGCCAAGGAGACGGAGGCAGCGTCTGCAGGAGACGACACATCCATAGCCCTCAGTCACTAACTGGTGGGTTTTTAAGCTGTTACGACATTTAGGCTGCCTTTGAATTAATTTCATAGTATTTCTATTATTTTGTGACGTACACCAGCAAAGTCTTATGTATTTAATAGGTATTATGCAGGTATAGCCAGTAATCTTATCTGGTTGGTCCAGTGCACAGGTAAGCCAGAACTCATCCCCTCTAAACTGATAAAAAATAATTACAAGAAGAAAAAAAAACTCTGGCCTGAGCTACTCATCTACTGAGCTCTAAGCCTCCATTTTAATGCTAATTTTACCAGATAGAGTCAGAATTAAGGTCACGGTGAAGCACCTTTGTTATTGATCACATTCTTTTAATATGTGTGTCGGTGCAAATACCCAGATTAACCGGCGGGGGGACATTTTATGGCTTTAACTGTTTTTGTTTTCAACGAGTTAGGTATGACGGGCGGTGGGCACATTTGCGTTGACATGATTGTTCATTGCATTATTGGCTCAAGTTTACAAATTAGGGTCCATTTCACTGGGTTCAATAACTGCAAGTACGATAAGGTTCATAAGATTTTCCTCCACCGTTTACATCACTGTCCTGTCTCTCTGTACACATCCACACAGACTTCTCTACAGCGGTAAGAGTCACGGCTCCACAAAACAAAAAAACAAAAACATTGTTAATAGATGTCCTGTTTTGTTCTTCCTTTTCTTATTCTTGTTATGATGCGGTCGGCTCCCATTGCTCCAAAATAGACGCCGGTATCCGCATTTGTTTTCTGTCAACAGAGCGCCGCTGTGTGACTAATACTTTAATCAAAAGTGTAACTGAGCTTTCTGGGTTTGAGGTGGAAGAAGAGTGAACTTTGAGCTGGCTCAGCGGGACTCTTATGTTTTCAATACTTCCGTACAAAACACCTGGCACCTCACTGCCCTACGGCAATCCTCCAGGGATATTTAACTAGCATGTGTAAAATAGGAAAAACGTTTTTTTTTCTACACAGCAGTAACGAAACAGATTTTTATTTATGCTTTTCAATTCATAAATAGAGCACATTAAATATAAATATTATTGATGTTACAACTATAACACAAAAAGTCCTGATTTATTGCACGTTTGTTAAACTGTGATGACAGGGGGGTTAAAGCGGTGTCCAGAAACGCTCGGCACTGCGTTCCAGACTTCCAGCAGTGTTGACACATTGCTTATTATCAGTGACTTTGGGGTTGTTCATCTATACTGTTTACAAGGTAGAGGTAATAGAGCTGGTTGCTTGTTTCTCTCACAATAACTGGCAACACTGGAGCGGCTTACCTGACTTACACAGTTTCTCAAATACAACTGCCTGGACACAGAGGGGTAGAATATTTTTCTCATAACCTTCCACTGCCATGTAAAAGTTACATTTTAAAAGTAATTTATCCAGAGCTAAAACAGCTATCCCCTAAATATATGCAATGCTGCGAACGCTCGTCATGTGCTCTGTGTGCATGCAACACCTTTTGTCTGAAGACGCGTGACAAATATAGTGATAGGGATTATCGGTTAGCAGCTAGCAATAGCTTTGTGAAATTTCCTAATTTATCAGCGGTTTTTAACGGCAGTGAAGCTAATAATTTTTATTTGCAGAATGGGTTTGCAAAGCTAACTTTTTGATTAGCTGTGCCCACCACGGGGAATGAGAAAATCAGAATCGAAAATGTTAAAAACTGTTAAAGTTTATGTCATCAGGAAGTTGAGTGACTAAAAATGTGTGGAAATGTTGGACAGCTCTAGATGTTAAACTTATTTTGGCTCTAGATGTTAAACTGCTTGGCCACCCCACTTCTACGAGATAGAGATAAGCACTTGTTGATGGACACTTCAAATCTTTCATTTTATTTTCCTTAGCCCACAAATCTAACTAATTTGGTGTTGTGCTTTGGGTCGTTGTCAAAAGTGTCCATTTGGAAGACCTGTTTGTGCCCAAGCTCTAACTTCCTAGCTGATGTCTTGTGATGTTGCTTCTATATGTCCATTAAAATTTTTAATCGCGATTAATCGCATAATTTGCCCGATTAATCATGATTAATCGCATTGTATGCGCAAACTGCCAGAATGAATTCAAAAGTAGTGTAAAGAGCACTTTTATTTTAATGTTCTGCTGCCATATGAACAAAAGTGTTGTAACATTTGTAGCACTTATTTTATACTGGATATTTTCAACCCATCTATTGAATTTAGTGCACTAGTTGATCTTTTCTTCATAAGAGAACAGCAAGCACTGCAGCCAAAATATGGCCTTTTTTGACCTGCTGTATATTAGCCAGTCCCTAAGCTTGATGCATCATGAAACTGTTGACCTTTTGGGTTTTGTGGTTTTTATTTTATTATTACAATTAAATAAATAATAATAATAATAATAATAACAACAATGATTTTATGTTCAGTGTTTTTTCGCTAATCCACATCTTATATATTTCAATCCTTATGTAATTTTGTCTGTGTTGTGTGCACCTGCCTGTTGCTTTAATCCTATAAATTTCCCCGTCGTGGGATAAAAAAAGGATTAGCTAATGTTATCTTATCTTAAATAACACTTGTTTAATATATGTACTGGGTTCTTTCAAGGTCTTAATTACATGTTATGTGTGGGCTCCAGTAACATATGATAGATAATATCTACTTTGAAAGTTAACATGAACTGCTGCTGAAGATGAACACTGATCTACCTGGATGTTCCCTGGAGGACTGAAACGCCTCAGTCAGAGACGTCTGTGGGTCTGTCGGGGCAATGACAGAAGTTTCGTCTCCTCTCTCCGTTTCTGTGGCTCGACATTTTCATGTTTTTTCACGTGCTTAGATACATTTGTTGTGTTTCCACTGAAATTAACCGGCTTTTTACAAAACATACACCTTGATTTCATTTACAGCATTAAAATAAAGCCAAACGGTGCTACTTCCCCTGTTCATGTTTTTCCGCTGCTGCGGTCTCTCTCAGCTGTTTGTGTGTTGAGTTTGTGTGAGAGCTGAGTAGGCGGGCCAGGCTGAGCCTGCGTGCCGATTGGCTGGCGCCGCTGAGCCATGTACGAGACGGGAGGGGGAGCAGCAGAGTGCTGCCGTGAGACAGCGCGCTGCAGTCAGCGTGCGTGCTGACTGACACTGACTGAAAGCATGTGAGCAACATGCGTTAATGCGCGATAAAATAAATATCGCCGTTAATAGTCTAATGAATTAACGCGAAATTAACGCGTTAACTTGCCAAGCCCTAATGTCCAAATAATGTTCTTTTCCTCATGGTCTCATCTAATTTGTGAAGTGTGACAGTCCCTCCCTCGTTACACCCCCCCCACAACATGACGCTACCACCTCCGTACTTCAGTGCAGGCACAGGGTGTTCAGGCTTGCAACCTCTCCAATTTCTCATCGAAATGTAATGATCATTACCATAAATAACACCTCAATTTTAGATTCATCAGACCAGAGTGTGTGTCTCTTAAAGTTATGGTTTGTGTGGCTGAGTGCACATGCAAAGTTTAATCAGGTATCTGTGTTGCTTTACCCAACACAAATACCTGATTACGCTTCCTGGAATCTTCCTTGCTGAGCGGCTTTTCAGCTCTTGCCTGTACAGGACTTGTTCTCTTGTGGATAACAACACTGTTTTACCAGCTTCTGTCTGCATCTTCTCAAAGTATTTTGCCATTTTATTTTCTGGGGTTGGTTGTTGACCACATTTGGCACCAAAGCCCGTTTGTCTCTAAGATACAGAGCCGCCTCCTAGTTGAACAGTGTGATGACTGGACATTCCCATGCTGTTGAATGCACTCGTGGACAAAATTGTATTTTTTCGAGGCAGGGGTTTCTTTTTGTATATCTTTGTATTCGCGGCAATGTTACATATTCTAAAAATTAAAACAACAGAAATACATAAAAATACATTGTTTTTTTAATAGCAAAAAAGTTTCCCAGTTGTGGTCAGGGAAATAAAAATATAGAAACCATTTCTTAAAGTACATAAACCCCCAGCTATAAACACATATAGGAATACAGAAACGTATTTGATTTTGAATTTTTTTATCATTTATTTGATTTGCATATATGCTTAATAAATGTATTTTAATAAGGGATGCCTTCGCTTTGTGTGTGTTCTTTGTTCTATTTCCTGTTCGTTTTTGTAAAATGCGGCTACTATAATGACGAGGTCTTCTCCAGTTTATGATGTGCACACCAGAGGGCGCTAAAATCTCAATCAATAATTTTAACTTTCTAATAAAATAAAATGTTTAGAACAAGATTATTTGTGTAACGAAATTCACCGTATAATTAAGGATTAAATATTTTTTCCAGTCATGTTTGAACAAGCAATAAAACTAACAGAGTGCATTCAGACAATACAGATAAATGTTACGCAATGATATCTTCCCAGACTTCTGAGTATAGACGATGATGACGTCAAGCAATACAATGGAGAGAATGTAAAACGTATCAATTTCTTTCAGAAAAGTTTTCAATATTTTATTTACAATATAGTTTAGCATTATTTAATGATTTAAGTATAGAAACAAGTATTTTCAGTACCGTAATTACATTATTTTTTTGCCGACCCGGAAGTTATTCTTTTCGTGCCTGCGCAAATGAGCTGATGGTACGGATCGGGTAGTGACAGGAAGAATGTAGTGACGGTAATATTAACCTACATGGCTAGAATGCTAAGGGAAGGACAATTTCTATTCTATTGAACTTTTTATTGACTCTTTTCTCCATCATCGATATACGTCCATCGATCGATATATATCGTTATTGAGTTATCGTCCAGCCCTACGTAAAATGGTCAGTAAAGTTCCCGTCTGGAATAAACATCCCGCTCAACTAATGGGCTAGCTGTTATTAGCTTGACGCACACTACGGCACCTGGTTAAGGGCTGCACCCCTCCTTCGAGCTGCATCTCCCAACGCTCAGCGAGCCACCAGACAACTACCGCCAGGATGACCCCGTTTTCTGTGGGAAACCCTGGAGAGATTTAACTCCTCTTACACTGAGGAAACGAGAAGGGAGGGGTGGGCAGACACCGATGCAGCGAACTGAAACCTTTCATTCTCCCGTCTCAGAGAGAGGAGACGGAAACAGTTAGCGTGCCTACGCAAATTATCGCACTTATTTTAATTAATCATGTGATTAAGATGTATTGTGCGTTTGATTAATTGATTATCGTGACAGGCCTTTTTAGGACGCCTCTTCAGACTAGTCCAGTGTTTTGGTCTTAGCCATCCTTGGTTGTTTTTAAATGGTGTGTTTCGGGTCATTACGCTGTTGGAACACCTGTGAGGTGTGACTGAGACCAAGCGGTCTGACAGCAGGCAGCACATTCCTCTCCAGAACGCCTCGATAGTCTTCAAATTTAATTGAAACCTCTACAGAGCTCAGACTCCCAGCACCAGATGCAGCAAATCAGCCCCAGAACAAAACCTGAGCGTTTCCGACAGTGGTCTTTTCTCGCTACGCCTTATTTTTGCTACTGTGAACATAGAGCTGACATGCCTTGCCAGAAAGCTCCAGTTTTG
Source organism: Fundulus heteroclitus (assembly GCF_011125445.2). Taxonomy (NCBI): domain Eukaryota; kingdom Metazoa; phylum Chordata; class Actinopteri; order Cyprinodontiformes; family Fundulidae; genus Fundulus; species Fundulus heteroclitus. The sequence continues at coordinate 7,302,815 of NC_046368.1, read as the reverse complement.
TCTCATCTGTCCAAAGCGCATTATCCCAGAAGCTTTGTGGTTTATTAATAAGCGTCGTGGCAAATTCCAGTCTTGCTTTTTATGATTTGCTTTCAACGGCGGCTTGGTCGTTGAAACTGGACTTGGCTGTCTCCCATGAAGTCCAGTTTGCCAGAAACAGCAGACGGTCCGATCTGACTCTGATGGGTTGTTATCTGCTCATTGGTAAACATTTGTATTAGGGTTGCACAATATAATTGCAATTTTTAATAAAACCCAATTTCCAAATCGCAATTTTTAGCTACGTAATAATTAATGGACCAGACGTGTCCTTCAGGTGCCGGTAATATGTTCAAAGTTCGTTTGCCTCCACATGGAAGGGAATAGAAATGCATGCAGCAGTCAAATAGTCAAATTGCATTATTTGTTTTAGAGTTTATATAATCATAAATTTCAGGAACTTTCAGGAATCTTACCACAGCATTAAGTAGCAGTCAAACTGTTTAATAGACTTGTTTGCTAGTTGCACTTTTATGTTCAACAATAATTGATGTCCACCTCAATTAATAGCTATTCTCTTAGAATAATAATATTTTGATTAATAAAAACACATACATTTCTTGTTTTAAATAGTTCATCTTTATCTACAGGGCATTTTTTGTTGCTTGTGGATAAAAAGTAGAGAAAATTTTAAATTAAATCGCAATTATGGTTAAACTATATTTTGATTTTAGGCAATATCATACAGCCCTAGCTTGTGTTATCTTTCTCTTCAATTTTTCATTAATTTTCCTCCTGCCGCCACAACCAGGGTGGTTGGCTACAGTCAAGTGGACCTTAAACTTCTGAATAATGTGCAACTATAGTCACAGGAACATCAAGCTGATGGTCTTACAGCCTTTACCTTTAACATGCTTCTAATCTCCTGAGACGACTCTCTCCTTCGCTTTCTGTGGGCCGTGTTCAGTGTGGTGTGCGACGTGTCATCACGACTGATTGATTTTAAGTTTGAAGACATCTGTAATGTTAATTAAGAGGACACACCTCAGCTTGATATATCCCAGTGATCAAATTATTTTCAATCTTTTCTAGAGGTACCATCATTTTTGTCCAAGCCTGTTACATTAGGTTTTTTTTTTATGATTTTCATTCATTTTCAGCATTTTTTTAACTTATTGTTACTTTTGTCAGTTATTTCAGTGATTTTTGTGGGTTTTTCTTTGATTAGCAGAGCGGGGCCAACAATTTTGACCACGTGTGCACTTGTGTTTGAACACATGAACGTCATCAGGCGTCTACCCAAAGAGGAGCCAGACTTGTGGAGGTCCACAAACCTTTTCCTGATATCTTCGCTGATTTATTTTGTTATTCCAAAGATTTCAGACAAGAGGGTTGCCTTGGAGTATGTCCACAGATGTGACTCCAGTTGAACTGACCTTTCAGGAGCTGATAAAGCGATGACATCATCTTCTTGGCTTTCCCAAAACGCTCAAACACATAGCAATCTAAGTTTGAAGATAGTAAAAATAAAGAGGCCCACCAATTCATTTGGCCTTTAGCAAACAGAAATGAGCTTTATAATCTTAACATTTAAAGCAGGAAAGCTTTCATCTGATTTACTAGTGTCAGTGAGAGAAAAATGGCTGAATGTATCTTCATACAGTGCATGTAAATAACCGGTTTCAGGAGTGCATCCCTGCCTGAGCGGCTCAGGAATCACAGAGACCACAGGAAGCAACATTCCCAAGAAAACAGGAAGGAGGCTGTAATTCCCAGATCTTCAATAGATCTAACAAGCAGTGACTGAATTACAAATGTTTTCTTATTCAGTGACGACACACAAACAGGATTCAACAGGACACCTTAAGTTTGGGATAAATCTAGGCCGCTGCCGCACAGGAAGTGTGACTTCACAAAGTTCAGGCGAAGACAAGGCTAGAAGGTAGTCAGAAATGCACTTACTGCTTTCCTGCCTGTTTGCTGAAAACTCTTTCATTTCACTGAATGGTAGCAGGGCTCACATTTACACCGGCATACTGAGAACGACTTTCACCGAGATGGACGAGCAAACGTTCTCCTTTCAAACGGACCCAATCAGACGGCCTAAAGGAGGCAGAGACAACTGGAAGCCGCACGTCAACAAAGCCGTCCGGACAGTTTCTCATCAAGGCCTTCTCTCCTCCACCACGCAGACCGAGTCCCGTCTCCAAGCCGGACCGTCAGGACGGACGTCCACGATCCTCCTTACAACGTGACACTTGGAGGCCCTACACCCAAGGCTGACCAGCACCTTGTCAATCAGCAACAAGCTTTGCTCAACAGCCTCCCTGCAGCACAACCACTGAGGCTGTTTCCCAAAGACCGTCCAGTCAGAGTGGAGCTTGGCCTGCCGCAGGAACACCTGGGAGCAACCAGACCGGAGGAACCCTGCAGCTTCCTCTTCTTATTCAAAGCAAAAAACACAAAGACCGGCCTCGGCCCTCCCCCTGCTGGTGAACGGTGGAACCGACGCTGAAGCCAGAAGGCAGAGAGAGAGAGAGAGAGAGGGGGGAAGGGAGGCAGAGAAAGCTGTCTGCAGAGCTCCGCCATTTCACAACCACACTGTTTACTGACAAGGCACGGCCATTGCAGCAGTTTTCCACTAGATGGAGGACTGAAGGGGTTGGGAAGCTGGTGGACTGGAGCAATGAGGACTCTCCAATCGTAGGGCCAACGCTGACGGAGAGGATCAGCGGTCCTAAAGGCCTCAGTTAACAAGGAAAGATGCTAGATCAGACCAAAGCTGCAGCTTTAACTAATGAAAGACCTAATGGTTCAGAGCACAACACCAGATTCCCTTCTGCTGTCAAGCTGGGAATATCACACTAGCTCAATTATTCACCGTCTCTCCAAGATCAGGTGAAGCTGGTATGTGAAGGCCTGCGACCTATCTTTAGATCTGAGAACGAGTCCAAGCTCCAAAACACAAAGTATAAAAGCTTTTCACTCACAGACAGTTTACAGCCAAGGAGACGGAGGCAGCGTCTGCAGGAGACGACACATCCGTAGCTCTCAGTCACTAACTGGTGGGTTTTTGTCTTTAAGGAATTTACCTTCATGTCAGGAACATTATTTTTGCATATTTGAAAACGCCACACAGAACCTGATATTGCCAACACCATAACAAAAAAAAAAAAAAAAGGGCACACATTGGCGTAAATTGCTAAAACTTTGGCTCCACCTGAGATCTGCCTCCCTATGAGGAGAAATATCCACTAAATCATTGGAACACGGCCGTTTTTTTTGCCACTCCATGATGAGATCCCTCCACAGACAGGACCCAACATGTAAACCCTCTGATGACTTCTGGATAAAAGCGACTACCGGCAAACAAAAATGATGGCTTCAATAAATCAAGACCTTCGATTCGAGAGGCAAGAGGCTGATCAAGCCATCCCCAACAGAAGAGAAACTCAAACCAATTGATTGTCTTTATTTTAGGAAGAATGAAGCAAGGCTACATGTCCTCAAAGCACCTAAGGCCAACCGAGAAAGAACACAGCATGCCTGTCCTCCTCTGTGAGTCTCAAGGAAGCATCATACCTGCTTTCTTCTCATGGCCTCCACTGAGAAGAAGAAGGCGTCAGAGAGGGAGTGGGGGAGGAGGAGGAGGAGGAGGTGGAGGAGAGGAAGAGGAATGGTGGGGAGGACGCAGAGAGAGGGAGAGCGCGAAAACCTGCTGAAGAGACGGCTCCCGTTTTTCTTTTCTTTCCCCGCATGTGCATTCACCTCTCCGGTCATGTGACCTGTTGGCTCCCTCTGTCGGTTCTCCTCCTCCTCCTCCTCCTCCTCCTCCTCCTTGAAAGGGTCTCCACTGAGCATGCTCAGTCAGTTCAAACTCTAACACTAGTCTGTTTCTCTCTACTGGATGACCTCTGAAGATATCCTTTGGAGCCAAGTCCCCGTTTGCACTTCATACTGAGGGATTCGTGCTTCTGCAATCCAAGCAAAACAAACGGAGTTTGCAGGTTTTTTTCCCCCTCCGTAATCCAGCAACCATTTTTTTTTTTTTTTACATTCTCGCATGTCACCTCAAATTTCATTATGAGTATTTTCAAAAAGTGAGGAATACATTTGATTCAATTGGTTTTCAGATGCAATATCCCTAATTAGACTTCCCCTGGGGGCTTTAGTTTACAACATGAACTCTCCTGCTTCAAGGAGCCTCCATGAGTCCCGACTAATAAAGCAGAACGACACAACCAGGCGGACACAAACACACTGTAGCTGCACAAATCCACACGGTTGCAGCTACATCTGCAACGCCCAAGAGAGCAACCAATTTGGTCACACCAGTGCAACCAGCAGTTCAAAGGAAGATAAGAAAATCCTCTAAATTCCTACACAACCCACATTAGCTTTGTTTACATGCACAAAATGTCCTGATTGGACTGAAATGGATTTGGACAAAAAAAACAAACAAAAAAAATCTGATTTCGTTTGTCTTCGGAGCGCCCAGGCTGGACCTGCAAGAGGTTCTAATTACAGCTGAAACATTACAGAATAAATAAAATAAATAAATACAAATAAATCATAATTTTTAGGGGTTTTTTTATGTTTCGAATAGAAAGGTTACAAAGGAGCCCCGACAGTCTCCTTTCACTCAATAACGCAGAAATGCGTCACGTTTACATCATTTCCACATTTTCCACATTTGGAATAACTTGAGCCTAACAAGCGTTTATGTGCACGTTGATCGTATTATCAATCGGCATAAACCACCCTTCTCATTTAGATTACAATTTCATTCCGACTGAAGATAAGATAACTGATCTCAATCTGTATATCATAATATTCCAATCGTCTTGTTTACATGCCGCATTTATATTCCGATCGGCCATTTACTCCAGTTTCTTTTGTCCGTGTGAACGTAGGGCTGGACGATAGAGGGAAAAAAAAAAAAACATATCGATAAAATATAAATCATATTGGGGCAGAGCGTTCCTGGGTCTGCGTTTGTGATTGGTTGGGAGGATTTAATATTAACCTACATGGCAGGCTACAATTTAAAAAGGAATTTTTATTCAATTTAACTTTTTATTGACCCTTTTTGTCTATCATCATTATACGTCTATCGATCGATTATGTATTGTTATTGAATTATCGTCCAGCCCTATGTGAATGTAGCTATTATAATATATTGTCCTTTCATGAAACAAACTTATACTTATAATTTATCTTATTTATGCCGCTACAGAGATGTGCCTCGCAGCGTCGTTCCATCCTCGCACGCAGGCGCTCCACGAAAATAAGACACAGGTAAAGACGGAGGATGCCGATATCACTCCTGCTGATCATGTGGGCATAACTTTATCATTTAGTGGAACAAAAACCAAATTGGTCTCCTGATTATTATTATTATTATTTAGAAAATCAAGTTTTCAACCAGAGCTCCATCCTCCGTCTTGCACTACTCTTCCACGACTTGCTGTTCAGTAGAGCGCAACCCTGACAACCAAACTCACCTGTCTTCTGATTGGGTTATTAAATTTGTGGTTGACATAACAGTGACCAATCAGCTGAAAGGAAGGAAATCAAGTCAAAATCCATACTTTTAAGTTGAAACTGACAGGAACTGTAATTATTGCTTCGTAATCAGACTACAAAAAAATAAAAACTTGCGTAAAACAAAATTTGTAACTTGTGTAAACAGTTCCAAGAATCAGGACGACACCTACAGCCAGGATTTGCCCATTTTCTGGGGGAAACCCTGTTATCTATGGATGAACAAAGGTAAAATTCTCTGATTTTGGTTTAAAAAAGAAAAAATATTTTTACAACTACGCATTCAGATTTACAAGCACAAAATATAGATGGAATAGGAATTTGAGCCGCGATCCTCTTTAGCTGAACGGTAACTGTGCTAGCGCTACAAGCTAATGCTACAACATCCCTCCTTCATCATACAACCCTCCTTTGTTAATATATAAAGCTAATTTAGCTAAAGTAATATATTATAAAATGATAAAACAAATTACATGTTTAGAACTTTAGAATTGCAGATTAGCAGGCTAGAGCTAGCTAGAAAACGGGTATAGAGATAAAAAAAAATGCTTTTCAAGCAATATTATAAAATAACACCATTCCAGACAGCAACAGGTGATTCTGAATATTATATAAAACATAAGAGCATACCACTAAAGAAGTGCAACACTAAGGCACCCAGTTGTAAATGTAACTTAAAACAAACAATAATAAAAAGCATAAGCTTTGGCCTACTTCTGACCATTATAAACTCAAACAACACTCAGTTTTAACTACTAACTCCATTGACTTATTTACGTATCCATCCTGCACATTGACTAAACCTAAAATAGTACCTAAACTTCCAGTTTCAGCTGTTGCTCTACTGTGTGCAACACACGGCGAGCTTCCTCAGCCAGGCGTCATGTCAGCCACGACAGTTTTCTCAGGAAAAAGAAATTTGATTCAACTGATCGAGTTGTAGCAACACGCAGTAGTAATACTGCAACTTACAAACGTTCACAAAATTAGTCAGCTACTAAGAAACATAATGCATGCTTGCTTGCTTTGATAGCAAACCGCTCTTAGTGCTTATTAGTGGAAAATGGGCACAATGAGGTGGCCATGACAATGAGACGGCATGTTTTCCACGACAACAGACTGTGGCATTCATGTCATCAACACAACGGCAATGCAACAGGTGCCAGTGTGTTCCTTTCAGCGTGTTTGTGGCCGCCACTTGTGCTCCAATCCATTTTAAATGCGCCAATTTTCAGAACGATGTAAAATGGTGAGTAAAGTTCCCGTCCGGCATGAAAACTTCCCGGTCTAAATAGCTAACACGTTAGCTGTTATTAGCTTGATGCACAGGATGTCCATGTTGCACCCCTCCTTCAAGCCGCAAGGCCCCTACACGGTAGCGTACGCACTTTACAGAGCCAACGACGACACCCATCGCCAGGATTAGCCCATTTTCCCAGTACTGTTGTAGATTGCAAGTTCGGAAATTCCCACCAATAACTTGCTAAGCCTGGCGGTGGTTGCAGTGGGCTTTGGGGTGTAGGAGCAGGGGGTGCTACCGCGGTAGGCGGAGCATTGTGAGGTACAGCACTGAGCAGCTCAAAGGGGAAGCTCAGACCAACAGTACCCTGTCACTGGGCTGTCTGTGTCCCTCAAACTAGTAACAGCTAGCGTTAGCTTACATTGTCTGAGAGGTTGAAAACGTCACTGTCTAGCTACATGCTAGCTGATAGCTTAGCATGTAGCACCGCTCAGCATTTAATTTTTTTTGTCTGTCTGCCTAGGCAAGTTTTTGTGTTTGACTTGTCTAAAACAAGGGTTGCAAGTTGTCTTCTGGTTGTTCTTTATGTGTTAGCAGACTTAAAAACTTCCAGCAGCAGTTCATTCTCTGGGTCAGGTGAGCAGCTGCAGGGAGGAGACGCGGGTGGCTGTGCACTGCTGCCGGGAACATGTGTGACATTTTGGGAGCATCTCGTTTCGAAGAATCTTAAAAATAACTGTTGCAATATAATGGATACAACAATAAATTGTTAAAAGATGCCTCATTTGCCTCGAAATGGATATAAACCGACCCGTTCACATTTGCTCAAATTGTTGCGCGTCTTCCAACAGCAGCGCTGCAAAAACAACCTCAGCCTTCCTGCAACCTCCGATCACAACTAAGGTTGTCACGATTCATCGAATGAGTCGAGGACCTCGATTCATAAAATTCATCGAGGCAAAACTATCTGCCTCGAGACTTTGTTACATTGTTTATTTATTCAGCGCACACCTGCGAGGCGGCTAAAGCTAATGATAGCATCCATGCATTAGCAGGCTAGGCTAAGTGTAGCTATCCGCTATGGAGACAGAGAGCAGCGCAGAGAGAGAGGCCTAAAGTGTTAAACGTGTAGGAACAGGAGAAAACAAAAGCATCTGTTTTTTAGTTTAAAGACGTAGGGAAAAAACAAAGCAGAGCTGCTTCACTGCAGAATGAAAGCAAGTTTAAGAGCAGGTTCCACTAAAAACTTGCAGAGACATTAGTGTTGTAAGCTTAGAGAAAGTTTGCTTCTGTTAATGTCTTTGCAGTTTTTTGTTAATCGTTCTGTAAATCAACTAATTGCTTTTCTTCAATTTTTTAACTTGAACACTTAATATTTTATTGAAAGATGCCTTATTATCTATTATTAATTGCATAGTATTTTTCGTTCTTTTCTGTTGTACAGTTTATCTTTAATTTTTTTTCATATTAGTTAACCTTGTGAGTAAGTCTGGTGTCTAGGCCCACCAGTTTTTGCCAATGTAACACAAATCTTTCTCTGTGGGACAGTAAATGTATTTCTATTCAATTAAGCATAGCTAATAATGGTTTTTAAAAAGGCCAGTATTTACTATGCCTGAATTTAAATTACCTGTTTATCTTTTTGTTGAATGTGTAATTATTTTGATTGTCTATTTGTGGAGTAAAAAAAAACTCAGTTTAACTTGGCCCTGAAGTACACTAGAGGGGTTCTGTTTTATGTAAATAGAATTATGCTTTTTAATTTGAAAAAAAAAAAAAAACAGAGTGTAGTATGAAAATGAAACTTTATGCATTTTGTTTTTGTTTGTGACCATTTTCACTACAGAGGCAGCTGCACTGTATTGATGTTAAGTCAACCAGAAAGAGCTGAGCTTTTTTTTGCAGCAGATTGATCCTTGTTATTCAAAAACTAATTGCATTTTTTCCTTAATTCCTATTACTCATAAAGTACGCTTAAGTATTTATGTGAATTATCTGCAGACTGTCAATTTTTTTTTTTTATCTGATTACTCGATTAATCGTCAGAATAATCGATTACTAAAATAATCGTTTATGACAGTCCTTATCTTAACAGGGATCTGCTGCTGGAACATGCCAAGTTCAGCCAGAAAACAAATATGAGCCTCTTTATCAACAAGACAAAATACAAAGCGTGGTTCGGGTCATCGGGTCATTTTCTATGAGGCAGACAGACGAGGGGGAAAAAAAATTAACCGCTACATGCTAAGCTAACGCTACAATACTGATGTTTGTGGCTAATATTATTAACACAGGTTATGGTGGAGCCAGACTGAAGATGAAAATAAGAGCCGAAAAAAATTCCTAACCTGCATCAACCCATCTGCTGCTATCAGGTGGTTAATCACTATGGAAAATATTCAGATGCCAGAAATCATACAGAGCTAATGGTAAATAAATATTTGCATGGACTAAATCCGTTTTTACACTGTAAAAGTATGTTTTGCATGCGCCCGATTTATTTTAGTTGTCCTTCAGTAGTCTGAATCAAAAGTACATACTTCCATAAAGGATGTTAACACTAACAATACTATAAGTGTTATTGTGTCTACAAAAAGGCAAGTGACAGATAAATAATGTATTTCTCTAAACAAGGGCTCAGTTGTTTGTCTACTTATTGGTTTTTCCCTAAATAAAGTTAAGTTTGTCTTATTGTAATTCATCATATTTTTTGTTCTTAACCAGAAATAACCCTGTGCGTTCAAAAAAAAAAGTTGCAGTGGTCTCGGGTATTTTACATAGCACTGGTATTGAGTTTGAAATTTTAAAAAAAAAGGGGAAAAAAAGAGAAAAAAAAAAGAGAAAAAAAAGGAAAAAAAAGAGAAAAAAAGGGAAAAAAAGGAAAAAAAAAAAAAAAGAAAAAAAAAGAAATTTTAGTATTGCAATAAACCTAGCAGAAGAAATACAAATAATAACAAGCCATTTAAAGACAAAAGGTGTGTTCAAAGTTTGCATGTTAGTGTACATTACACATCCTCCATAGACGTGTTTGCTATCGGGCAATGAAGCGTGACAATGTTCATTTACGTGGGTAAAAGAGAGCATAAACAACATGTTAAGTACACAGGCATGTTATTTTTTTGTTATTTATTCTGCAGTGCACCTCTTTTTTGCATAATTAGGAATAGATGAGACTTATGGCAATAAACAAATTTGCATATTTTGTTTATTTAAAACCAACATGAGTAAGTATGAACCAGAACAAGTGTGTTTGATGCAAACATTTGGTTGTAAAATTTTTGAGTGAGTCCCAGAAGATTTTCTTCCACCAGCCATTAAGTTTAAAGCCAGTCAAGTAACATAACAGGTTTGTCACAAAATGAAACAGGATGTGATTTTATTTTTGCTCTAAAAGGGACATGTAAAGTAGGCCAGAATGCAAATCCAGAGATCTTATTGGCTTCTCGTTTCACACTTTTAACAATAAAAACTCAAGCCTGACCTGCAAGCTCTGTCACTTAGAAATATGAAACGTTTAAACCACAAAGCCAGACTAAAGATACAGACGATGGACCAAACAAAAAAAAAAAACTGCAAGGTGATTGTAAACCAGCATTAAAATAGTTTTGTTTCTACCCAAAACTTTACAGACAATCTAACAAGTTCAATATGCAACAATACAGCGGTTTAGGTTTAATAACCTTTTTTTTTTGTATGCACACACCAAGAGAATCTTTGCATAAGAGTCATTTTTAGGAGGACCTCGCTGATACTGAAACCTCTGGTATGCCATGTATTCTGAAAGACGTAATAACAAGCAAGTAACTGTGTTTGAAACTTTGCATCTGGATTTTATCCAGCATTTCCCTTCAGACCAAATGGGAACACACTTTCCTCCTTTTGAAAGTAAAAATTATTTTTCACATAGCACCAGGTCACAATTGAACCCTTTAATTAAATAAATGAAATACAGTTTACTGACCAGCTTGTCTTAAATGGTAGGAGAAAACAGAGCGCCGGGCGGAAACCTAAGCAGACAGAAAGCAGAGCCTGGGACTCGAACCCAGGACCTTCTTGCTAACCACTGCTCCACCGTGCACACTATAACAATATATCACACTATAATATAACAAATTACATATTCAAGGTCTATGTCTGTATCATATGCTTGTTAAAAACCGCATAAAGACTTTTAGAAAGTAAAGGTGGTGAAGTGGTCAGGAGAGGGGATCTGGGGTGCAGTTGTCAAAATATTTAATGCCTCGATGTTTGAGAGCAACATTAAAAGGTCAATCCTGTCAACACAAGCAAACGCTAGACTAGACTTTTTTATTCTGAATAAAATAAAAATAAACCTAAGCTATAGTCTGTCCAGGGATGATTGTAAAGGTGATGAACTATAAGGATTATATATCTAAATAGTTATATAACTATAACTATTTAGGATGTTATCTCTATAAATTCATCAGAAAATGCAATATTTCTCCAATATTATGGGCAATGCTCTATAACTTTGGGCTGTAATCAAGAAAGCATTGTTCTATATACCATTTAATGTAAGGAATGTTGCATTTCAATGTATTTGTAAAAAAAAAAAAAAATTAAATAAAAATGTTGCCATTTATAACTTTAGGAGAATAATTACAATAAGCAGGTCACAACTGTACAAACTCAACAACAGCAAACATGCCATAAACTGTTAAATTTGGATAAAAAAAAAATTCACAATTTACAATTTTTCTTTTACCACATTGTTATCTGTGGTGAAAGAAAAACATTGGGAGTGGATGACTAGTGGTTAGGGAACCAGCCATTTGCATCATGCGGAGGCTGCAAAGGTGGTGGGTTCAAAACTAAGTCTGAGTCCCTGAGCAAGACCCTTGACCACAGATTGCTCCCTGTGGGCCACTCAGAGTGGCAGCACACTGCTCTCTAAGGGACGGGTTAAAGAAACGGACTATGAAGGGAAATGTTTATTTTATAAGCAAAACGCCAAGCAGGTCTATAAATATATAAAAATACTGGCTCTGGTAGAATTTTTGGTATATTTTTTAAATAAAAAATGACACCACCTTAGCCAAACCTACTTTGACAACGCTCCAGCCTAAAAACAATATTTTACACATAAACTCAGAATGCTATCAGAGCGCCCCCTGCCGACCAGGACCGTGCATTACCCCATTAATACATATACAATAGAAAGGAAAACAAAAACCGAAGCCCAAAAAAAAAAAAAAATGCTCTGGACATCACGATTTCTTTTAGCCTTTGTTTTTAAATCTGGAGCGTTAGGTTTGGTCCCTGCTCATGACAAACATTTCCTTTGAATGACAAATGAGAGCAATCTGAAAACAGCACTGCACTCTTTTACGCCGCAAAGAAGCAACAAAAAGCAATGTTAAAATCCGCTTTCACCTGATAAAAACGGGCCATGTGCATTAGGAACGACTGCAAATAAAAGGTTCAGGAGGCGAAGAAAAAAGTGCAGAATGCAGCCGGTTTCAGTGCTGGCGCCTTGCTACAGTTTGCATTCATTAGTCGGTTAGCTCTCATGCTCTAAATCGATGAAGACAACACTCTCAAACCAAACGCAACCACAAATATTTATAAGGCTAAATTAATTTTTTCCCCCCAAACCAAATAGGCTCCTGTGAAAAAAACAGCTCCGTGGTTTTATGTTTGATAGAGAGCAGACAGCTAGCTAGCATCGCGGCTAGCTAGCCGAGCAGCGCTCTCAATTAGCCTCCGGTTAGCCGGTAAAATGGACAACGGCTAAAAACGAGGAATGATATCGACTCGTGTTGCACCACTAAACGTTTGCGGTTTTTGGGGCCAGCAGCTAAATGTGAACACAGCTTTCGGGGGTGGGGAGAAGGGGTGGGGGGGGTTTAGTGACATGAACCGGGACCGTGTATAACTCTGCCCCGCCGAATAGCCAGGCAACGCGCCCAGCCGCGAGTATTCATGTTCCGGGGCGCAGCATCTTCCTGCACATTCAGTTGTCCTCCGGCACAAAAGCACAGGACTGCGAGCTGGCAGCGGGGCAGCTCACGGTGAAAGTACAACCGGACACCGGGCTACCGGCTCGTCTACGGACCGACTCCCCGGCCGCAGGGAGGGTGGGAGGGGGGTTCGTTTCTCAGGGTTCGGGGAAAAAAGAGGAGCGAAGGGAGCCGAGCTTAGCGTAGAAAGAGCCATCTTTACTCACCTCGGTTCCTACCGAAGCCATGGTGCCTGGACGTTGGCTCCGCCCACTCCCGGTGACGTCACGCGTATTGATTTGCAATCAGCGACACCACACCTTAGATTAGAAACATTAAGACAGTAATCATGACTGTCATTTGCGGGATATTATTAAATGTTATTAAATCAAGTAGCCGATCAGAATTGCTAAATTAGCGTTAAACTGAGATCACTCTAACCTATTAGAAGTTATTTCAATTGCCTGTGGTTTAAAATTAAACTGAGCTCAGCTGAAAGTGCACATTTTCCCTTAATTATTGAAACCTAACGTGAAAATATCTGGAGGCGGCGAGTACAGCTGACGATCATACGACAAGAATTAGTCAAAAGTTTAATGTTCTCATTTCTGCGGAGATGATTTAATAGTTGCCACAACTGAATGAGTGGCTTGTGCTCCCTAAACCAGTCACAGTCATACATGTGTACCGGATATGAAAGCTCTACTCTTGATAACAGGAACAACCTTTGCATAAAATGTCATTAAAGTTTATGTGAAAGGAAAAAAAAATATTAGAATAGAAAAAAGTGACAATTAACTAACTCACTTCAGGCGATGTTTATATTCTGGACTTTCATACCCAGGGGTGCTGCCAGGAATTTTGGGCACCGTGACAAAAAAACATCTAAATATGCCCAGAAGCTTATATACATTTTCTTTTTTGGGTGTGGCCCTGTCAGTCAGGGGCCCTTGGAATTGTCCTAACTTTCCTCCACGGCTCCCCTGTTCATACACTGCCCACAAATAAAATTGAAAGGATTAAAAGGTATTTCTATACATATATTTGGGTCATTTCGCGGCCTGGATTTTTTTATTTTCTATTTTAGTTCTTTTGGGTGAAATTACTAAACAGAAACACGTCCAATAAAGTTATAATTGTATAAACAGTGTCTTTAGTAAGTGGTTTATAGACACAATTTCTCCTGTCACAAGGAGTATTCATGATATTCAAAAATAGGTCAAAGACACAGACTGCTTATGGTTGTTCAACCAAAATGGTCTGATGTGTCAGTTTTTCTATTTTGTTTTATCAGAATTTAATGTTTCTATAACCCATAGAAAGTTTGTCCTTTATTATTTTTAGTAATTATTATTCATTTCCCCTGGGACAATATACAGAAAAACATTAAACTTTCAGAACACCTAATTCTAACTTCTCAGCTAATTTCCATCTGCAGTCTTTGTGACAGACAAGAAAATCTTATTTACCTTAAATAAAAATGGAGATCAAAAAATATGTTAGAACAGAAACAAAGATTAAAGTTAATTCAAGTTTATGCAGATAAAATTCAAACCAAAATCCAATATTAAACTCTGTCATCAGCCTAATATTATTTTGACTTTAATTAAAGTCAAGATTACATTTTTTTTATTCTTTATCCATCTATACGCCCGCAAATAACCCAATCCCAATCTGTTCAAAGGACCATCTGAGCTATTGTCTGCATTCATAAAAGTTTTACACTAATTCTGTAAAACTGTAAGAAATAAAGCCTGACACTTAATGAAAAGGATTTGTAATTATTTATCTCTTGCTTAATTTATTTATTTCTACTGACTCCTTCTAGGGGCACACAGATTGTTAGTGTTTCTCACTATGTTGTCTTTGTGCAAATTAAGTTTTATTTGGCAAAAAATAAAAAAAAGTTTTAGAAGATAAAAGTCAGGTGGCTTTTATTTAACACAGATGCAACTAAACGTTTAAAAATCCTTAAGAAGTGAAGTTATTTCACTAATTTAACTCAAGAAATTACATTCTTGTGTTTTATGGTCAAATTTATATACTTCAGGCACTCGTTTCTGTTCATGTTGTTGATTATCTCTTACAGTTAATTAAAAGACAAACTTAATTTATTAGAATTTTTTAATTTATACATAATACTAGTAGAAAACCTTTACTGTATTCTATTTTAACACATTAATGGAAAGTTTAGTGGAAGGAGAAAGTGTGGAAGAAAAAAAACTCTACAAGCAGCATGGGTAGCTACTGCCTCGTTGGAAGGAATCCCCATACAAGAATTATTAGGGGCCACAAGGTCAGCATCAGTGCATCAGTGCTGACGTAAATATGTCACTTTGGAAGCTGCAAACACCCTTTATTTGTCCTTTTGGAGAAAATGTGTTTTTAAAAAATCTCCTGTGCATTTAAAGGTTGTGACAGGATGAGTTTCACTCAGTCGGCAACATTTTAACTCGTATAATTAGTGAATTGTTTTTTTTGTCCTTATCAGCTGCATTGTAAATTGTGGGTTTTTGCCTCAGACCTCTGCACAAGAGCCAGAAAAAATAAAGGAATTAATCTAATACCTGTAACTCTGATTCTGTTAGTGTCCCTTTCGATGTTAAACCAAGCCAAACCAGGTTTATTTATAATGCACTATGAAAACAGCAAGCACTGTTTCAAGTGCTGAATGTAAGAAATGAGAAAAATAATTTAAACAAATGCTAAGCACTATAAAATAATAATAAAAAATCTAACACAAATAGAAGTATCCGTGGTATTATGAATTATAGATGTAAAGAAAACAACAATTTCAAACCAACAATTAACATTTTATACTGGATTAAAAGTCAAACCCAATGTATTTGAATCTTTGAAGGTACTCTTAATCTTCTATTTTCAAATAAAATTGTAGTTTGTTTTTTTTAATTTATAAAGTTTGTTTTCTAGAAAATCATATCTTCCAACGCAGAAATCATGAGCATCAGGTGCAAAACATCATCAAAATGATATTTTGATAAATGTTAATGTATTTTTATCAGCCATTACTGCACATGTTGACACCAAACCTTTCTTTATTTTTGAATTGTCAAGTGAATCATTCACAAGGTTGATTTAGTCACATGAAACTGGACGATAATTCAACAATATATATTGATATATATCGATCGATAGGCGAATATCGATGATAGAAAAAAACAGTTAGTAAATAAGTTCAATAGAAGAAAAGTTTTCCTTCGTTTTGCATTTTAGCCCTGCAGGTTAATATTACAGTTGTTACATCCTTCCAACCAATCACAACCCAGACTCAGGAACCAAGCCCCGCCCCCTTCAAAGAGTTCAGAGAGCACCAGTTTTCTTTTTTAAAAGCTTGCAGTTTTGGTAAAAAGTTGATTGAATAAAGGGTTGAGTTTGAATTCAGTGTTTGTGTGTTCTGTATCTAAAAAAAGTTGCTAAGCAACAGCATAAAATAGCCAGGTCTGTACTTATAATATATGTTTTGTATTTGTTGATAATTATCAATATTAATCAATATGATTTATATTTTATCGATATTCTTTTTGTTCTATATTGTCCAGGCCTACTATCCAGGACTTCTGAGGGACAAGCTGGAGCTGTCAGGAGTGGACAACCACCTGTCCCAGAGGATGTGGACCACCTCGCCTCCCTCAGTATGTGAGGACACGGTCCTGTGACAAGCTGGTCTGCAGTTCCCCTGCAGGGAGCGTTGCTGGCACCATTCCCGTTCAACCATCTACGGAGGTTCTCAGATGGATCCCGGTCGGTCTCGTCACACGAGAGGACGTCTCAAAGTAAAGATAGACTTTGCATTGTTGATGGCTTTGCAGCAATCCTGAGCATACTGAGCATGCATGAAGCGACAGTGGAGAGGAAAACTCCCCTTTAACAGGGAGGAGAACCTCCAGCAGAACCAGAACCAGGCTCAGTGTGAACGCTCATCTGCCTCCACCCACTGGGGCTTAGAGAAGACAGAGCAGAGACACAGAAAGCACAGAAGCTCACATTGACCCAGGAGTACTTTCTATGGTAGATGGTAATAGAGGATGATCTGCCTCCCCTGATGATGTCACAGCTAACAGAACGCCAGACCAGGTGTACCTTCTATGAAGAGAAAAATGATAGAGAACATGAAGTTAAAAGCTAAAATAACAACAAACAATGCAGATTGGAGAGCAGTAGGAGAACTCAGCAGAGTGAGAGAAATAGACCCTGATATCCTCCAGCAGCCTAAGCCTATAGCAGCATAACTGATTTTGGTACGATCAGTTCACCATCTTTGTCTGATTTTCTTTTTTTATCGATTGGAACCGTTTTTATTTTATTTTTCCTGATACTAAAAATGAATTCTGTCTCCAACCAAAACAACATCACTCATCAGTAAAGTTTTGACACAACTGCCCTGTTAACAGCATTCATTCTTATCCTGCGTTTGCATCTGTGATTATAAATTAAATAAGTTGAAAACATGAAATTTGTCAGAAATAATAGTGAAAACCGGCATCAAACACTGTGATAACTCTTACGCTACTTGAGAATAATAAATCACGGCACAAACAACAGTGTTTAAGCTTTAAACAACCTGATAACTGTACTCATCTGGGAATATCATCATGGTAAATACAGGTGGGACTCCTCACAGCTTTAGCATCAGGGAGATGATGTGTGGTTCCTGGGATCAGGGCTCCAGCAGAAAAACCCTCAGGACGATCAGCAGGGCCTCTGTGGATCACGGTTGCTCTGGTAAAAAATGCTGAGGGTTCATCTGAGGGGGCTGTTTGGTGTTTGCTTACAGGCTGCATCATTTTTTGCACTTGAAAGCTTGAAATCAGCTGGAACCTGCAGCCATTGAGGGGCACTCTTGCCAAAAGTACCTTGTAAAATCCAAATGGACCTGTGTTTGAAGAGAGAAAACCCCATCTCTGTGTAGCGGGCTATTTTTTCCACGTACACAGAAATGGTGGCGTTTGGGAGGGCTAACAATTCAGAGAAAGAGCTGTCAAAAAGTTTCTTTTCTTTTCCATTCAGCTCATGGAAACTGGTAAATTTACAGTATACGAAAATAATGTTTCTACCCATCGGAAAACAATGTAATATAAAACTCTAAAAGACATTTAATATCAGGGAATGAAAGTAAAGGGAATTGTTTTACACATAAAATTCTAAAAGGAGTTGCATGCATAATGTGTTTAGCCCCCTTTGCTCTGACACGCCTACATTAAATCCAGAGCAACCAATTGCTTTAAGAGGTCGCCTGATTAGTACACACATCCCACTCATTTGTAAAATAATCTCAGTATACATGTAGCCGCCCTTAAAAGGCTTTAGAGGTTTATTAGAGCACATTAATGAACAAACAGCATCATAAAGACCAAAGAACACAGCCGGAAGTTTCAGGAAGAAAAACTTGTTTTTTCAGGGCCAGTCCAGGTTTTTCTGGCCCTGCCCAGGTGGAGGGTAAAACCGAGTGGACTCCAGCGGAGTTTTGACATGAACACACTGCTTTTTAGTGATTGGCCAAGGGGGAGGAAAAAACAGAAGTAAGTACAGTTATCATACAGTTATCATAATAGATAACTTCTAAACAAACATTTATGGCTAACATGCATATTATTGATCAATATTGAATAAAACAAAACTGATTAATAGATTTTGATATATAATTGGCTACATACATACATACACACACCTAAGATACCAAACCCTCAAGTCACAACGGTGTCATGAGCAACTGCCTAGCACTTAAGTAAGACAGAAATTAAAAGCATCATTAAACGAAGACTAAAAGAAAAGTGGCAAAAACATTGGGAAGAAGAAAGGAGAAGAAGATGGTTTTATAGGATTCAACGAAAAGTGAAAAATGAGGAAAGCAGAAAGAAAGAGAGGAAACCATTATTTCAAGACTTAGATTTAGACATACTGGATTAAATGACACACTATTCAACACAGGGAAAAACATTGTTGACAAGAAGAAACAGTAGAACATGTAGTGGTGCATTGTAAGAAGTATGAAGAAGAAAGAAGGAATTTGGTAAGGTTAGAAACCATGCTAAGGAAAAAATAATAATTTGACCTGGTGGGCATTCTGCAGAAGAATAAAAAAATGTATGTTCTAAATGTTTATTTAAATATACATTTAGAACATACATTGTTAATATATATAATAATTACAGGAATAATTGTGAGGATTTAGTATCAATAAACTGATATATATATATATATATATATATATATATATATATATATATATATATATATATATATATATATATATATATATATATATATATATATATATATGTGTGTGTGTGTATGTACTGTGTATATATATATATATATATATATATATATATATATATATATATATATATATACTGTATATTATATAAATAAATACATAATAAATACATAGTGCCATTCTGATCCACCCTCCTCACCAGATGGTGGCGGTAATGCAGACCAAAAAGATATTTGCCAACCGCCGATAAACTCAAGAAGAAGAAAAATCAATTGCCTAGCTCCGCCACTGGGTGGCGCGAATGCACCAAGACGTTGCTGGGCAACTGTGATTAAACGAAGAAGAAGATGAAGTTGGGCGAATCGACATGTAGGACCGCTTCAGTTGAGTTTTCACGTTTAAACCGCTGTTCTGCCTGTTGCTTTATCCACGTAAATCTCTCGTACGTTAAAATAAAGCTCGGATAAAGCGAAGCTAGCGGACCGGAACCAGCATGACCCAGCAAGCCGCGGCGCTTCAGACCTACAACAACGAGCTGGTTAAATGTGAGTGGCTGTTTGTCTCTGAAGTTGTTGTAGTTCAAACATAAATGCTCCCCGACCAGTGGAACCGTCACGTTTCCTCCCCACTATTAAAACAATTAATCTGATGTAAAACAAATGTATAAAAGATCTAAATGTGGAGGTAAATGCAGCCTTCACCTGTTTAGCCCAGCGCAATCTGATTAACGCTGACAGATTAGGAAATAATGTTAAAATCATCTCCTAACTCTCTGCACAGCACCAGAGTTAGGAGATGTATAATAATAATAATGTGTGTCCTTACAGGCCTCACATTATTATTATTATCACTTTTTTTAAAAGCATCCATCCTCATTTATGTGAAAAACTGAAGCATTGCCATGCTGCAGACCTGCTTACCTCACATAAGCTGTTTAAGGTCTTGCAGCCTCTGAGGAAGGTTCGTCTGGGCTTATTTTTAGGTTAAAGGTTATGGTGCTCAAAACGCCTGTTGTAAAAAAAAAAATATTAATTCAATAGGATGCAAGTTTTTGTTTTATTTTGCAGCAACAATATCACCTTTAATGGGACCGGCTCCAATCTATTGCCACCGGCTGGAGATGCACCGATCCTGCCAGAGATGGGAATCAGACACTTTCCCCTTCATTTGCTGTGCAGATGCTGAAAGACCTTATAAAATGCTAACTCTTCCCTCCATTTTCAGTTCAAACACCTTTTTTTAAATTAAATAAGTCAGATAAAGGGTCAGGACGAAATATGTGAATTCATAACTGTCATGCAATCTGCTCCACCTTTTTCCTCTGTTGCATTGTAGCCCTTGTAATGAAAAAATAATAATAATTAGAATCGGCAGGTCAGAAATGGAAATCGGCAGGAAAAGCCTAATCAGTGCATCTCTGCCGACTAGACCAGGGGTCTACAACCTGTGTGGTTCCTATGGCTTAATTAATTTGCCTTAGAATGATAAAAGAACCAACTATTGTTTTTAATTATAGATACAATCACAAATGCAGGTTTCAGCTTTTAGCATTTGTTGCTGTAATTTCAGTTTTTACAAGAGAATGACAGCAACGGAAACCAGTGAGATTCTTTAGGGCCCATTTTTTTACATCATATGCCACAAATATCTTCATTGAATTTTCAATCATCAAGGCAGCCTTTAACATTAGAACACAACAAAGTAGGAAACATTTCAGTAGCTTACTTTTCCCCTGAAGTGTATTTTAATAATAATTGGCGGCAACGGTTACACCTCTAAGGTCACTGCTGATGTCTTTCTGCTCTGGCCCGGTCTTGATGCCTACCTCATGTTAAAAGCTGCTGTGGAACTGCTGTTTTTCGTATATTGTTTTGAAAATTATGTTATAACCCTTGTTCTTAAGGTCATAGCTGATGACTTTTGGCCTTGCAATGAGGCGGTCTAACAGAACTAGTATTTGCTTTTCTTTTTTTTTTTTTAAAGATCCTGAAAAGCAGAAACGGGGAGCTTCGTTTTTGACATATCTGTATTTATTATGTAACAAACTTCAAGGAGGAAGATGTTTTTATCACCACTGTTTAAGAGTGTGAAACCCTCCCATATGTCAGGATATGCCAATTAACAGAAATTAGTGGACGGTTTCTTCCACAAAGTCCGTTAATTTCTGATAACAGAGACCCTGAGGGGCGTTATCCCGCTTATACCATGGTCACTTACGAAATAAATATTAAATCAATTACTTTAATGTTTTTTTTTCACCGTTAAAATCGTACATTTTTCACAAGAAGCGTCTGAGAGAACTATTTAATATCATTGTAACGCGTTGCTTTTTAACGGACACCCTTGTTATGCAGTTATACCTGTTTCATTATTAATATTATAATCAAACAAAATTAATTTCAAATGGTTGTGATGAAGGGCTATGAGCCTGTAATGATTAACGACTGGCTTAATAATTAACAGTTATTAACCTATTTAGCCCGGGAGTCTAACCCAATCAACCACTTAGGTTAAACGCCTTTTTATCAGTTTAATAAATAACAAGTAGCGAAATCACAGGTTTGACTGATTATACTGAGGCGTTTTCATTGGCCTGTGGTGAATGAGTAATGGTTAAAACCAATTGCAATTATAATTAGTTATCAACGTTTGCTGGACACGTTTAACCCAATCAACAACTAGTTAAAGGCCCTTTTCCCAGACTAAATAAGTTAATAACTGTTAATTAATAAGCCAGTTATTAGTGCTAATCATTACAGGCCCATAGCCCTTCATCACAACCATTTGAAATAAATTTCGTTATAAATATAAATATAAAAAATAATATATTATTCAAAATATCCTTTTGATTTTGAATAATATATTATAAATTGTAATTTCCAATTATAATTAATAATAATATTCATATATATAATAGCATAACACCCTCAGCCAATCAGAATTGAGTATTAACCCAGAGCGTGGTATACAGTCATATGAAAAAGTTTGGGCACCCCTATTAATCTTAATTATTTTTATTTCTAAATATTTGGGTGCTTGCAACAGCTATTTCAGTTTGATATATATAATAACTGATGGACACAGTAATATTTCAGTATTTAATTGAGGCTTATTGGACTAACAGAAAATGTGAAATATGCATTAAAACAAAAATTGACAGGTGCAAAAAATGTGGGTACCCTAATCATTTTATTAATCTGAATACCCTTAACTGCTTTTCATTGACTTACTGAAACACAAAATTGGTTTGGTAAGAATGGTCAAAAATCCCTTCATCCAGGATCCAGGAACTCATTAGAAGCTACAGGAAGCGACTAGAGGCTGTTGTTTTTGCAAAAGGAGGATCTACTAAATATTAATGTCTCGTTTTTTTGCTGAGGTGCCCATATTTTTGCACCTGTCAAATTTTGTTTTAATGCATATTTCACATTTTCTGTTAGTCCAATTTAGTATGCTTATACCATGGTCACTTACGAAAGAGATATTAAATCAATTACTTTAATGGGTTTTTTTCACCAATAAAATCATACGTTTTTCACAAGAAGTGGCTAAGAGAACTATTTAATATCATTCCCAGGCTAAATAAGCTAATAACTGTTAATTAATAAGCCAGTTGTTAGTGCTAATCATTACAGGCTCATAGCCCTTCATCACAACCATTTGAAATAAATTTTGTTATAGCTATCCTTTTGATTTTGAATAATATATTATAAATTGTAATTTCCAATTATAATTAATAATAATATTCATGATCAAACAGGTATGATAGCATAACACCCTTCAGCCAATCGGAATTGAGTATTAACCCAGAGCGTGGTATAAAATATATGCCGACTGAGGAAACTTTGGGTTTTTGTTGGCGGATGTGTCAAAACAGGAGCTCGCTAACGTCAGACGAGCAGTTTGAGTCGGTTTGGGTAATTCAGGAAAACGTCGTGGTTCTGGTTACATCACAGTCGTAACAGAAAGTGCCTCAGACAGTCCTTTAAAACAAAAAAAAAGGTTTTTGTTTTTCATCTTTTCAGGTATCGAGGACCTGTGCTCGACGCGTGACCAGCTGAACCGGCAGATCAGGCAGGAGGAGGACGAGAAGGAGCGACTCCAGCATGACATCCGGGTCCTCTCCGAGAAGCTCAGCCAGGTCAACGAGAGCCTGGCGCAAAGACTGGTGGCCAGGGCCAACCTGGACCGCACCATCGCCGAGACGGAGGCGGCATACACCAAGGTACGCCTCCCCTCACGCCACCGCCGGTCCTGATACGGTTCAAATCCTCCACAGGTCGGTAACACGGGGTTCCACAGGGAATCCTTTAGCAAGGCAAGGCAAGGCAAGGCAAATTTATTTATATAGCACAATTCAGTACAAGACAATACAAAGTGCTTTACATGATTAAGATATAGCAAAATAATAAAATGTTAGCGGCACTTTTATTCTGTAAATGTCTGTAAAAAATAAAGGGTCTTGCTCAGGGACCCAGAGTGGCAGTGTGTGGGAGTTGAACACTGCAAAAAGGGAACTAAAAGTAAGTAAAATATTCTTGAAATGGGTATGTTTTTCTTTGATTTGAGCAGCTAAATAAGACTATTTGCCAATGGGATGAGTATTTTTACCCCTAAAATAAGATAATTAGATAAACTGCACTTTAAATAAGATGATGGAGATAAATTGTTCTTTTTTTAAGTGCAAAAATCTCATTCGATTGGCAAATAGTCTTATTTAGCTGCTCAAATCAAGGACAAATACATACATTTCAGGAAGATTTTACTTACTTGGAGTTCCCTTTTTTGCATTGAACCCAGAACCTCCGGCACACAAGCGCAACCACTAGGCCACCATCATGTTAAACATGTTTGGAGTAAAGATAAGACGAAAAAACCCAGCCGGCTGCTCCCTTATTCAGGGATTGCCACAGAAAGTTTATACTGGGGAATATATCCAGATTTTAAAAATATCCATATATATATAAAAAAAAGAGATATATAAGAAGAGACTACATCCAGATGGTCTATGTTGCATTAGAACGATACGTTTATGTATTTCAGCCGTATTTATCTACAGCTGTTGGTTAAAAAGTGTGCCTGTGAGTAGGGCTGAACAATTAATCGCATTTTTAATATAATCGCGATTTAAAAAAAACCGCAATTTCCAAATCGCAGAGTCTGCAATTTTTGGCTATGTAACAATTAGGTAATTAGACACATCTATTAGGTGTTGGTAAAATGTTTAAAGTGGGTTTGCCTCCAAAGGGAAGGGAAGACAGTTGCAGCAGTGAGATAATCTAATTTTATTACTTGTTTTAGAGTTTATATAATCATACATAGCATTAAGTACAGGTCAATCAGTTTAATACATAGACTTGCTTGTTGGTTGCACTTTATGTTCAACAAGGAATAAATAATCGCAGTTAGATTATTTTTCAAAATAGTTCAGCCCTACCTGTGAGACATTTGGGATTCAGAGATGCCTTTTTAATAAACGACTTTATGAAAAGAAAAA